>NC_047118.1:14673543-14987918 GCF_902500255.1 Thalassophryne amazonica
ATTGTTATTTCCTGATTTTTTTTTTTTCTTTTCTCTTGGGGAGGGGTGATGCAGTTGTGATGCATCTGCAGTGACAGCACTTTAGTACGAGTCACTAAGTTACTTATTTCTAGAGATGTGTGCAGAGACAGAGAGAGAGATTTCTTGGTCATCACCAAACTCGGTGCAGTTGCTAAGATTCTGCAGCTTTAGTTTGGCTGCAACCAATTCGGAAGCGATGACAAGATAGCGATCAGTCCCTCACTGCTTCTTCACAGTGCAAAGATCTGGTAGTGAGAGAGTGCTGACCATTATCTACAAGGAAGGGCATCCGGCGTAAAACTTGTGCCAATTCAACATGCAGATTCACCTTGGATTTGCTGTGGTGACCCCGAGTGCAAAACGAGGAAGCAGCTGAAGGAACTTACTTATCAAAGTTTCCCCAAGAGATATTGAATGCAAAAAAAAAAAAAAAAAACGAGCATCTTAAAAAGTAAATAAATAAAAAGTTGATGCTCACTTTTAGAATGCACAGCAAAGTTTGAGTGGGTATACTTAGATATCTTAGGGAATGATTCATACCCAGACAGAATGTTACCAGCAAACAGTTTGGATTGTGCACATGATTCTTGTTTACGTTTGCAGCTCACAGGAATTTTTTTTTTTTTTTTCTGATAACTGCTACATTCTGACAACTTTTTAAAAAAATTAAAATTAGACTCGCTACTTGGAAACATGACAGGACAGTGGTGTGGTCACACCAGGACTAACTTTTGACCTGTAGGTCTCCCTGACGTTAAGGCTTTGTGTAAAGTCACCCATCCATAAATAAAATGCACTGGTGTACAAAAAAAGACATGTTCTGCCCTCTAGTGGTTGCTTAGTTCACATTCTCTGCAAGTGCGTCAAGAAGTAAATTCCAGTGGCAAAGCAATGTTGACATATGGTTGGAGAAATCATATGGAAAAATATAATCTGAGGATTAACAGGAACTAGAAACCCAAAAGGGCATGTCTGTCAAGTACTTACTGAATTTGCTTTATGTGGCAATGATCTGATGCTGGTTAAAGGGGTCATATTCACTCACTCACTCACTCACTCACTCACTCACTCACTCACTCACTCACTCACTCACTCACTCACTCACTCACTCATCTTCAACCACTTACTCCAACTAAAGGTTACAGGGGCCTGGAACCTATCGCAGCAGTCATAGCGCATGAGGTGGAGTACACAATGGACAGGATGCCAGTCTGTCACAGGCTCACATATAGACAAACAAACACATTCACATGCACACCTGTGGACATTTTAAAGTTTCCATTCCACCTGTATGTCTTTGGATGTGTGAGGAAGCCGGGGCACCTGGATGGAACCCACACAAACATGGGGAGAACATGCAAATTCCACACAGAAAGGCCACAGGTGGGAATCAATCACATGACCTTCTTGCTGTGAGGCAACAGTGCTAACCACTAAGCCACCATGCTCCCTTAAAGGGGTGACATTGTGATTTAAAAATAATAATATATTTGTCAACCTTTTACAATTATATACACAGCAAATTTTGTATTATTAAATTAACACTGCAGCAAGGGCATGTGTGTAGTATTAAGTCAACTCTATTAGTGTGTTGATCAACATTTCTCTTTCTGGCTGCTCACATTAGGGGTTGCCACAGCAGATCAACCATCTCCATCGCACCCTGTCGTCTGCATCATCTTCTGTCACACTACCCACCTGCATGTCCTCCCTCTGTACATCCATGAACCTCCTCTTTGGCTTCTTTCTTCTCCTCCTGACTGGTGGTTCCATCCTCAGCATCCTTCTCTCTATATACCCTGGGCCCCTCTTCTGTGCATGTCCAAACCATCTCAATCTCACCTCTCTGATTTTGTTTCCAAACAACCCTGCCTGCATTACCTTTCTCATGTCAAGTCAAGTCAAGTGTGGGTGGATGCTGTGCTTTGCTGCATCCACAATGGAACCACCTTGGATCCTGGATGGCAACCACCCGGTCCATTTGCACATCTCTGAAATAACCATCTACCTGCCTCAGCCAGGTGAAACATGGGTGTCCCCTTGGTCTTCTGCAGCTACTACTTTCCCTACTTCTGATATGTTCATTCTTGTTACTCCCAAGGAAACTCACAGCATCTTCTGCTCGGTAACCCAAACTCCACCTCCTTTTTGTTAGCGCAAAATGACACATTTCATAGTATGATGTGAAACAAAAAGTTTAGCACTATGGTTTGTGTGTATTTCTATGAATTCCAGCATGTGTGCACAATGTGTGTCTTACATATAACATTCAGAAATGCAATTTTTGGTTGGGAATATGTTTAGGGTTAGGTTAGAATAGCAATAACAATATATAAAAGATGACCTCCAATTTTTTATTTTCACTCAGATGATCTACCATCTTGGCGTTCATAATGTTGTGACTGCCTCCCTCCAGAAAATATGTTGAATAAAATCTGCATGAATTTTGTACAAAACATACGAATGTGTACAATGTTTTGTGCACCGGTTTTGTATACATTTTACTTTAATTTTTTTATGAGAATAGCTTGATTCATAAAAGTCTTCTTCATCTAGAGGACCTGATCAGGACCTGAGAACATTATCTGAGTGTATTTTAAAAACTCAGGAAAAAACTATGAGTGTTTACCTTTGTTTTATTTATTTATATATTTATATATATATTTTTGTCCTGACCTTGGATGTGCTCATTGCTTCCCTTGGAGTAGGCTGGTTAGTGCCACCACCTCTAAGCTGTACAACATAACTGGTCTCACTAACATCTTGTAAAGATTCTCTTTCACCTGTGCAGACATCCTTCTGTCACAAACCAACTCCTTCCTATTTTCTCCATCCACTCCATCCTTCACCTCTATACTGCACTATTCATTACTTTGAATAACTGACCCCAAGTATTCAAAGTCATCTTCTTTCACCACCTCTACTCCTTACAACGTTACTATTCCATCATGCTGCCAAACAAAAGTGGCTACTATAACTCCTACAGAGATGTCATGGGTGTCTTGGTGGCTTTCCTCACCAGTCTTTTTTGCCCAGTCACTCAGTTTTTGAGAATTGCATCCTCCAGACACAATTACCAATAAATGCTGTAAAGGAAGTACAAAATATACACATCCTTCCCCTGACTTGTGAATAGAACTTGTAGTGTATAGTACCTGAGCACGCCATTGATTTAACATTTATATTTTTAACATATTTATATCATGTTGCAGAGAATTTAAAGAGCATCATTTTAGAAATATTAGTACAAAGAAGTCTGATTTTTTTTTTTATATATATATTTTTTTCTAAATTTAATTTGATGTCATTACAAAAGCCTCCCATTCCAGATTTTTGGCCTCGATTGCCTTTCCAATTCCAAAAATGAGGAAATCTTGCCTGATTGTAAACAACAGCAGTCTAAAGTTTTGTGCCATAGTATTATACACCAGAATAGTGCAGATTACAAGCGATACTGATCACAGCCCCATGACAGAGAAGCTACTGGGCATCCTCACAATAGTACAGCAGACAACCTCTGTGCTGTCTTTGGTTATAAGAAGATGTCTGTACAAAGCTAAAATGTGTCTGTTAACATCTAAAACTGTCTTCTGCTGTAGCACATTTTTCATGGGGTTATGGATGCATATTATATTTCCTGAAGAGATTTAAAAAGCTCAGCCAACAGTGAGTCTTTGAACGCACCACCGTATACACACACACACACACAGAAAGAGAGAGAGAGAGAGAGAGACTGCTGCGCTCCACTGTCCACAAAAGTCATTTTCAATTTGCTACAAAGAAATTACCCACCCATCACTTCACAAAAAACACAATCTGCATTGTTTTTTTATTTTAATTTACATTGTAGCCTGGCATCAAAATAACTGATCTGCTCAATTCACATTCAGTCAGGAGTTGCTTATTTCAGGAGGAGTTGATGAAATAATAATAAAATTATGTGTAAAATTAAAATAGACGTATAGTGTGTGCAGTCTGGTACTGGTCTGTGAGCTGTGCAAACTGACAAGGAGCCACTAGAATAGAATGTTTTTATTGTTATTGCATCAAAATACAATGAAATTGGAGAACAACAAAACTGGAGATGCGCTATGATGCTGTGTAATGCTGCTGATGCACTAAGCACATCATAGAGCCGCTGTACATGTCACAGAGCTGGGATAATCTCCCCATGCTTCCAACGTATAGCTACTGCACAGCCACTGCACAAGTCTTGCAAAATCCAAATTCAAGCACATAAAAAAAATTATTTCAAGATGCAGTAACATAATAAAAAACAAATCTGTCTGTAAAATTAAAGACATATATTACCCCCATATTGCCCAAGTCATGCTTTTATTCATATGTGTAACTACTGTATAATAATTATGTTCTATTTTTTATAGTTACCATAGCATTTTGTTCAGTAACCTTTTATGCAGCTGTATTCACTTTAATTGTGGGCAGCATAGTGTTTAGAGTAAGAGATGCAAACACAATGCTCTATTGTCAGGATGTAAAACATCTGATATTGCTTACACAGAACCTCTGTCTATTAAAAGCTATTGTCAATATAATAAATAATCTGTATTTACATGGCAGCCATATTTAATTTGTTGATAAATGCTTTTCATTTGAATAGTTTTGTCATTTATAAAGTGATCAGAACAGCAGTAATAAAAAGTTTATACCAGAATTCACCTAAATAGGCTTATTTGTGATATGATAATAGTTTACTGTAAAAACCAGAGTGGGGGTGTGGTTTGCATATTGGCTGTAAATGTGTCAAAATACATCACAGGAAAATCATTGATGGCTTAAATTGTTCCCAAGACATTGTACTCAAGACCTAAAGTCAATAAAATCCCAAATTGTAGGTACAAGTAGCTGCCAAAAAACTTTTGGGTTATATTTTTGTCAAAACTGCAACTATAAGTTAACGAATAGACAGTATTTTGTAAAACAGCTACTGTGTCTTAAGTATATGAGATTTTTAAATTTAGTTTGTTGTTTTGTACATCCAAAAGGTGTCCACATAGAGGCAAATCAACATTTTTTTCCTGCTGTTAACAATAAAGGTATGAGGAAGCTACAATGTTAGGTTTAAAAACACACATTTTTGCATTTTTGGGTAATCTCTTGAGGGTTACTCTAGAATTTCTATCAGAAGGGTGGTTGCATCCCCAAATTTTCACTGTTAACGTCTTTAGTCTTCTTTTACATACCCTAGAGCATCAAAAAACACCAATGGCGATGAGTCCTGGGGGGGGGGGGGGGGGGGGTGTACGGTAACCCACCCTAGCCCACGGACTATAAGCAATTAGCTGCCAGGAATTGGCAAAAGGAGATCTGCTGAATAGGTCAAGGGTTCACACACGTTTGAGCATTATACGAGTAGTATGTCATCTGGACTTAGTGACTGCAGTTTGTAAGGGCCACTGTGCAGAACAGGAGCATGCAACTTTCCTAAAACATGCATTGTGTTTTACATTTAGTATCAAAATTAATTTTGTTCTTCCGATTCAATGAGCTGTACTTTTATTGATCTTGTATCACTTCAAATACATAAAATGAGCCCAGAATGACATTTTGATCGGTAATTGTATATTTGCATATGATACACAAAGCAGTGTGGAAAATGATCATTGTTGTGCAAAACCTTGATGAGTTTCTTGTTTAAGGGGGGGGGGGGGGGGTGCATTACAATTTACATTAAATTTTAAAACCAATAACAAAGTGATACTCGTTTATGGACTCCATCAGTTTTCATGAAGACCAGATAGTATTTCAGGAATTATGCTACCACCTAGTGGTCAAAAGTTGCAAAGACACTATACAACCTGGAGTTTTGCCAAAAAGTCCTCTGCCTGAAAATGTTTTTTTTTCTAAGTGCCCACACTCATTTCTTGAATTCATGTTTTTCTTGCACCTCAAAACACAATATTTCTCCTTTGTATCTCACACAAGTGAATCTGAAAAAAGCCATGTTCAGCCTCTGTGAGGTGGTTGCCTCTACTCTCTGTAAAAGTAGGTGTTCTGATGGGATTAAAGCAACCATTTTACAAAAAATAGGAGCATATGTGAGTATGTGATTGTGGTACAGTAATACAATGCACTTGAGACAGCTTATGTTGGACTCTAATATAAGCTATAATAATATAATATAAAACAAGCATTTTTCCTCACACTTCTACACACAGTACCCCATAATGACCATGTGAAAAAGCTTTTTATTTTGCAAATTTATTAAGAATAAAAAACTAAGAAATCACATGTACATAAGTACATGTACATAAGATTGCAGAACCCAGGCCAGTATGTAGGGTTTATTTAGGTCACCTACGTAGGGATGTGTTAGTCCATGAATAATTTTATAGGCTAATAGCAAAATCTTAAACTCCGACCTCACAGAGACAGGAAGCCACTGAAGAGATGCCAAAATGGATGAAATGTGGTCGAACTTTCTGCTTCCTGTCAAGAGTATGGCAGCAGCATTTTGAACCAATTGGAGACCCCTTATGCTGGACTGCAGTAAACCAGAAAATAGAACATTGCAGCAGTCCAGTCTAGAAAAGACAAACACATGGATCAGGGTCTCTGCTTCAGCCATAAACAGGATGGGATGAATCTTCGTTATATTTCACAGATGGAAGAAAGCAGTCCTCGTAATATCTCTAATGTGGAGGCCAAAGCACAATGTAGGATCAAAAATCACTCGAAGGTTCCTCACTTTGTCAATCTAACAGTCTAGGTTAAGCGTTAGCTGGTCAAACTGATGCCGATGTCTCGCTGGACCAAGAACCATGATTTCAGTCCTGTCCGAGTTTAAAAGTAAGAAATTGATGGACATCAAGGTTTTCACAGAAGGATTTTTTGTGTATGAGATTACCAGCAGTTATCGGAATGTAAAACTGAGTATCATCAGCATAGCATATATATATATATATATACGAGGTCTGTCCGTAAAGTATAGGTCCTTTTTATTTTTTTCAAAAACTATATGGATTTCATTCATATGTTTTTACGTCAGACATGCTTGAACCCTCGTGCGCATGCGTGAGTTTTTCCACGCCTGTCGGTGACGTCATTCGCCTGTGAGCACTCCTTGTGGGAAGCCCCTCGTCGGAATTCCTTTGTCTGAGAAGTTGCTGAGAGACTGGCGCTTTGTTTGATCAAAATTTTTTCTAAACCTGTGAGACACATCAAAGTGGACATGGTTCGAAAAATTAAGCTGGTCTTCAGTGAAAATTTTAACAGCTGATGAGAGATTTTGAGGTGATTCTGTCGCTTTAAGTGCGAGACGTCGCGCAGCGCTCTCAGGCGCCGTCGTCAGCCTGTTTCAAGCTTAAAACCTCCACATTTCAGGCTCTATTGATCCAGGATGTCGTGAGAGAACAGAGAAGTTTCAGAAGAAGTCGGTTTCAGCATTTTATCCGGATATTCCACTGTTAAAGGAGAATTTTTTAATGAAAGACGTGCGGGCGGATTGCAGCGTCGGCTCGCAGCTGCCGCGACGCTCCGTCACAGGAAAAACACCTCTGTTGGAAGCCTTGAGGACAAGTTGGAACATCTCCAGCTGATAAACAATTTCTCATATACTCACTCCACTGAAAGCCATCAAAAGCCAACTGGATTTTAACAAATGGTTATCAACACAGAGGTGTTTTTCCTGTGCCGCCGCGCCGCGTCGGCTGCGTCCCGACGCGTGGACCCGTCCGCACGTCTTTCATTAAAAAAATCTCCTTTAACAGTGGAATATCCGGATAAAATGCTGAAACCGACTTCTTCTGAAACGTCTCTGTTCTCTCACGACGTCCTGGATCAATAGAGCCTGAAATGTGGAGGTTTTAAGCTTGAAACAGGCTGATGACGCCGCCTGAGAGCGCTGCGCGACGTCTCGCACCGTGAAAAGTCCTTAAAGCGACAGAATCACCTCAAAATCTCTCATCAGCTGTTAAAATTTTCACTGAAAACCAGCTTAATTTTTTGAACCATGTCCACTTCGATGTGTCTCACAGGTGTAGAAAAAATTTTGATCAAACAAAGCGCCAGTCTCTCAGCAACTTCTCAGACAAAGGAATTCCGACGAGGGGCTGGACGACTCCTCCCACAAGGAGTGCTCACAGGCGAATGACGTCACCGACAGGCATGGAAAAACTCACGCATGCGCACGAGGGATCAAGCATGTCTGACGTAAAAACATATGAATGAAATCCATATAGTTTTTGAAAAAAATAAAAAGGACCTATACTTTACGGACAGCCCTCGTATAATATTTTTTTTTATATATAAACACACACACACACACTTGTGTGCATGCGTGACATGCAAAATAGGTGTATACATCGAGATGTTTCCAGAACGTGCTTGTCTTTTCCTTTTTTCCAGATGTGTAAAACCCAAACCACCTCCTCCACCTGACATGATGACGTCAACGGAAAACCTAAACCACGCCTCCTCCACCTGACATGACGTTACGTGGTTTCCGTCAGGACCAGCAGCGGTGACACATCAAAACAGACAGCTGAGCTCACTGGTTACTGTTACTCAGAAATTATTTGATAAATTCCTGTTTAAAATATATTTTAAAAAAAGCTGATTGTACGTATATAATTTAAGATATTAACGTTGTCTTCTGTTATAAGACAGCCGATAGAAGAATAACAAAATAATCAGGTAAGTAAAAATTTCAAGGAAACTTAATTAGGAAACATTTCGCTTTGCTGGCTTTGGACAAGAAAGTAGCTGGTTGTGTTAAAGACATGTTTTAATGTGGGGTGTTTTTTTTTCTGGATTAAGAAATGTTTTCTCATCAGTAACCACTGACATTGGGCAAGTTTTCCCAGTTGCTGTTGCTAAGTAAGTTGACGTGAGGCTTAATTGGTGTTGCAGTATAGTTTAAACGCAACCTTACGCTTTATTAACGTGATTTAGTTGCATTAGTTCCGTTTAATTGTAAATTGCAGTTTTAGGCGGTGAGAGCAGGCGTGTGATCATGAGCATAGCGGCCTAGCTTGAAGCTACTTATCGTCAGCTAACCTAGCTATAATCGTGAGTGCCGCTTAAATAACACTTGTAATAATAATAATAACACCAGTCTCTTAAATTGCAAACTTTGAAAACCAACACGAGCACGGGTTTTCGTATGCTGTTGTTGTTTGCTAAGCTTAAGGCACCATTATTAGCAATAGCTTATGACTGACGTATAGCTAAATGCTAACTGTTGGCTAGTAAACAACCTCCCATCCTAAGTATTATGAAATAAAAGACGAGATGCTATGAGATAAGCTAACATTAAGATAATGGTATATAGACGACTATTAGAAACAAAACTGGGTTTCTGACACAGTTGTGTTCTAAAAATAACATAAAGGTGTACTTCATCCGTCAGTTTAATAATTTCTGTAATGATCATAATTACACATGACAAGCTTCAAGCATTGAGTTATATTTTACTGACATGGGAGTGAAAAAAATCTCAGGAAACCAATTTTTTAGGTATCTGTTTCATTTTTGTGGTATTATTAGCAGAAAATAGTTGGCTTTCGATCTATAACCTTTCTGTAGTCATGAAAATATGTTATTAAAAAGTACTGATACATGGTGAAAATCGCATGAAATTGCTGTTTTGTTTTGTTTTTTTTTAGTTGAAAATTTCAGACAGTGCCACCTATTTTGCCCTGTTATACATTTTCTATTTGTATAGGCACCCAAAACGTTTGCATGGAACTCACAAACCATATTTGAAATTTCAAAACTCCAATTTTTAGGTATTCCATTACAATTTGTCTAAGAAAATCATTGCCAAATGACAAACAAGCATAGTTGAAAATCACAACAAAATTTAGACATTGGAGCCAAAAACAGAACTTCTAATAGTTGTATACTCCAAATTATTCATGGTAAAAATTTTGTTATTTCACACAAACAATGTGAACATAATGTTAATACACAAAATAATCATTTTTTTTTATCTGTTGGTAAATACAGCGTGCTTATGTCACAAAGCAGACAGCCAGCCATATCAGAAGTTGAATGCTTGAAAAAAAATACTGCCCTGTATAAAAAAAAAATTCAAAAGATTTTCATCCTAGCTCAATGAAAAACATATCTTTCTATTGCCAAATATATGTCAATTAATGAGATTGTATTTAGATTTCTGTATCTCCTGTATTTTTTGAAATTTTTTTTTTTTTACAAAGACCTTCACCGTGGTGTTGTAGAGGTATTTTTGAAAACATGGTGTATATCATGAGAATTTAGATCTATTTCTGAAACAGATATCTGTCACCAGGAATGATGTTCCTCCTCACTACAGAAAAAACACACTGCTCAGGTCCACCAGTGATACTGTCATTGTGCAGTGGTATGGAAATGGAACCTTCTGCAGGATTAGGTCTTCAAATGTTGATCTCTTAGCTGAGTTGATGCAAGCAGAGCTTCTCGCAATGAAAATACATTGCACCTCTACCATATGGCACCGTCTGAGCTGAGACAGGGCTAAAATGTTAAGAATATTGTAGAATTTCAAGAAAATAAGTTCATATGTTTTGATGAATTTAGTTTAAGCAACCTATGGTGAGACTGCTGTCTCATAGGTCTGTAAAACTTGTTACTGCCAAGGTTAGATGTAGCTTCGGTTAAGTTCACATAACTTTTTTTTTTTTTTTTGGATAAAGATTTTGTATTAACTCTTTCGATTATATATTGATAAGTATTTTGTTCAGCTAGAAACAGTATTTTTATTGTGTTATAAGAAAGTTTATTTTTTGGCTTCTATGTCAGTAAAATGTAACTCAGTACTTGAACCATGTCATAATGATGTTCTGTCTCAAGCAGGTGTGGTGATACTGTGCAATGGAGTTTCCAGATTTGGGAGAGCAGTGCTCTGAAAAAACCTGCAAGCGCTTAGGTAAGTGTTAAAAGTGGAGCTGAAACCATTATTAGATGGACAGGAAAATACTGACTTGGTTGCACATTCGAGAATTCTGTCTGTTAGCACCCTGCTTAGAGTGCCGCTCTCATTGGACTGACATCTCTGCTATTTTGGCATTGTGGGATAGCTCGCACCCACAGATTGAGCTCGTCGGACTACTTTCGCCGACCTGCTCAGCGTGCCACTCTCATTGGAGCGAGAACACACAGAATTAGGGATGGGTATCGAGAACCGGTTCCTTTCGGGTATCGTTAAGAAATGATTCAATCCACCGACATCAATAACCTTTTTACTTAACGATTCCCTTATCGGTCCTTCAGAGTGGCCGTTGTTTTTGGGGGTGTTTGTCAGGAAAAATATAATTTCTCTACATTGATTACAGACCCTGCAGCGAGTCTGTAATCAACTTTACTGCAGCGCGGCTTTGGTTTGAACCTTGAACCAATCGAAGCAGTGATTCACAGATCGAAGCAGTGCTTCGATCATTGCTTCGTTGATTAATTTTTTTCTTTCGCTTTCCCCCGCTAAAACCCTAAAGAGCATGTGGCTGTGAGTATTATTTACCTTTTTTATGTTAAACCGACCTGTTATGGTCTTCTGAAACAGTTGATAGATGTATTTTATAACAAAACGGGACCGATGCTAACGCCTTAGCATGTCTATGGCATTTTCAATGTTAAAATTAGCATTAAGCAGTTGCAGCTGTCAAGCGTTTGTTGTCGTAAAAGAGTCAAATGTATTACAAATTGTAATATTTTTTAAATTTATCTTAGTTTATATATTAATAATAATAGCAATCACAACAATAATAGTAATAATAACTAATCTAATGATTATATACTATTTTAGAGAAAGAGACAAAAAGAACCTGATTAAAAACACAACACAAAAGATAAAACCAATTAACAATGAAAATAAATAAATACATATAGAAATAACTAAGTGTTTCCTGTGAACACCTAGTGACTCTTACACCTCCACTTCATCCCTGTTTTATTTAAGTTTAATGGCAATTTGTTTCGGTCAAACCATATTTTCAGTTTAATTTCTTCAGTAATTTCCTCCAGAACTATCTGCCAAGCTAGAAAACTGCTGCATCCTAATATGAGCAGAATACTACTGGAATGAATTTGAATAAGGAAAGTTGTATTTTTTTTCTCACTAAATGGATGCTGCACTCACTGCAGTTTATTGTCTGGAATAGACCCAGATTGCATTTCTGAGCTTCTAGAATTCAAACATTTTCATGCGGGTGGTGTTGGGGGGTAATTTTGTGTTTCTGCTTTTTTTGTTTTTCACCACTTTCATCCCTGAATATGTGAAATCGTGAGTCACTTTTGTGCAGATTAAAGTTACTAACTGGGACTCCTGTCTTGTTACGAGAAAGAAACGAGAATCGTCCTCCGTTCTGTTCACACAGCTCCAAACGCTGCGCGGCTCTCTGCCGAGTCAAGTTAGAATGATAGAGTCCAGTCGGAATTAATAACTTCAAAGCGAAACACCGTTTTGTTTATTTTTATTTATGTCCAAAGATCAAGGATACAGTGACCAATTTTATATTTATTTACTTTAAGACTCAATGAAATGCATAGAAAACCTGTAAAGTCTACTTTTAGTACAAAATTCACATAAGGGAATCGATAAGGAATCGGATCGATAAGCAGAATCGATGATGGCATCGATATCGGTTAAAATCTTATCAATACCCATCCCTACACAGAATGTTTCTCTTTGTCCCAGATAGATCTCTTTCAGCACAGCTTCTTGTTCTGACTTTAACACGAAGTTAACACCCAAGTCTTTCATCGCCAACTATAAATGGTAATCAAAACATTCCAATCGTATCTTTCTGAACTCCTGCGCATCAAACTCCATCGTGTCAATGTTTACAGTGCTCATAAACTTTTAAGTTTCTTAAATATTTATTATGGCCGCTCTTATAACTTAAGTTCTCTTTATAATTTTATTACTGGTAAATTTTAGAATTGATTTAGATGAGATGTACTCATAATCTCACAGAATACTCGTATATCACAATTATCTGGGAACTACTTTTTGCGCAGGAATTCATCAAGCGCATCGGCCGCTGGTGCGTACTAACACAGAATCCCCAGAAACTCAAAAGTTGTTCGGCCATAATGAGAGCGTCCACTTTTAGCTTGTCATAAGCTAAGCTAGCGGCGCTCGTGGGAGTGTGGTCTGTTAGGTCTTAGCAACGCTGCCTGGTGTGACACTAATCGAGCTGGGTGCATTGTTTAAGTAGTGGACAGTTTAATTAGATGCAAGTTTGTTTGTTTTTTACATTTTAGCCACTGCTTCTGTTTTTTTATACCTGGGCAATACAAGGAAGTGGGTTGTACCAACAAAGTGAAATAGAAAAATTACAATCCATTATGATATTAAAAACAAAACATAGAATGCAAAATTTGGGCAGCATGGCCCTCTACGGCACAGGCCAGTATGTCATAAAGCATAGTGATGACACACCAAGAGGATTATGCATCACATCGATCAGTATCATGCATTACTTTGGGGGGAAATAATCAGCAGTGTGGCCTGTCCTCGGGCAGACCAGCAATTCACAATGCATACATGACATGAATGATATAAAATACAGATTACTTTCATAAATACCTGGTGTGTCTATGAGGTAGGAAAAATATCAAGATATTGAACTAGGGATGCTCCGATCCTGATACCTGAATTTGGATATCTGCCGATACTGATACTATTCCGATACCAGAGCTCTGTTTGCTTTAATATCATTATTATCATTGTCATTATTGTTGATTTTATTAGGATATTTCGTATTCCCAGTTATACAGCTACATGATGCAGTGTTTAGAGGAAAAGCTACAGTTTGCCAGAAGGTACATCTAAGGTGGAAGCCTAGATTTGATGTTTTGGTGAAAGAATTAAGTACTTTTATTTATAGACTTAAAAGAGAAAAGACAGCGTTCTATCTCTCTCCCTCACTGTCTCTGTCTCTCATTCTCAATTTCAGTGGCGCTTTAATGACATGGGAAACATGTTTACATTGTCAAAGCAAGTGTTACAGTAAACATTAAAAAATAAGTTATTTCTGTCCCTCTGTCTTTCTCTCTTTTCTTCTCTATTTCAGTGGAGCTTTAATGACATGGGAAACATATGTTTACATTGTCAAAACAATTGTTACAGTAAAAATTAAGTTCTCTCTCTCTCCCTGGCTCTCTGTCTGTCTCTCTTGCTCACTCCCTCTCTTTCCCTCTTGCTGTCTCTGTCTCGCTCGCTTGCCATTTTCCTGCTGAGCAGTCGTGAAACTTTTTGGAAACATGAACCATTTCACCTGTAAAATAAACCATAAATTTCTAAATGTATCATCAGCGACGCTCACGTGACGAACTCTGATTAATAATGAAGAATTTTGATAGAGGGTTTTTTTTTTTGCCATTCAGTAGAGAGAAACTGAAGCTCTGTTCAGCTCTGCTCCTGAGTGCTGCACTCTGAGCTGATGTTTCATAGCTTTTCACAGCATCGGGATGCTGAAGTGGCTGATTTATTTATTTATTTTTGCAGCAACAATTCAGTTGATTTTTTTCGGAAAATCCGTGGTTGGCAGCACAGACAAATTTGAATCGGCGAGCCAGGTGGAAATTTGCAGCTACCCGTGGTTTAGAACACTGCAGAAGAAACAGCTCAGCTTCAGCTCATAAACCTCTTAAATTGAATGACAGTTTAAGACTCTATTTTCCAACTTGGTCTAATGCAGTTATTTGAGGTGAAAACATTTTTAGAATTGTTTGACACTTCAGTGATATTGCAGAGGGGTGTACTCACTCCTGTTGTATTGTTATTGGTGTAAATAGTCCAATTTATCGTGTAATAAATAAGCATGTCCTGCTAATTTATATTTGATTTTTATCATTTAAAAACTTGTATGACATTGCAGATTTCCTTCCAATGAGATGCGATGCCTGTCAAGAAATTTTCTGCAAAGACCACATAACCTACGCAAACCACAAATGCATGTCATCCTACAAAAAGGTAATGTGCATAAACCAAATTAAACTGCTTCAGTTGATAGGATACTTTTTCTGCTATGCCATAACAACCAATGGCATTCCTTTTTATGAATCTATTCTATCCTAACCGTAGCTTTATTGTTTAGGATTTAAGATTTATATAGCATTGACTCTGTTGCTACAGGATGTCCAGGTCCCTGTATGTCCTTTGTGCAACATCCCTATTCCCATTAAAAGAGGGGAGATGCCAGATATCAAAGTCGGTGAACATATTGATCGAGACTGTAAATCAGACCCTGCACAGAGAAAAAGAAAGGTTTGGGTGAATGTGAAATAATCGACTCAACCTGCAGTACAGTTAAACAACTGTGTCATTAACAAATGAGAATCTTATTCTTTTTTTATACATATGCAATTTACAGATTTTCACAAATAAATGTTCAAAGGGAGGCTGTAAGCAAAAGGAAATGGTGAGAGTCACGTGTTACCAGTGTCACTTAAATTACTGTCTTAAACACCGCCATCCATTGGACCATGACTGTAAGATTGATGGCAAACCACTCTCCAAATCCGGGTTGGTATAGTTGCAATGTGCATTCGATAATACTTTTTTATCTGAATGACCAAATTATTTTTGTTTTTGTTTCTCAGACATGCTGCTTTAATGTGGACACAAGGTGCTTCCTCCTCCATTCCTGTCTCTGGTTCTAGTTCATCTGCTCAAGGAAACACCAGACCTGTTTCTAATGGTCTGAATGCAGATGGCAGGAGTCACAGTAGTGGGTGAGCAGGACTACAGAGTATTGATTTTATGAAGTTTTATCCAAAGTAAACTTTCTGATTGCTGATTATGATCTGAGGAGTATTACAGTGTACAATGGGTACTTATTACTTACAGTGTTGTCCCTGTCTCACTCAATTCTGATAACACACCACCATCTGAAGCAAAAAAAAAAAATCCCATATTTGAAATAAATACCATTTTTTGTTGTTGTGGTAACAACATGGCCGTCTACCATACATATCCATGTTTGTAGCAATGTTGCAGCTCTTTTACAAACTTAATCATATTAAAACTCGCATCCGAGTACCCTACTCACTTTCCACAATGGGGGGAAAAAGGTAGTTTTTCCACAACTTGATAAAGAGCAAGTAACATGGCGATCAATGGAGCACATCTAGAAGAACTATAAATGGGCTCAGACTATTTATTTCCCAATTTTAAAGCTATATAGTGTAGTTATTAATGCATTCTTGCATTTCATTAATTACTTACTAGCCAGGCTAGGTTTGGGAGTACACCCAGATCCCACATGGCCACAGCCACCACTATAAAGTGCCTCTTTGGGTGTTGGTTTGCAACAATCCAGAGGGACCCCCAGTTTATCCTTGCTTTCCAAAAGTTGCCATCCATCTACTGTAGTCAGGTGAAATGTGGGTGTCCCATTGGCCATGTCCACTTGATGGGGTCTGCAGCACTGAGGCTCATGCTCAGGGAAGATGCCACATGATCAGGGTCACTGCAGACGTTCCCTCACAATGCGTGTAGTTTTATCTCATCTGTGTTTCCTGAAGGAACGGCTCATTTGCCACAAAGTCATTCCAGTGATTCCCAGAGATTCTCTGGAGAGAATATTTGTCACTAATATTACGCATTTTTGTAGGGATTATTTACCCACAGGTCGTGCTCATACTGTAAATGTCAACTTTGTTGTTAATTGCTCAATAAAATTTGATGTTAGGTGGTTCAACTAATAGTAAGCCTGTGGCACTTCCGCATTGGCTAGTTTGAGAGGTGCTGTTAGCATATTTAATGTTGTAACTCTGTTTACGTCACTGCATATTCTTTGTTTTATTGTATGTTTATTAGACTGCATGTTCAGTGTTATACCTGTGATGTGTTACAGATGGGGGAGGCAACACACGTGATTCACACGCACGGTACATGTGTTGTGGGGGGGAGCCGACACTCTGGCACGACACGTGCGTTGCTATTCTGGAATTTGGCCGACACCTCCCGCGAGAGGGTTCGAAAGGCTCTCACAGAGCACACTCTGTCTTTCAGCCGCTGGTGTGCGTAAATAGTTGTAGCAACAGGTGTACGAGGCGTTGGGAGCAGCTACGATTTTACACGTATTGCATACGATTCCTGCTTCGTGCGCAATTCAGTCACATTTGTACTATGTGTGAAGAGGCCCTTAACAAATGTACACTTTGTCTGTTAAAACTATGTAAGAGTAACTACACCTCTTTGTGCATCCCACCTTCAAACACAGCCTCATACGACCATCCATGACAAATTTACTTAAGCTCCCAATTTTCTGTAGGAATTCAAACTTCCTACAGGCATTGCACTAATCAATGCAATAACTGGCATGTGAATGAGGAATGTTCAAACATTTTGAAGCAGTGTAACAATTCATTTAATTTTGCTGAGTTTCCTCATCATTACATCAAATTATTTTCACAATTACACATTTCTTAATACAGTTCATGTTATGTTATCAGTTGATCTTACTGTCCATTCATAATTAGGAGCATGGAGTGCATTTGTTTTTTTTCTCTTTCCCCTGTTTGTGACAATCAATCACAGATTTTAGAAGACTGAGTCATACCTAGCAGGGTCAACCACACCTCCTCATGAAGATTAAAGTTTCTGTCCACTACTTGCTCAGAGTTGCTCTCAAAAACTTCCCGTATCACTCTTTGCTAGTAATCTTTAGGCTAAGTTGGAAGCTCTCTGAGAGGACTCTGAGAATCTTTGTGAATACGGGTCCTGAAGTTTGTATTGATTTGTAAAAGATTGACAACATGAACTGCCAGATACAAATTTATCTCAGCGTGCAGACCATGCAGCGTGTTTATCAGCCCTCTGACGCTTTTTATTCTTCAGATGTTATATTACTAATGTGGAGAAGATTACAAAGTGGGCTGTTTGCATTAGATTGCAGCTTTTTTGAGGCTAGAGTGGACTTTTGGTGCTTCTGAGAGGACGTCCCATCTGCTCTCATTTGATCCTTAAGAATGTATTAGTGACTATAGAAGTGATCTTGTACTTGAGTGCTGCCATTATTACTGTGTTAAACTAAGAGCACTATATGTAAAACTCTTTTTCTCCCTCTCTCTGTCAGCACTACTCAGCGGATTCCCACTTCAGTGTCTGCACAGAATGTAATACCACCATCAGCATCATTTCAGGCCGGCATGGTGCGCATGTTTAAACTTTAATTTACTTTAATGCTGTCGAATGAAGTGTGTTTGACAGTAACAGGTGAGTGTTGTGTGTGTTGTTGCAGACGGAGGAGCAGGCTTTACAAAGGGCTCTGGAGGTGTCTTTGGCCGAGTCGAGACAAACTGTTCAGCCGAGCCTCAGGTGAGTAAACCTCATCAACGCCATAATCCAAATGTATCCTATTAGCAGGTTGAGATTGCTCATAACACACCCGGGCAACTGAGCTGCCTGCCGTTGGTTCTGTGTTGTTGTTTGGCTGCTGAGCGTGAAACAGTTTAAAATGTGTCTGTTGTACCCCTGGCAAAAATTATGGAATCACCGGCCTCGGAGGATGTTCATTCAGTTGTTTAATTTTGTAGAAAAAAAGCAGATCACAGACATGACACAAAACTAAAGTCATTTCAAATGGCAACTTTCTGGCTTTAAGAAACACTATAAGAAATCAGGAAAAAAAATTGTGGCAGTCAGTAGCGGTAACTTTTTTAGACCAAGCAGAGGGAAAAAAATATGGAATCACTCAATTCTGAGGAAAAAATTATGGAATCATGAAAAACAAAAGAACGCTCCAACACATCACTAGTATTTTGTTGCACCACCTCTGGCTTTTATAACAGCTTGCAGTCTCTGAGGCATGGACTAAATGAGTGACAAACAGTACTCATCATCAATCTGGCTCCAACTTTCTCTGATTGCTGTTGCCAGATCAGCTTTGCAGGTTGGAGCCTTGTCATGGACCATTTTCTTCAACTTCCACCAAAGATTTTCAATTGGATTAAGATCTGGACTATTTGCAGGCCATGACATTGACCCTATGTGTCTTTTTGCAAGGAATGTTTTCACAGTTTTTGCTCTATGGCAAGATGCATTATCATCTTGAAAAATGATTTCATCATCCCCAAACATCCTTTCAATTGATGGGATAAGAAAAGTGTCCAAAATATCAACGTAACCCAGTGCCTTTACCTGACATGCAGCCCCATATCATCAATGACTGTGGAAATTTACATGTTCTCTTCAGGCAGTCATCTTTATAAATCGCATTGGAACGGCACCAAACAAAAGTTCCAGTATCATCACCTTGCCCAATGCAGATTCGAGATTCATCACTGAATATGACTTTCATCCACAGTCCACGATTACTTTTCCTTAGCTCATTATAACCTTGTTTTTTTTTCTGTTTAGGTGTTAATGATGGCTTTCGTTTAGCTTTTCTGTATATAAATCCAATTTCCTTTAGGCGGTTTCTTACAGTTCGGTCACAGACGTTGACTCCAGTTTCCTCCCATTCGTTCCTCATTTGTTTTGTTGTGCATTTTTGATTTTTCAGACATATTGCTTTAAGTTTTCTGTCTTGATGCTTTGATGTCTTCCTTGGTCTACCAATATGTTTGCCTTTAACAACCTTCCCATGTTGTTTGTATTTGGTCCAGAGTTTAGACACAGCTGACTGTGAATAACCAATATCTTTTGCAACATTGCGTGATGATTTACCCTCTTTTAAGAGTTTGATAATCCTCTCCTTTGTTTCAATTGACATCTCTCGTGTTGGACCCATGATTCATGTCAGTCCACTTGGTGCAACAGCTCTCCAAGGTGTGATCACTCCTTTTTAGATGCAGACTAACGAGCAGATCTGATTTGATGCAGGTGTTAGTTTTGGGGATGAAAATTTACAGAGTGATTCCATAATTTATTCTTCAGAATTGAGTGATTCCATATTTTTTTTCCTCTGCTTGGTCTAAAAAAGGAACTGTTACTGACTGCCACAATTTTTTTTCCTGATTTCTTATAGTGTTTCTTAAAGCAAGATAGTTGCCATTTGAAATGACTTTAGTTTTGTGTCATGTCTGTGATCTGCTTTTTTCTACAAAATTAAACAACTGAATGAACATCCTCCGAGGCCGGTGATTCCATAATTTTTGCCAGGGGTTGTATGTTGTGGGAGTTTAAATATCTCTTGGATTTGGATAGTTGGTCAGAGAAAATCTGTTTGAAGACATTCCTTTGGTCTGTGGTGGATCATTTCACATTGTACAAATTATTAAGTAAAAATAATCACTTGTGAAAATAATTTAATTATGAATATGTCTGCTTACTCTCTCTCAAACGTTCAGAGTTCAGCACAGCTGAGGACTTGGTCCAGGTCAGACATTTGTCTGCAGCTGCTCTAAACATTACACATTTCACTGCTCACATTTGGCAACTTGATACAACTGAAAGTAGCTGATTTCTTCCTCAAAACTCATCAGCCTTTGCCTGTTTATTAAAAAAAAAGTTAATATGAAGCCCTGAAAATTGTCAAGCTGCAGCAACATATATGCCAAACCGGCAATATTTTCATCACTCACAGCAAACATTTCTGTTGACAGTTTGTTGCGTCAACATTTCATCATGTGTAGTCTTTTAATGATATTAAATTAATATCCAATGTAAGAATGACACAGCATTTGCTTAATTGGTTTATCTGGCAGATAACCTACAGCAAGAAGTGTCACTGACTATTTTCTAACAGATGCAGGTGTCATTTTCACCCCAATGCTCATGTTCTCACAATAACAATGCCACCTGTATTCCTGTGGGTGTGTAGTGCAAAGGTATAATATGACAATTTATTACTACAGAAAATATTGTGCAGAAGAAGCAAGAAAAAAAAACTTGTATTTTACACTCTCATTCGGGCTCTCTCTCATTCTCTGTCGTAGATAGCTAACATCATCTGTGTAAAATTCCATGGCAAAAGAAACAACCGTATCTTCTGGAGTATAAGTCACACCTGTCAAAAAAAATGCCTCCTGCAGAGGAAATGTGTCATACGTTTTGTTTTTTGTTTTTTATCCATGTGGAACTCAGTGTTTCCCTGGAGGTGAGTTTAACAACAGACAGGAACTCAGTGCAGCACATGTGCACACCACAGCCTGTTTTGGTACTTAACATAAAGACTTTAAAATTCCAAAATGGACAATATATTGTTATTGAGCATTATTTGATGCAGTTTAGACAAAAGAAATTATCAGGTGCATGTGGATTGCTGGCCAAACACTACAATTTAAAAATGTTTGTTTCTTTTTTTTTTTTTTAATCAGCTCTTCAATTTAGGGTTTTTGTGCATTGTTATAGAATACTTTTATCACTTTTATTTATTTATTTTTATTTTTGAAGTTTAGTTTGTTTGGTACTTTGATTCCTGGGAAAGCCCAATGTTGTCGTTGTACTATTTATAGCTGAAGTACAAATCGTAGGACCTATCAAACCAACTTTTTCTTAATTACAGAAATTTAAATAAGAATATATGACCTTGATTCTATAAAATATAGTACATGATACAACAGTAAACACTCAGTTAAAAAACAAAACCTCACGTTGCTATTACATTGCATCACCTCGGGGAGCTTTGGTGGCCACTGTCCATTCTGACATTAACATGTCAGATTGCACACAATGGCTTTCACAAGCCAGTAATCCATTTACTTGTATTTGCTTCCTCAATACCACCGGGCTGTGCACCTGAAACACTACAGTATTAAATCAAAAGGACAGACGCAGCTCTGATACATGTCGAAACTACAAAATGTGCATGATTAATGATTACTTTAAAAGGAAACTATGCAACATTTTTATCTTCATTTTACAGGTTTGGAGTAATTGTAATCTTTAAATGAATTGTTTTGGGGAAATAAACACACACAACACCCAGTTTTACATCTGTATTTTTTACCGCTGAACCAACAAGGTGCACTTGGACACGCCCCAGATGGGCTTGCTTTCTCTAAACTGACTGTAACTATAATTTGTCGCATCAGTTTTCATGCCATCTGTGAGTTTACTAAGAGTGATATCTCACTGGAATGTGACTGGTGGAGAGGAGGTAGAGACATTTGCAAGCTGTTAGAGTGCAGTGAGATACTACATTAAGCAGTCTTCTATAAAGTACCTCAAAGTGATACTTGAGTGAAAGTACAAGTATCTTAAAATTACTTTGGTAAATGTTAAAGTCTCCTTTAAAAATATTACTTGAGTAAAAGTCTTAAAGTATCTGCCATTTACTGTACTTAAGTATCACAAGTAAATTTCTCATATAAAATGTACTTTAAAAGTATTGAATAAAAGTAAAATCCAAAACAAGTGGAGAGTGAAACCATGGCAGAAAAGAAAGTGTGATTTCTGGATAAACCAGGAGGGGGCCTCAGCCCCTATAAAAGGCTGGATCCACCTCTGGTGGAGCAGTTGGTGTTGGTGACAGGATGAGTGAGTAACAGGTGGATGTATATAGCTGTAAATAAAGTTCTGTTCTTTTTTCCTGGAAGACCCACACACACTTTTCTGTTAAACACAAAAGCCAGGCTCTTGTGAAACAGAACAGTCATTTATAGCTTCACAGTTGTGCCAAATTTAAGGAAAAGTAAAAAAAAAAAAAAAAAAAACTTTTCAAGTGTCACCACCACCAACCACTGCAAGCAACCAAACGCAGCGCTCTTTGTGCTCTCGAATCCAAAACGCGGTGCCGCTTTTACACAGCGCTTCTCTGCGAAAATTTCAAATAAAATGAAACAAAACAGATATGCCAAACAGTTTTGTCAGTACTGAAGTCTTCTCCTTAACGTGGATCGTGCGCTGGACTCCAGCAGAAGCTGATCCGTGTGTGTGTATGTGCGTTTGGAGTCCAGAGCGCAGATGGTTTTCACCCTCCACAGTCTTCCTTTTCCTCAGCGGGGGCGCAGATTCAACCTGTCATCTTTTAAACTTGTTTTATGTCAAACACGGCACTTGATGCTGCAGCGGGTGGAAGGCGCTGCACTCCAGCTGAAGAGGACTGTATCTCTTCCCGGTGTACAGCTCCGGCTTATTTCACCTCTGCAAACAGGCATTGCCCAGTCAAATTTCTTCTGCTTTTATATTGTAGTAATGAAGATGTTTAAGGGAAACATAGAAGAGTAAAAGTGTACATTTTATTAAGGAAATATAGTGGAATAAAACTGAAAGTCGCCAGAAATGTAAATAACGAAGATACATACAGATACGTCAAAATTCTACTTAAGTACAGTGACACTATGTATGTGAGACTACATCTGGTCACGTCCACCAGGACCTGTGACGTCACTGAGAGGATGTTGTTTGTTTCAGCCCCCAGGAACAGGAAGACTTGGCTCTCGCTCAGGCTCTCGCTGCCAGTGAAGAAGAATTCCGCCGCCAACAGCAGAGACAACAACAGGTACCCGGAACGCTTAGCCGTCATTTGCATGCTAACAGGAACACACAGAGGTGTGCCATCATCACACCCACCTGTCCTCTTTGACCTTACCCGGCACATAGTGACACCGCACTAAACTCTCTTCTGTACTGCTGTGATTTGTGCATATAAGTGAATTTGTGGGAATATCTGAATACTTTTTTCTTTTTCTTTAGGGAAGAGAGTCCAAAGAGCTAAACTGCAGCATTTCTTGAAGTCTGATTATCAGTTAGCATCTTCTTCTCCTGTTCTAAATGTACAAGATCCAGCACAAATGAAGTAACTGATTTCCAGTATCAACGATTGTCAGGTGAAAGGGTTAAACTTGGACATCGCACACACTACCGCCTTCTGCTGGTATAAGCACATGTTTTTCCTGCTGGGTCTGTCATTTTTGCCAATGATTTGCTCTGTACATATTTTATATGCTGATCATGAAACCATTTAACCTCCCATGTATGAATATTGAATAAATTATTTTAAAGATGACTGAGATGTCCTGGATTAATTTTAAATGCACACATTAATTCTGATTGTCAGATTTAAAGATGCATTTTACACCGTGAGTCAGGAAGGAGAACAATTTATTTCAGTAAATCAGCACCTCCGTGACAATTATATGCAGGTTAGTTTTGATTGTGCAGGACCTTTGAGAATATGGAGACAAATTGTGATAATTTTTGTGACTTGGTGCTGCAGTGATTTATAAACCAACTGAAACAAAAGACAAATCATCTTCAGAAATCAAATAACACTAAGCAAGTGAATGGTGTGACTTTATTGTATTAAGAAATTCCACCACAAGGGGGAGACGTTGGTTCAAGATGCACATGTGGATAGGGGGTGCTGGAGTGCCAGTGAGAGGTCGGGGTGCACCCTGGACAGACCGTTGGTCTATTGCAGGGAGGAAACACAAACATTATTGAAACAAACTAATGGAGATAAAGAGAGTCACCCAAGAGCAAAGGTTTTGTGACCAGTAAAAAGGTCATCTATGATTTCATGTTAGTTTTTAATAGGAGCCATGGATGTATTATGAACTTATCCTTGTAAATATCCCCTCTATGTAAGCTTTGGGCCAAACCTTTGATCTTGACATGTGACCTTGACCTATTGACCAGTTTTTGTTCGAAATGAAATCACTTAAATATTTCACTGTTTGGTCCAAATTAAAAAAAACTTTCAACTTATGGTGTTGTTGCACACACAACCAGTAACAGCAACTTCACATGAGCTGCTGCTGCTGCTGTGTGGGTGCAAATACTGAGTCAGATTTTATCCAGAATGCAGCAGATTATCTGATAAAACGTAGCACTTTGCTGCAGAAATTAGCATATTCATGCAGAAGGTTGTTTCATAGTGGTTGAGAGATACTTTGAGTTCAATTAATCCTACACAATGAAAACATTTGTGTGGTCAGCTTGAACAAGCTATACACTAAATGTTCACTGACCTCTGGCAGGAGCAGATTTCCATTTCTATAAACTTTTTTCTCGTGCCAACAGTCGACTAAAACCTTGTGATGCTGCCCCTTGCAGATATTTTGCATGTGTTTTCTGTTAACTAATTTGTTTGATGACTGAACTTTTCAATGTCAATCTCTTTCACCTGCAGAAATTAAAGTATTCATATAATGCACAGTTTAAGGGTTTTCTTTAAAAGAAGATGTGAAAGTTCAGCTACAAATTGCCAGAAAGTACATCTGAGATGCAAACCTAGATTTTATGTTTTGGTGAAAGAAAATCCTCCTCTATACAACTTCCCCGGGCGCCTAATGGCGACTTCTGCTCCTACTGGCAATTAGGATGGGTTAAATGCAGTAGACACATTTCATTGTGCAGGGAACATGTTCTTCTGTGCATATGACAATAAAATTTCTTTGAATCCTTGAATCCTTTGAACTTCATCAGGAAGCCGGCGATACAAAATGCAAAACATGCACTATGCACAATTTCTCCAATCACAGCCACAGAAGCCTATACCTTCTTCAGGATTGTCTTTCCTCACACTTCTTCTTGCACAGTCATTCAGTTTTTGAGAACTGTCTACTCCACACAGATTTACTATAGAGAGCCATACTGTTTGTATTTCTTCATAACCGATGTAAATAAAGTCCCAAGACATATTCAATGACTTGGAAATGTTTATGTATCCATCCCCTGACTTTTCTGAAGAAAACTGGCAATAAAACTGATTATTTACAGGTGTTATACCAAAGGAGCCATTACTTAAACTGTAAACCCAAATAAGTTAGCAGAACTCAAAAATACTGAGGTAATCAGTTGCCACAATATTTTTGAGTTCATAAACTTGAAGTCAATTGTTCCCAGAACTTAATCGTTTTGATTATATGCTACTTGTACCTCATGATTACAATTAAAGTGTTCATTAAGTAAAAGTAAGTCCCTTCAGCTGCTCTCTTGCTTTTCACTCAGTGTCACCACAGCAGATCTGCGGTGGATCTGCATGTTGAGCTGACAAGTTCTATGCAGGATGCCCTTCCTGATGCAACCCCACATTATATAGAGAAATGTGGTAGGGGTGTGGTTTGAACCAGGAACCTTCTGCACCAAAACCAAGTGAACTAACCACTTGGCCACCACCACTGCTAAAGTGTTCACTATGTCACCTCAAACATTTTCATATATAATTACTTAATTCTTTTAAGTTGTACTTAAGTTATACTTTGAAGTTTTGCTTACTTAATATACAATTAGTTCAAGTCAATCAAAAATTCTGAGTTTAATTTACTCAAAAAGCAAGACCATGTTACACAAACTTGAAATATTTAAGTAAGTCAAGCTTTTCATAAAACTGAGTTTACACTACCTAATCTTTTTAATTAATTTGAACATTTGGGTTTAGAGTGTATGCAACCCATCATCTTGGCTTTAATATTTTTAATTAATTTATATCAAGTTGTAGAGTTTTGCTTTGAGTTTCAGTTTAAGGATAATTTTAGAAATTTTTAGTTGTTTTTGTATTTGAAATGGCATAAACAAATTAAAATGTGTGAAATACCAAGCGGCCAAATACTTTTGGACTGAACTGTATATGACAACAGGTCAGTGTTCAGAAAGAGTGATGCAAAATAGCCTTAATTAAAAACAAAGGGGGGGGGGGGTGTCTACCAAAATGTAGATCTGGGTTCAATTCCTGACATTTTTGCAACTTTTTGTTTTGAGGGTTGTCTTTTCACTCAGAACAAAACTGAGTTTAATTGGCACATAATTTATTTAGAATGCTAACATTGCTGCAGGCTAACTGGCTAATTAATGTTATTGAACGGGGCAATAAGAGACACCGAGTAACCTGCACTGAGTTTCACTGCGGCGTGCACAAGTTTACCTCACTAAATGTAAATAAGCTTTTGAAGATGACAATAGAATTAGCCTCTTACCTTTTCATCTTTACCACCAGATGGCGCTGCTCTCCACTGAGTGCTTACAAGTTGTATGTCGATGAGGGGCTGGGTTTTACAGGAATGAGCTAACAGTATAAATGGGTTGTCTTAAAAAGTGGAGAGACAAATCTTATCACATGCATGATGGAAATTAGGAGCAGGTGTGACTGAAGTTACCTGTAGCTTGAAACAAGCTTTTTTTTTTTTTTTGTCAGTTTCTTACATTTCCGAAGCTGAGGTCTGATGGTCACCAAGACTGTTGCTGCTTGTTTGAACATATGTAACAAATTCTGTCGCCTCCACCACAAATGATCTTGAACTCACTTCAACCCACCAAGAAAAAAAAATCCTGGGAGCCGCTACTGGTCATTTTAAAGTCTTAATGCTGAAGTCCATAGAGCCAAAGACGGTACCTTAATGAAAGCAAAACAAATTGAAACAAGCTGTAGAGGTTGAAGAGGAAGCTGTTGCTGAAAAGGTCACTTCACCTCCAGGTTACGTGTTGTTTCAGTCTGACGCTGTTCTTGTCTCTGAGGATTTTAATCCAGACTCTTTCGGAACTAGTTGAAGCGGATGTTGGTCGCACCTGGTGCCTGTGATGCAGCAGCATCCACTCGAGTGCATCACAAGAGGATCTTGTTCATCTCAGTGATGAATGGCTACACCGTCTCGATAATGTCATTTCTGTCCCGGATATTTTTCCATCGGATTTTGGTCAGGCTCAGCATTGATTTTATAGATTTCTCAGACAAAGACAAATCGCTTCAGAATAAAGCACAATGACTCTGTGTGCCAGAGAATTATTTAGTCCTGTTAGCTGTAAAATGAGGTGACAAATGACAAATATTGGAACACATGATGTATGCAGTGATGCTCTTGTTAGTAATCCCAAATACAAAAAGGAGTGAAGTTTCTTCCCATAAATATTAATTTCATTTTCTTTTGTTTGTTCTTCTTTTCTGCCTCTGACTAGCGGTAGAATATGTGGAGGTATTGTTTTAGTCTCTGTGTCTGTCAACTGTATAAGAGCAAAATAACTCCAAGAGTTTCAATTCCATTTGCACCAAAAGTTGAGAAATGATTGAAGGTCAGTCATGTTGCATTCACAGCCGGCTGTTAGCTGATGGAGAGGGAAAAGTTGATGAATGTTGACCAGCGTCCACAGGAGCTACGAAAACATCAGTTGGGCAACGCAGATGTTTATCACATTTCCGGAGAAATTTTTTAACGTTTAAAATCTTTAACGTTCGTACATACGTCCGAAATGATGAGTCGACAATCAGCTCCACAAAGCTACACTATTACTGGAGTGCACTACCAATGCACCCTCCCTATGATGCCAAAGCCTGAACTATGTTCTATATTAAGTCAGTACAATGTCGCCTTCTGCTGTGCAATATCGACCTGTGTTGAAAACATGAATGTTGGACTCCTGGAGCGAGCCTTCTCTGGTGTTTCACAGAGATTTTTGAGAATCTGGTAGATTAGATTAGATAGAATTTTATTCATCCCTTGGGAAGAATCCCTCAAGTGAAAAAAGAAAAGCCAGTTGCAAATATAAATATAAATAATACACAATATAAATACCAGACATAATGATCAATACTGGTTTGCTGTCTACTATTGTTCCTCTCATTCCCATCCTCTGTCTTCCTGTTTCTCCTCCTCCCTCTGAGGAGTTGTACAGTCTGATGGCCTGAGGGACAAGGTTTTTCAGTCTGTTGGTCCTGCACTTGGGAAGGAACAGTCTGTGGCCAGCATCGGCCACTTCAGTCAGTGTGACTGGGTCCTTAAAGACAAAGTAATCTAATTTTGAGAAAAATGTTATTGAAAGTCATAGAGCAGGCCAAACGTTTTGCAGAATGTTGATATTATAGGGTAATATCTATAGTGGGTGCTCTGAAAAATTGGTTCAAAATACATCTACTGTTTCTACGAAACACAAATATGAAATTCAGTACCACCTTTCTATCAACCTTGGGTGACCATGAACAAGTTATTTCATTCACACGCGGACAGCTGTGCATGCATCCAAAAACGATACCACCACATGTGCTACATGTGTACAATATCAAAAAAAAGTTATTTTCAGCCTTTTTTCTTCTTTTCTTTCCCAGGTTGTAATTATATAAAAATGCGTCCAACAGAAACTTACGAGGTCTGTTAGAACGGACCTTTTTATTTTTTTAAAAAACCTGATGGATTTGAATCACATGTGCTTGCATGAGCCAACTTTGAACCTTTGTGCGCATGCGTGATTTTTTTCACGCCTGTCGGTTGCGTCATTTCCTTGTAAGCAGCCTTTGTGTGAGGATGGGTGGAGTCTCTCGTCGTTTTTTCTTTGCAAGGAAAATGGCGGAACGACGAGCAGCACGATTGCATCAAATTTTGTCAGAAACTGGGCCACAGCCAGGTGGAAACCATTCGGATTATTCAGACGGGTTTCGGTGATGATCTTCTCGGCATCACACAGATTAAGGAGCGGTACAACCGGTTTAAAGACGTCTGCACAACGGTGGAGAGCACGCCATGCTCCGATCGGCATCAACACGCTGAAACGACCGGATCATTTCCAAAGTGAATGCTGTGGTGATGTGGGACCATCGTGTGATTATCCGAGAAATTGCGGAAGAGGTGGACATCAGCACTTTTTCAGCACATTCCACTGTGAAAGAAGATTTTGCCATGAAAAGAGTGGTGGCGAAATTCATCGGCACGAAGCTGATGGCGCAGCAACAGCGCCTCCGTGTTGAAGTCTCACAGAACATGCCCTGACATGCCCAGATCTTGCACCATTGCTTATGGTGGATTTTTGGTCGTGTGACTATCTGAGAAATTGTGGACGAGGTGGACGCTGCTCCAGTTGTTCCGCCATTTCCTTGCAAAGAAAAAACGACAAGCGACTACACCCATCCTCACAAAAAGGCTGCTTACAAGCAAATGACACAACCGACAGGCGTGAAAAAAATCACGCATGCGCACGAAGGTTCAAGGTTGGCTCATGCAAGCACACGTGATTCAAATCCATCAGGTTTTTGAAAAAAAAATAAAAAGGTCCGATACTTTTCTAACAGACCTCATACTTTGACTTAAGTGACTTAAGTGCATGTTTAGGCTCTCTAGTGATTTGAGGTCTTTTAAAATCATTACAGATTTAATTTACGCTCCTTTTCTGTCAAAAATTTCAAACCTGCGATTGTATGCATTTAACTGCTGCAGGTGTAAATGGGTTTGAGAGCCAGAATGTCTGACCTTCCATGTGTGCATGAAACAGCAATCGCAAAAAGTCCAGAGCATCAACACAACTCCAGTTTCCAGCTCTCCTGTGTCAGTTCACAGCATCACAGCAGAGTGGAGCAGAGTGCACGCTCGTTCCGTCGCTGCAAATGGAAACCATGTCTGATGCAGGTTCACAGGTGCAGAAACATTTTGGTTTATTCGGCCTAAACAGTGAAATCACTTTCACGTGTGCAGGTAAATGCATGCTTTCATTATAATGAGCTTTTTCAGTACTTTTTCTTTTCATCACCTATTGCTATGGTAACAACACACTGTGCACATGTTAAAACAAGCAGTGAAGCAGAGTATTTGTGTGAGGATTTAGAATCACTTCAGTGGAGCAGATGGCAAGAGGCTTCTGGTTATAAGAAAATTTAATTTGCTGGGCTCAGACATTAAGTACATGAAAGTTGAAAGGCCCCGGTGGTAGGAGTCCCACAGGGATACGGGCTTGGCACAGATATCCTCAAACTCAGACCATGCTGTTGGGCACCACCACAGCTCACATCAAGATGCAGTTGTGTTTGTTTGTCAGCTGCAGTACTTAAAAGCATCTCAATCAATCAATCAATCAATTTTTTTTATATAGCGCCAAATCACAACAAACAGTTGCCCCAAGGCGCTTTATATTGTAAGGCAAGGCCATACAATAATTATGTAAAACCCCAACGGTCAAAACGACCCCCTGTGAGCAAGCACTTGGCTACAGTGGGAAGGAAAAACTCCCTTTTAACAGGAAGAAACCTCCAGCAGAACCAGGCTCAGGGAGGGGCAGTCTTCTGCTGGGACTGGTTGGGGCTGAGGGAGAGAACCAGGAAAAAGACATGCTGTGGAGGGGAGCAGAGATCGATCACTAATGATTAAATGCAGAGTGGTGCATACAGAGCAAAAAGAGAAAGAAACAGTGCATCATGGGAACCCCCCAGCAGTCTACGTCTATAGCAGCATAACTAAGGGATGGTTCAGGGTCACCTGATCCAGCCCTAACTATAAGCTTTAGCAAAAAGGAAAGTTTTAAGCCTAATCTTAAAAGTAGAGAGGGTGTCTGTCTCCCTGATCTGAATTGGGAGCTGGTTCCACAGGAGAGGAGCCTGAAAGCTGAAGGCTCTGCCTCCCATTCTACTCTTACAAACCCTAGGAACTACAAGTAAGCCTGCAGTCTGAGAGCGAAGCGCTCTATTGGGGTGATATGGTACTACGAGGTCCCTAAGATAAGATGGGACCTGATTATTCAAAACCTTATAAGTAAGAAGAAGAATTTTAAATTCTATTCTAGAATTAACAGGAAGCCAATGAAGAGAGGCCAATATGGGTGAGATATGCTCTCTCCTTCCAGTCCCCGTCAGTACTCTAGCTGCAGCATTTTGAATTAACTGAAGGCTTTTTAGGGAACTTTTAGGACAACCTGATAATAATGAATTACAGTGGTCCAGCCTAGAGGAAATAAATGCATGAATTAGTTTTTCAGCATCACTCTGAGACAAGACCTTTCTAATTTTAGAGATATTGCGTAAATGCAAAAAAGCAGTCCTACATATTTGTTTAATATGCGCTTTGAATGACATATCCTGATCAAAAATGACTCCAAGATTTCTCACAGTATTACTAGAGGTCAGGGTAATGCCATCCAGAGTAAGGATCTGGTTAGACACCATGTTTCTAAGATTTGTGGGGCCAAGTACAATAACTTCAGTTTTATCTGAGTTTAAAAGCAGGAAATTAGAGGTCATCCATGTCTTTATGTCTGTAAGACAATCCTGCAGTTTAGCTAATTGGTGTGTGTCCTCTGGCTTCATGGATAGATAAAGCTGGGTATCATCTGCGTAACAATGAAAATTTAAGCAATACCGTCTAATAATACTGCCTAAGGGAAGCATATATAAAGTGAATAAAATTGGTCCTAGCACAGAACCTTGTGGAACTCCATAATTAACTTTAGTCTGTGAAGAAGATTCCCCATTTACATGAACAAATTGTAATCTATTAGACAAATATGATTCAAACCACCGCAGCGCAGTGCCTTTAATACCTATGGCATGCTCTAATCTCTGTAATAAAATTTTATGGTCAACAGTATCAAAAGCAGCACTGAGGTCTAACAGAACAAGCACAGAGATGAGTCCACTGTCCGAGGCCATAAGAAGATCATTTGTAACCTTCACTAATGCTGTTTCTGTACTATGATGAATTCTAAAACCTGACTGAAACTCTTCAAATAGACCATTCCTCTGCAGATGATCAGTTAGCTGTTTTACAACTACCCTTTCAAGAATTTTTGAGAGAAAAGGAAGGTTGGAGATTGGCTTATAATTAGCTAAGATAGCTGGGTCAAGTGATGGCTTTTTAAGTAATGGTTTAATTACTGCCACCTTAAAAGCCTGTGGTACATAGCCAACTAACAAAGATAGATTGATCATATTTAAGATCGAAGCATTAAATAATGGTAGGGCTTCCTTGAGCAGCCTGGTAGGAATGGGGTCTAATAAACATGTTGATGGTTTGGATGAAGTAACTAATGAAAATAACTCAGACAGAACAATCGGAGAGAAAGAGTCTAACCAAATAGCGGCATCACTGAAAGCAGCCAAAGATAACGATACGTCTTTGGGATGGTTATGAGTAATTTTTTCTCTAATAGTTAAAATTTTGTTAGCAAAGAAAGTCATGAAGTCATTACTAGTTAAAGTTAATGGAATACTCAGCTCAATAGAGCTCTGACTCTTTGTCAGCCTGGCTACAGTGCTGAAAAGAAACCTGGGGTTGTTCTTATTTTCTTCAATTAGTGATGAGTAGAAAGATGTCCTAGCTTTACGGAGGGCTTTTTTATAGAGCAACAGACTCTTTTTCCAGGCTAAGTGAAGATCTAAATTAGTCTTCCACTGTAAAAAAAAAAAAAAAAAACCCTAACTGTTTAACAATATGAACAAATTTTCATCTGTCTGTAGAAGTAGGATAAATTTCTATGATAAGATTATGTGTCTGACTTTTTTGAAATTGTTCATGTTTAATTAAAAAAAGTGGCTCATCTGTTGAATTAACTCATTTTTAACAGCTGGAAAAACCGGCAATATTACATTGTATATTACTGTGTTGTACAGAGTACTAAAAGATATGGTTTGCAATGAAAAAATAAATATTTTACTTTACAAATTTGACTTTTTTATGTTAGTATTCACGATGGAAAGAGTTGCTTGCTACTTGGGTTGTTTTTTTAATATTGGTGATAATATATGAATGAGCGGAATGCTCAGTTGTAATGAATCAGACTGCCACCGCCACCAGAAATTTCTGGATCCACCCCTGCTGGAGCGCAGCAGGTGGTGCTGAAAAAACAATGAATTAATTACATTTGTAAAAACAATGTGATCCTCTCTAAGAGCTCCAAAGTCCAGCAGTTGTAACTTTACACTTAGTATTCTTGAAATTCATATGGGTATAATTGTATGAACAGGCTGGATAATTGAGGCTTAAGATCAGTGTAATCTTTTAACTCGCTGATGAACCTTTCATTGAACAGACGAGTGGTGTAAAAGCAGAAAGCAGGCCGGTGAAAAATCGGATTAAAGATTGAGATAATTAATCCAATGTGCCCTTTGACAACGTGAGAAGGTACAACTTCCAGTTTGACCTGATTTCACAGTGAAAGCGGAAGCTGTTTAGACCTTTGTAAAAAACTGAACAGGATTAACAACACCTTGAAGATCTGTGATAATGTGCGATTTAATGTTGAGGGTCAAAGTTATGCAGACATCCACTTATTTTGGGAGTTCCATTCACATCTCTGGGTCACTGGCCTTGAAGATCAAGAGATACCTGGGAAGAGCTTATGGAGTTATTAGATCACCAAACAGAGGAGAATGAAATGGTAAATGGACTGCATTTACAGTAGTGTTCAGAATAATAGTAGTGCTATGTGACTAAAAAGATTAATCCAGGTTTTGAGTATATTTCTTATTGTTACATGGGAAACAAGGTACCAGTAGATTCAGTAGATTCTCACAAATCCAACAAGACCAAGCATTCATGATATGCACACTCTTAAGGCTATGAAACTGGCGTAAAGTGCCTTGATTCGACTTTCTTATGATCTGGTACTATATAAATATAATTATAAGTGAATAGTATATTGATGTGTATGTCTGTGTGTCGACATGTAGTAGTGAATTTATATTTATGTAAATATGACTGATTAGAATTGTTGGACTTGTACTAGCAGGGGTGGGCGCTAATAAGCTTTGCTTCAGCCCACACCCTTTCGGACTCACTAGTTTTGTCTGTTTGTTTGTGGAATTGTTCATTTTTTTTCTATTTGAATATTTTGTGTGCCGAATTAAAAAACTTTGTCACTTTGAAAAAAAAAAAATTGGGCTATTAGTAAAAAAAAAAGTAGAAAAGGGGGTGTTCACATAATAGTAGCATCTGCTGTTGACGCTACAAACTCAAAACTGTTATGTTCAAACTGCTTTTTTAGCAATCCTGTGAATCACTAACCTAGTATTTAGTTGTATAACCACAGTTTTTCATGATTTCTTCACATCTGCGAGGCATTAATTTTGTTGGTTTGGAACCAAGATTTTGCTGGTTTACTAGTGTGCTTGGGGTCATTGTCTTGTTGAAACACCCATTTCAAGGGCATGTCCTCTTCAGCATAAGGCAACATGACCTCTTCAAGTATTTTGACATATCCAAACTGATCCATGATACCTGGTATGCAATATATAGGCCCAGCACCATAGTAGGAGAAACATGCCCATGTCATGATGCTTGCACCACCATGCTTCACTGTCTTCACTGTGAACTGTGGCTTGAATTCAGAGTTTGGGGGTCCTCTTGTCTCAAGCCCAACGCTTTAATCACTAGACCATCACCTCCCCGAATGAAGGTCCAAGTCTTTAGAGTTCTAGTGCATTCTGTCTGTGTGTGTGTGTGTGTGTGTGTGTGTGTGGTTGCTCACCCATACACCAGTTGTTGGGCCAGCTTTTGATTGGATGAGCACATGACTGAGTTGATCTGGTCTGAGTAGATCAATGAAAAAGAGTCAGAATGCCACAGTGCCAGAACTTGGGTCCCAGATAGCAACCAACTACGCAGATAGATAGATGTGTTGTCTGCGTAGTTGGTTGCTATCTGGGACCCAAGTTCCCGATACCTTTGCAGGAGAATGAAGGTCTAAGTCTTTTGGGTCTCGGTGCTTCCTGTCTTACTGTATGGTTGTGAGACTTGGACACAAACCAGTGACTTAAGGCCAGGAGTGAATGTCTTTGGTATTACGTCTCTTTGAATGATCCTTGGGTACTGCTAGAATGGATTTCTGTTAAATGAATGGTCACTCAGGTGAGGAATATTATTTGCAGTATGAGGGAACATCAACTACTACATTTTGGCCATGTGGTGTGTTTCTCTGGGCATGAAACCAGTACACAGGTGTCTCAGTGTTGAGGACCCCAGCAGCTGGGGAAGGTCAAAGGGATGCCCATGTATTACTCGGCTGCAGCAAATAGGTGGTTACTGGCTTGACCTCTGAGACAAATTCTTCACAGAAAGCGTTTGGATTTGTTGGAAATATAGTACTTTTTAAAAGCTTTTTCTTTTGCTTTTGGGGGAAATTAAAGTCTGTATAACTGACAAGTCTGCCACAGTTTCATTGACTGTTTTACTCTTCTATTTTGCACTCTGGTGAACTAAGCCCATGTAAAATTAGATTAATGGCAAATGTTAAAATAAATAATGTCAAAATAGAAGAAAAAATATCTGTCTATGAGCAAGGTCCTTAATGCCCTATTGCTCCGAGTGTGTAGTGAGTACCTTGTATGGCAGCACCGTGACACTGGGGTGAATGTGAGGCATTATTATAAAGCACTTTGGGCATCTGATGCAGATGGAAAAGTGCTATATAAATTGCATCTGTCCATCTATTTATCTAGTATCTGTCTATCTATCTATGTGCAAGCAGGCCCTTAAGTATTTGGACATCACACAATGTTTCTTATTTTGCTTCTGTACACCATCACAGTGGAGTTGAAACAAAGCAAAGAGGAGTTCATGAAAAAATGCAAAAAATATTGCATTAGTACATGGTTTTTCCAGTTTTAGTGCCCATAAGCTTTTGGACAAACTAACTATGATTATTTTTATTTTTAAACAAATCATCACATTTATAGTGATTTACACATTGATGATTAGCCTGGTTTCGCAGGCCGAACGGTCCCCCCTAAAAATTGGTCTGCCCTGCCTCCACTGTGCATGCGTCACTTCGGAGCTCTTCTGCTCGTCTAAGACACAGAGTCTCTTCACCCAAAGCGATCAAATGGATTAATGAGATTATTAACCATCAGATGACAAGGTAAAACCTCTTTAATCATTCTGAAGTCAGTTGTAAGCAGAAACTAGGCTGTTTTAAGCAGAAATGAGGCAATTCTGATGACGCTTTGAAATGACCGACGAGCAGTGAATGCATCAGCTAGCAGTTCGTATCGCCGCAGCACTGTGATTGCTTCCTCCGTCTTTTATGATGAAATAATGCTGAATTTATGTGGAAATGATTGTTGTACAAAAGCTTCAGATATCTGTTGCTGAGAGGATTGGTGTGTGATGATGACTGGAGTGCAGTTTGAAGCAGAAATAACATGATAATCCATGAACCACTGCTAATGATGCATGTGCAGTGAAGGCAGGGCGGACTGATTTTTAGGGGGGGACCGTTTGGTCGGCGACACTGGCGTTTGCTGATGGAAAGTAAACATTTGATTAAAATTGACTAGCGCTGAGGTCTACCTGCCTCTGCACCTAAGTTATCATCAGTCAGACAATGCAAATGTTCATAGTGGTTAAAGAAAAATTTCTGGATCCCTTGGACATTAAGAAATATGTAGAAATATATATAACAGTGCACCAGTAACAAGTGATACAATCGTAGAGCTACGTTGAGTTTATATAGGCTCCGTCACATGACGTCACAAGCATTGAGTCAACAATCAGTACTCTACTGATTACTGCTTCACGGAGTGTGGTACCAATGCACCTGGCCTCAAACATTGAAAGTTGAGCTCTGTCCTATAGTAAGCCAGCGGACCACTGACAAACATCGAGCTCTGCTGACCTACGTTGTTGAGTGGTGGTCAAGTGCGGGGGTGCACACTTGCATGACATGTTTCAGAAATGAATGTCCTTGAGTGGCATTGGTGGTAGACCTCTGTAATGGCAAACAAATGTTTCTGTACCAGTTGTTAAGGTCTGTTTTTCTAGGGGATCAAATACTTATTTCATGCAATAAAATGCAAATGAATTATTTAAAAATCATACAATGTGAGTATGATTTTTAAATAATGAGCAATCGTGGAAGCAGGGCCTTAGTGAGGGATGTGACCAAGAACCCGATGGTCACTCTGTCAGAGTTCCAGCATTCTTCTGTGGAGAGAGGAGAACCTTCCAGAAGGACAACCATCTCTGCAGCAATCCACCAAACAGGTGTGTATGGTAGAGTGGCCAGATGGAAGCCACTCCTTAGTAAAAGGCACATGGCAGCCCACCTGGAGTTTGCCAAAAGCCTGAAGGACTCTCAGACCATGAGAAACAAAATTCTCTGGTCTAAGGAGACAAAGATTGAACTCTTTGGTGTGAATGCCAGGCGTCATGGTTGGAGCAAACCAGGCACCGTCCCTACAGTGAAGCATGGTGGTGGCAGCATCATGCTGTGGGGATGTTTTTCAGTGGCAGGAACTGGGAGACTAGTCAGGATTGAGGGAAAGATGAATGCAGAAATGTACAGAGACATCCTGGATGAAAACCTGCTCCAGAGCGCTCTTGATGTCAGACTAGGTGATGGTTCCATCTTTCAGCGGGACAATGACCACACAGCCAAGATATCAAAGGAGTGGCTTCAGGACAACTCTGTCAGTGTCCTTGAGTGGCCCAGCCAGAGTCCAGACCTGAATGTGATTGAACATCTTTGGAGAGATCTGAAAATGTCTGTGCACCGACGCTCCCCATCCAACCTGATGGAGCTTGAGAGGTGCTGCAAAGAGGTGTACCGAGGTGTATCAAGCTTGTGGCATCATATTCAAGAAGACTTGAGGCTGTAATTGCTACCAAAAGTGCATCAACAAAGTATTGCGCAAAGGCTGTAAATACTTATGTACATGGGATTTCTTAGTTTTTTGTTTTGTTTTGTTTTTTTTAATAAACTTTACTCCATTTTGGAATAAGGTTGTAACATAACAGAATGTTTTTAATAATTTAGCAAAAATAATAATGATAATAAAAACGTTTTTCATGTTGTCATTATGGGGTTCTGTGAGTACAATTTTGAGGGGGGAAAAATAAATTTACTCTATTTTGGAATAAGGCTGTAACATAACAAATGTGGAAAAAGTGAAGCACTGTGAATACTTTCCAGGTGCTCCGTAGCTGCACGCGGTGTTCCTGTATAAACACAGAGTGTGGATTTGTGCAGAATACCCAAGATTGACTCGTGACATTTACAAAATGGTAAGAAGACCACTGGTGAACATCACAAACTATTTCATGTCATATTTGTGAAGCAAAATCATGGAAAGTGTTTGTTTTTTCACTGCAGTCTTGCAGTATACAGTGATCACTTTCAAGTTCTTTCAGAAACGATATTTCTTCACGCATCAGCGTCAGATTCATGATTGTATATTTTTGCCACGTTTCGTTTGAATGGACATAAAGGCGCATGCGGGCCATGTACCCTGAACATGTCTGAAAGATCTTTCATCAGATGAAGCTCTGAGGAAGAGGAGCTGTAAGTGATTAATGGAACGTCATCGTGAGCCGGCAGTATTATATCAACCACAGGTTTCTGTGTGCTCAGAATACAAAGCAGTTCAGTTCAAATGGACATCCAGATCCTGTCTGACTCAAACGACTAACAAGAAGTTTAAGCACTGGAGGATTTCTTCATTTTTATCTCAGCACCATGACTGTCAGCCACCTGTTGTTGTGGAGATATTCTCTGAAGTGTTAATGAACGTGGGTTTTTTTTTTCCTTTCAGTTGATTATTATGTCAGTCCACCAGTGGGGGTTGGCCAAAGGATTCTCTGCGGAGTTAAACACTCAGCGTGCTTCTTTATAAATTTGCTTCAGAGGTATCGCTTTCTGCATTAACAGTGTGCTTTGAATATTCCACTTCTGTGCACTTTGCAGTATGAATGATTCTGACAAATTCATGGAATATTAGCTTTTGTGTTACTACATCAAACTGTCTGGACTTGAATATTAAAATGTGTTTGGTGCTATTGTGAATAATTGTGCTATTGTGTTGATGTGAGAGTTAATTGCTGGTGGTAAGTGCCTGGAAATATTTAGTTTCATGAACAAAAGTATTTAAATAATCAGAAAATAATTATTTTTTATCTGATTTAGTACAGTAGTGTTCAGAATAATAGTAGTGCTATGTGACTAAAAAGATTAATCCAGGTTTTGTGTATATTTCTTATTGTTACATGGGAAACAAGGTACCAGTAGATTCAGTAAATTCTCACAAATCCAACAAGACCAAGCATTCATGATATGCACACTCTTAAGGCTATGAAATTGGGCTATTAGTAAAAAAAAAAGTAGAAAAGGGGGTGTTCACAATAATAGTAGTGTGGCATTCAGTCAGTGAGTTCATCAGTTTTGTGGAACAAACAGGTGTGAATCAGGTGCCCTATTTAAGGATGAAGCCAGCACCTGTTGAACATGCTTTTCTCTTTGAAAGCCTGAGGAAAATGGGACGTTCAAGACATTGTTCAGAAGAACAGCGTAGTCTGATTAAAAAGTTGATTGGAGAGGGGAAAACGTATACGCAGGTGCAAAAAATTATAGGCTGTTCATCTACAATGATCTCCAATGCTTTAAAATGGACAAAAAAAAAAAAAAACAGACGTGTGGAAGAAAATGGAAAACAACCATCAAAATGGATAGAAGAATAAACAGAATGGCAAAGGCTCACCCACTGATCAGCTCCAGGATGATCAAAGACAGTCTGGAGTTACCTGTAAGTGCTGTGACAGTTAGAAGATGCCTGTGTGAAGCTAATTTATTTGCAAGAATCCCCCGCAAAGGGCCTCTGTTAAATAAAAGACATGTGCAGAAGAGGTCACAATTTGCCAAAGAACACATCAACTGGCCTAAAGAGAAATGGAGGAATATTTTGTGGACTGATGAGAGTAAAATTGTTCTTTTTGGGTCCAAGGGCCGCAGACAGTTTGTGAGACGACCCCCAAAATCTGAATTCAAGCCACAGTTCACAGTGAAGACAGTGAAGCATGGTGGTGCAAGCATCATGATATGGACATGTTTCTCCTACTATGGTGTTGGGCCAATATATTGCATACCAGGTATCATGGATCAGTTTGGATATGTCAAAATACTTGAAGAGGTCATGTTGCCTTATGCTGAAGAGGACATGCCCTTGAAATGGGTGTTTCAACAAGACAATGACCCCAAGCACACTAGTAAACCAGCAAAATCTTGGTTCCAAACCAACAAAATTAATGCCTCACAGATGTGATGAAATCATGAAAAACTGTGGTTATACAACTAAATGCTAGTTTAGTGATTCACAGAATTGCTAAAAAGCAGTTTGAACATAATAGTTTTGAGTTTGTAGCATCAACAGCAGATGCTACTATTATTGTGAACACCCCCTTTTCTACTTTTTTTACTAATAGCCCAATTTCATAGCCTTAAGAGTGTGCGTATCATGAATGCTTGGTCTTGATGGATTTGTGAGAATCTACTGAATCTACTGGTATCTTGTTTCCCATGTAACAATAAGAAATATACTCAAAACCTAGATTAATCTTTTTAGTGACATAGCACTACTATTATTCTGAACATTACTGTACATTCCCAGCAAACAAGGCTGCCACAATGTTATTGTTTAGGGCCCCTTCACACATAACATGACTGAGGCAGAATGGCGGACAAAGGAGGAATTGCATGCCATTCGTGAAAAATTGGAGTCAACTCAAACGCCTCACCGCAACCATCCGTGCACACCAGGGGCTGAAACACAGCGAGTACCCTGCGAGTTCCCATTCAATCTCCCTTTCAGTAGGTGTTGGCCAAATTCCAGGTGCCACAACACGATCCAACACCACTCACTGGACACTTAGAAAATGCGGGGCTATTAGCGCTGCCAGCACGAGAGTAGAGTGCAGATGACCACATTCACGCTGTCTGTGAAAATTGTCTAAGTCGCCCAAGATTGTGGTGTCACCAAGCAACACACATGGGTGTGGCTGTGCCAAGCTCCCGCTCCCACACATGTGGCATGCCAGTGTGTCAGCTCCCTCCATTACACATGTGGCATGCATGTGTATCACGCTCCCCACCCCTTGCTCCCCTGCAACACATGTGGCCTGCGTGTGTCACTCCTCCCCCTGCTCCTCCCCCAAATACATGTGGTGTGCGGGGGTGCACACTTGCATGAAATACTGATATTCATGTACAGACAAGATCACATGGGAACTGGCCAGCCACGTCTGAGCGCAGACGGCACAGCAAGGCGCCTCTCAGCTGATCACCGGTCAGCTACTCACTGACAGCTGGAAATGACAGCTCAGTGCTCATGGCGTGTTAAATTAAAAACACAGAGAACACAGCCATGGCAAGTATATAAATAAATACTACAATATCTACATACACAATTACATAATAAATAACTAAAATAAATAATCACAGAGACAGATAGTGGCACTTTGTTCTGCAGGCTGAACGAACAGGTGGGTGTGGCCACAAACAGCACCAGCTGTTGAGATCTCTGGACCAGCAAGTCACAGCTGGAGAGCACGTGTCGTGTTATGAAGGACATGACATTACATCTCTGCACCGTGAGGCGCGTGCGTGTGCTTGCTGTCCTCACATGGAAATACATAAAAACATATATCGCCTTTGCAATGGGCTACAGCGAGCACACAGAGTGCACATCAGCAGGCTGTGCCAGGAGAAAAGGACCGTCAGATCATGCATGCAATGTGCAGCATTGATGAACTCATCCCATTTGCTCAAAGTGATGTTAATCAGTGAAATCACCTTCTGGAGTCAGTGACTGCAAAGAAAACCTGCACCTTCTTGACCCTTTCTGGAATACTTTAGACACCACTGCATTAAAGGTATAGTGCCACTGGGGTTTTTTTAAGTCCCCGTCACACATAGCCAGAATGTGCAGGAAGCAGGCCGACACGGCAAAAATGGTCATAATCCGGATAGAGTCGGGAGGAAAAGAGGCATGGTCAGCTGTGTCAGAATGCAGACAGATGGCCTCATGACATTTTTTGGGTTGTCTTGATTATAACAACTTGACTTTAATCAAAGTGACATGACCAGAAGTTCTCTTTGGCCTTTTTGGTCTTCGGTTGTACGCCAAGTTGTCAACTTGTCACTACAAAAACCGAATGACACTTAATGACAGCAGTCATAACTGTTTATGACATTGACATAATGTTTATGACACCTTTATGACTGTGTCATGTAACAGTTATGACAGTATCATGACACTATTATGACAATACCTTCAAGTAAAGTGTTACCATTTGTTTTTACTTTGGTAAATGTGTTTAGGACTTTAGAAAATTTGTTTTCTAACATGTAAATTTGGTTTGCACTTCCAACCTACCGTCAACATCCAATGGGGAGAAGCCAGTACAGATGAAATATGTTGTGCCCATGATTCAGTGAACTCAGCAGTCAGTTTTTGAGATGAGATTTTTTTAATTTCTTCCCTCAGTTGTGGTCATGAAACCAGTAAGCAGGAAGTGATAGTCAGCATATCATCAAATAACTACACTGAAAATAAGCAGTTTACAGGCGTTTTGCTGAATACACGTCTTGGTTAAAAACGGAGACCTGTAGTTCTGTAGTTATTTGTATGTAAATCATATTTATCTAATAGATTACAATTTGTTCATGTAAATGGAGAATCTTCTTCACAGACTAAGGTTAATTATGGAGTTCCACAAGGTTCTGTGCTAGGACCAATTTTATTCACTTTATACGTGCTTCCCTTAGGCAGTATTATTAGACGGCATTGCTTAAATTTTCATTGTTACGCAGATGATACCCAGCTTTATCTATCCATGAAGCCAGAGGACACACACCAATTAGCTAAACTGCAGGATTGTGTTACAGACATAAAGACATGGATGACCTCTAATTTCCTGCTTTTAAACTCAGATAAAACTGAAGTTATTGTACTTGGCCCCACAAATCTTAGAAACATGGTGTCTAACCAGATCCTTACTCTGGATGGCATTACCCTGACCTCTAGTAATACTGTGAGAAATCTTGGAGTCATTTTTGATCAGGATATGTCATTCAAAGTGCATATTAAACAAATATGTAGGACTGCTTTTTTGCATTTACGCAATATCTCTAAAATTAGAAAGGTCTTGTCTCAGAGTGATGCTGAAAAACTAATTCATGCATTTATTTCCTCTAGGCTGGACTATTGTAATTCATTATTATCAGGTTGTCCTAAAAGTTCCCTGAAAAGCCTTCAGTTAATTCAAAATGCTGCAGCTAGAGTACTAATGGGGACTAGAAGGAGAGAGCATATCTCACCCATATTGGCCTCTCTTCATTGGCTTCCTGTTAATTCTAGAATAGAATTTAAAATTCTTCTTCTTACTTATAAGGTTTTGAATAATCAGGTCCCATCTTATCTTAGGCACCTCATAGTACCATATCACCCCAATAGAGCGCTTCGCTCTCAGACTGCAGGCTTACTTGTAATTCCTAGGGTTTGTAAGAGTAGAATGGGAGGCAGAGCCTTCAGCTTTCAGGCTCCTCTCCTGTGGAACCAGCTTGTTGGGAAAGTGTAGGTACACGGACCCACAACAGGGGGCGCAAATGAACGGACAATGGAGGAGGTCAAATAACAACACTTTACTGTTGTGAATGGGCACAACAAATACAACAGATTACAACAACAGACAAAAAGCCAAATCACAAAAGGTGTCGTGTGGGCAGGCTCGAAGATAGGAGACGTCTGTCCAAAGCAGAACCGGAACCACATGATTTCCTCCGCCACCAGACCCCGGGAATACTGGAGCCGCCAAGTCCCGAACTCCCAGGTGGCCACTGCCTCCGCGTGTCAGACCTGGTACTGCTGGCGAGGAACAAAAAACAATTAAATGTGGGCGCGTTTGCACCCAGCAATCCGCACGGCAGGAAAACTACCTCCACCTCTCGTTGGAAAAGGAGTCAGCTAAACAACTCACAAAAGTCACAAATGATTACTGTCACACAGTCAGCTGAGTACGTTACCTTCCAGGTAGAACGATATCTCGGCAAAGAGGTGGAGACGTCGTCCTGCTGATGTACCCCTGCTGATCGGATGATTGGTAACAGCTGTTGCAGGTGATGCGTGACAGCTGTCACCCTGGCTGCTCCTGTGAGACGGCTGCGCCCTCTGGTGCCTGGAGCCCGCACTCCAGACAGGGCGCCCTCTGGTGGTGGGCCAGCAGTACCTCCTCTTCTGGCGGCCCACACAACAGGACCCCCCCCTCAACGGGCGCCTCCTGGCGCCCGACCAGGCTTGTCCGGGTGGCGGCGGTAGAAATCGGCCAGGAGGGCCAGGTCCAGGATGAAGCTCCTCTTTACCCAGGAGCGTTCTTCGGGACCGTACCCCTCCCAGTCCACCAAATACTGGAAGCCCCGGCCCATCCTACGGACATCCAAGAGCCGGCGTACAGTCCAAGCCGGCTCGCCATCGATGATCCGGGCAGGAGGCGGCGCCGGACCCGGAGTACAGAGGGGTGAGGTGTGATGCGGTTTGATTCGGGACACATGAAACACAGGATGGATCCGCAGTGAGGTCGGAAGCTGAAGCCTCAATGCGGCTGGACTGATGACCTTAAGGATCTTGAAAGGGCCGATGTAACCGTCCTGTAGCTTGGGGGAGTCCACTTTGAGGGGAATGTCCTTTGTGGATAACCACACCTCCTGCCCTGGCCGATACGCAGGGGCCGGGGTCCGCCGACGGTCTGCATGGGCTTTTGCCCTCGTCCGGGCCTTTAGCAAAGCAGAACGGGCGGCACGCCACACCCAACGGCACTTCCGTAGGTGGGCCTGGACCGAGGGCACACCGACCTCTCCCTCAACCACCGGAAACAACGGGGGCTGATACCCCAGACACACCTCAAAAGGGGAGAGGCCGGTGGCTGAAGACACCTGACTGTTATGGGCATACTCGATCCAGGCCAAATGGGTACTCCAGGCCGCCGGGTGCGCGGCAGTCACGCAGCGCAAGGCCTGTTCCACCTCCTGGTTTACCCGTTCTGCTTGCCCGTTGGTCTGAGGGTGGTACCCGGACGAGAGACTCACCGTGGCCCCCAGTTCCTGGCAGAAGCTCCTCCAGACTTGCGAGGAGAACTGGGGGCCCGCGATCGGAGACGATGTCTGTTGGAATCCCATGCAGCCGGACAACGTGGTGGACCAGGAGGTCCGCTGTCTCCTGGGCTGTTGGGAGCTTCGGGAGGGCCACGAAGTGGGCCGCCTTGGAGAATCGGTCCACTATCGTGAGGATGGTGGTGTTACCCTGGGATGGCGGGAGGCCCGTGACAAAATCCAGGCCGATGTGGGACCAGGGGCGATGAGGCACAGGCAGCGGCTGGAGTAGTCCTGATGCCCTGCGATGGTCAGCCTTGCCCCTGGCGCAGGTGGTGCAGGCCTGGATATAATCCCGGACGTCGGCCTCTAGGGACGCCCACCAGAAGCGCTGCCGGACAACTGCCACGGTTCTTCGCACCCCTGGATGACAGGAGAGCTTGGAGCCGTGACACAAGTCCAGGACTGCAGCCCTAGCTTCTGGTGGGACGTATAGTTTGTTCTTCGGCCCAGTTCCGGGGTCTGGGCTTCATGCCAGGGCCTCCCGGACGGTTCTCTCTACGTCCCAGGTGAGGGTGGCCACGATAGTGGACTCCGGGATGATGGGTTCTGGTGGATCCGACAACTCCGCTTTGACTTCATCTTCATGTACCCGGGACAAGGCATCCGATCTCTGGTTTTTGGTCCCGGGACGGTAGGTGATCCGGAAGTCAAAACGGCCAAAGAACAGTGACCAGCGGGCTTGCCTGGGGTTCAGCCGCTTGGCGGTCCTGATATACTCCAGGTTCCGGTGGTCAGTGAAAACCGTGAATGGCACGGACGTTCCCTCCAACAGATGTCTCCACTCTTCAAGAGCCTCTTTCACCGCAAGGAGTTCTCGATTGCCGACGTCATAGTTCCGTTCGGCCGGGGTCAACCTGCGGGAAAAATAGGCACACGGGTGAAGGACCTTATCAGTCCTCCCGCTCTGGGAAAGCACAGCTCCTATCCCTGAGTCCGAGGCATCCACTTCAACCACTAACTGGCGACTAGGATCGGGCTGCACCAGAACGGGTGCAGACGAGAAGCGTCGTTTCAACTCCTTGAACGCGGCATCCCAACGATCCGACCAGGTGAAGGGGACTTTTGGTGAGGTCAGGGCTGTCAGGGGGCTAACTACCTGACTGTAGCCCTTAATGAACCTCCTGTAGAAATTTGCAAAGCCGAGGAACTGTTGCAGCTTCCTACGGCTAGTGGGTTGGGGCCAGTCTCTCACCGCCGCAACCTTGGCCGGATCAGGAGCGACGGAGTTGGGGGAGATGATAAACCCCAGGAAGGACAAAGAAGTGCGGTGAAACTCGCACTTCTCACCCTTCACAAACAGCTGGTTCTCCAACAACCGCTGCAGGACCTGACATACATGCCGGACATGAGTCTCAGGATCCGGAGAAAAGATGAGTATATCGTCTAGATATACGAAGACGAATCGGTGCAGGAAATCCCGCAAGACATCATTAACCAATGCTTGGAACGTCGCGGGGGCGTTTGTGAGGCCGAACGGCATGACCAGGTACTCAAAGTGACCTAAGGGGGTGTTAAATGCCGTCTTCCACTCGTCTCCCTTCCGGATCTGAACCAGGTGATACACATTTCTAAGATCTAGCTTCGTGAATATTTGGGCTCCATGCAGGGGCGTGAACACTGAATCCAACAAGGGCAACGGGTATCGATTACGAACCGTGATTTCGTTCAGTCCCCTATAATCAATGCATGGACGAAGTCCGCCGTCTTTTTTACCCACAAAAAAGAAACCTGCACCTATCGGGGAGGTGGAATTCCGGATCAACCCGGCGGCTAAAGAGTCCCGGATGTAGGTCTCCATTGATTCACGCTCAGGTCGTGAGAGGTTGTACAGCCTGCTGGACGGAAACTCAATGCCTGGAACCAAATCAATGGCACAATCGTACGGACGGTGGGGGGGAAGGGTGAGCGCCAGATCCTTACTGAACACATCCACAAGGTCATGGTACTCCACCGGCACCGTCCCCAGATTGGGCGGGACTCTGACCTCCTCCTTAGCCTGGGAACCGGGAGGAACCGAGGAACCTAAACATACCCGATGGCAGGTCTCGCTCCACTGAACCACTACCCCGGACGGCCAATCGATCCGGGGATTGTGTTTTAACATCCAGGGGAATCCTAGAATCATGCGGGAGGTGGCAGGAGTCACAAAAAACTCGATCTCCTCCCGGTGATTTCCTGACACCACTAGAGTTACTGGTGGTGTCTTATGTGTGATTAGAGGGAGTAGGGAGCCATCTAGTGCCCGCACCTGCACAGGCGAGGTAAGCGCCACCAGAGGGAGCCCTGCCTCCCTGGCCCATCTGCTGTCTAGCAGATTCCCTTCAGAGCCCGTGTCCACCAGTGCTGGGGCCTTCAGGGTTAAATCCTCATAAAGGATTGTCACTGGGAGTCGTGTGGCAATATGGGTATGTCCCACGTGAATGTTTTGGCCCACCCCTAACCCAGTGTCTAGGGGCGGGCGTTGGTGTTTTAACCGCTCGGGGCAGTCCCTTACTTGATGCTCTATTGAGCCACAAACAAAGCACGCTCCGCGGGCCAGCCTCCTCTGTCTATCTGGTGCCCTAAATGTGGCCCTGCTCGTGTCCATAGCTTCGTCAACAGGGGGAGCTGTCACCACACGGAGCGTAGAGGCCGTGGAGCGTGGGGAGGGCGGAACTCGGTCGGAACCGGAAGGGAGAGGAACGGCGCGTGCCCGGCCACGCCCTTCGTCTCGTTGCTGACGGCGTTCTTCTAACCGCTTGTCTAATCGTATAACGAGATCAATAAGCCCGTCTAAATCCCGCGGTTCGTCCTTGGCCACCAGGAGCTCCTTCAGGACCAACGACAGTCCGTTTACGAAGGCGGCGCGGAGGGCAGTGTTATTCCAGCCGGACCTCGCAGCCGCGATGCGGAAGTCGACTGCATAAGCAGCTGCGCTCCGGCGCCCCTGTCTCATTGACAGCAGCATGGCTGAAGCGGTCTCTCCTCTATTTGGGTGATCGAACACTGTTCTGAACTCCCTCACAAACCCATCATATGTCAGAAGGAGCCGTGAATTTTGCTCCCAGAGCGCTGTAGCCCAAGCGCGTGCCTTGCCGCGAAGCAGATTAATCACATAAGCTATCTTACTAGCATCAGTCGCGTACATGATGGGACGTTGTGCGAAGACGAGCGAACACTACATAAGAAAGTCCGCGCATGTCTCCACACAACCCCCGTACGGCTCTGGAGGGCTTATGTATGCTTCAGGGGAAGGTGGGAGGGGTCGTTGAACGACCTGTGGAACGTCACTGTTGCGCACAGGATCAACAGGAGGGGGAGCCGCAGCAGCGCCCTGAGGGCGCACCTCCACCTGCGCGGCGAGAGCCTCCACCCTGCGGTTAAGGAGGACGTTCTGCTCGGTCATCAGATCCAGCCGAGCCGTAAAAGCGGTGAGGATTCGCTGCAACTCACCGACCATTCCTCCTGCAGACGCCTGTGCGCCCTGCTCTTCCATTGGCTGTTCAACAGCCGGTTGACGCCCCTCGGGGTCCATGACGTTGGCCGAGATATCCTGTTGGGAAAGTGTAGGTACACAGACCCACAACAGGGGGCGCAAATGAACGGACAATGGAGGAGGTCAAATAACAACACTTGGGCACAACAAATACAACAGATTACAACAATAGACAAAAAGCCAAATCCCAAAAGGTGTCGTGTGGGCAGGCTCGAAGATAGGAGACGTCTGTCCAAAGCAGAACCGGAACCACACGATTTCCTCCACCACCAGACCCCGGGAATACTGGAGCCACCAAGTCCCGAACTCCCAGGTGGCCACTGCCTCCGCGTGTCGGACCTGGTACTGCTGGCGAGGAACAAAAAACAATTAAATGTGGGCGCGTTTGCACCCAGCAATCCGCACGGCAGGAAAACTACCTCCACCTCTCGTTGGAAAAGGAGTCAGCTAAACAACTCACAAAAGTCACAAACGATTACTGTCACACAGTCAGCTGAGTACGTTACCTTCCAGGTAGAACGATATCTCGGCAAAGAGGTGGAGACGTCGTCCTGCTGATGTACCCCTGCTGATCGGATGATTGGTAACAGCTGTTGCAGGTGATGCATGACAGCTGTCACCCTGGCTGCTCCTGTGAGGCGGCTGCGCCCTCTGGTGCCTGGAGCCCGCACTCCAGACAGGGCGCCCTCTGGTGGTGGGCCAGCAGTACCTCCTCTTCTGGCGGCCCACACAACACAGCTCCCAATTCAGATCAGGGAGACACCCTCTCTACTTTTAAGATTAGGCTTAAAACTTTCCTTTTTGCTAAAGCTTATAGTTAGGGCTGGACCAGGTGACCCTGAACCATCCCTTAGTTATGCTGCTATAGACTTAGACTGCTGGGGTGTTCCCATGATGCACTGAGTGTTTCTTTCTCTTTTTGCTCTGTATGCACCACTCTGCATTTAATCATTAGTGATTGATCTCTGCTCCCCTCCACAGCATGTCTTTTTCCTGGTTCTCTCCCTCAGCCCCAACCAGTCCCAGCAGAAGACTGCCCCTCCCTGAGCCTGGTTCTGCTGGAGGTTTCTTCCTGTTAAAAGGGAGTTTTTCCTTCCCACTGTCGCCAAGTGCTTGCTCACAGGGGGTCGTTTTGACCGTTGGGGTTTTTACGTTACTGCTGCAAATAAGTATTTGAACACCTGTGAAAATCAATGTTAATATTTGGTACAGTAGCCTTTGTTTGCAATCACAGTAGTCAAACGTTTCCTGTAGTTTTTCAGCAGGTTTTCACACACTGCAGCAGAAATTTTGGTCCACTCCTCCATACAGATCTTCTCTAGATCTTTCGGGTTTGGAGTTTCAGCTACCTCCAAAGAATTTCTATTGAGTTCAGGTCTGGAAACTGGCCAGGCCACTCCAAGGCTTTGAAATGCTTCTTACAGAGCCCCTCCATACTTGCCCTGGCTGTGTGTTTGGGATCATTGTCATGCTGGAAGACCCAGCCATGACCCATCTTCAGTGCTTTTACTGAGGGAAGGAGGTTGTTTGCCAAAATCTCGCAATACATGACCCCATCCATCCTCCCTTCAATACGGTGCAGTCGTCCTGTCCCCTTTGCAGAAGAGCACGCCCAGAGTATGATGTTTCCACCCCCATGCTTCACGGTTGGGATGGTTTTCTTGGGGTTGTTCTCATCCTCTAAACATGGTAAGTGGAGATGATTCCAAAAAGCTCTATTCTGGTCTCATCTGACCACATGACCTTCTCCCATGCCTGCTCTGGATCATCTAGATGGTCACTGGTGAACTTCAAGCGGGCCTGGACATGTGCTGGCTTGAGCAGGAGGACCTTGCTGCCCTGCAGGATTTTGCACCATGACAGCATCATGTGTTACTAATGTAATCTTTGTGACTGTGGTCCCAGCTCTCTTCAGGTCATTGTCCAGGTCCTCCTGTGTAGTTCTGAGCTTTCTCAGAATCATCCTTACCCCACAAAGTGAGATCTTACATGGAATCCCAGACCGAGGGAGACTGACAGTCATCTTGTGTTTCTTCCACTTTCTAATAAATAATCATAACAGTTGTTGTCTTCTACCAAGCTGCTTGCCTGTTGTCCTGTAGTCTATCCCAGCCTTGTGCAGGTCTACAGTTTTGTCCCTGGTAGCTCTTTGGTCTTGACTATGGTGGACAGGTTGGAGTGTGATTGATTGACTGTGTGAACAGGTGTCTTTTATACAGGTAACAAGTTCAAACAGGTGCAATTAATACAGGTAAAGAGTGCAGAATAAGAGGGCTTCTTAAAGAAAAACTAACAGGTCTGTGTGAGCCAGAATTCTTGCTGGTTGGTAGGTGTTCAAATACTTATTTGCAGCAGTAACATACAAATAAATTATTATAAAAATCATACATTGTGATTTCCTGATTTATTTATTTTTTTTAAGATTATGTCTCTCACAGTGGACATGCACCTAAGATGAAAATTTCAGAGCCCTCCAAGATTTCTAAGTGGGAGAACTTGCAAAACAAAACCGCAGGGTGTTCAAATACTTATTTTCCTCACTGTATATATATACAACCCCTGGCAAAAACTATGGAATCACCGGCCTCAGAGGATGTTCATTCAGTTGTTTAATTTTGTAGAACAAAAGCAGATCACAGACATGACACAAAACTAAAGTCATTTCAAATGGCAACTTTCTGGCTTTAAGAAACACTATAAGAAATCAAGAAAAAAAGATTGTGGCAGTCAGTAACGGTTACTTTTTTAGACCAAGCAGAGGAAAAAATATGGAATCACTCAATTCTGAGGAAAAAATTATGGAATCACCCTGTAAATTTTCATCCCCCAAATTAACACCTGCATCAAATCAGATCTGCTCATATATATATATATATATATATATATATATATATATATATATATATATATATATATGTCAACAGATGCAACTTTAGAAGTTCCTTAAAAAATATTCATTTGAAGTGAGTTTAATGCATTCCAGTAATAAATTCCATTCCTTCATACCCCTAAATATGACAGTGTTTTGTATGGTTTATAGGTGACGCTATGACATCATCGTTATATTGGTTCTACACACAAAAACACAATGGTGGCATTTTGAGATTTATGTACTCTGAGACTCATTTTCAAAAAGTAGCATTTTTGTGCACCAACATAATGCCAAAATGATACAAAACTTTTGTGGATATGCCTCAACTCACCTACATGTGGACGGATCAGAAGAAAAGAAGAACATTGTAATTCCACGTGGCTAAAAGTTCCAAGAATCTCAGGAGGATTTTCAACAAACATAACATTCCTCACTCACTCATCTATCTTCAACCAGTTCCTCCAATTAAGAGTCACGGGGAGGCGGGGTACACCCTGGACAGGACACCACATATAGACCAACATGTTTACACATTCATGCACACCTACGGACAATTTTAAAGTCACCAATCCACCTAAGCTGTATGTTTTTGGATGTGGGAGGAAGGCGGAGCACCAGGAGGGAACCCACACAAACACGGAGAGAACATGCAAACTCCACACAGAAAGGCCACAGGTGGGAATCGAACCCATGACCTTCTTGCTGCAAGGCAACAGTGCTAGCCACTAAGTCACCATGCTGCCAACACTACATTCCTGTACTTTTAAATCCAAACAACACCATTGGACAGAAATTAGCTTATTCCCCCAAAAAAGCCACACACCCAACATTACAATCTGGTGGACATAGTTCAGTGCAGCGAGGAGTGCAATGAGTTCTACTTCAAAGAAATCAAACAGCCACGCAACAAAAGAATGGCTCAGCACAGGAGGGCCAATTCCTCAAATCAGAGCTGAGCCATCTATCAGCATCCGAAGGGAAAAAGGGCACCTTTGAAGATAGCAGCGTTCATGTTTTAGACAGGGAAGATGGTGAGGGCTGTGAGACCACCTTAATTCTATCCTTTCATCGATAGCACAGACACTCAAAGACCTTCCTCACCTCTCCTCAAATGACCAATAAATCCTAAAGACTTTCATTCCACCACTGTGACATCGGTGAAGCAACAGAACATAAATATTTGAGTCTGTCACTACTCCAGCTTGAACCGAGAAAGCTTTTCTCAAGGAATTAAGGCCTTGTCCATATGGAAACTGAACTTTCCCTATGTGATTTGTTTCTTTGTTATTTTCATAAACCGTTTAATATACACATAACCACTTAAAACATCTGAAAACGCTGTAGTATGTATATATGCCAAGCCTGTATGTGGCACTGTGACTTTCCCATTAAAAACAGAGAAGACGTGGGGCAGCATGCATATGAAGCTTCCTGGTGAACACGAACGCTACAGCAACATCAAAAGCTGAGACACTGGTGTGGACCAATGACAAAGTCGAACTTCTGGTTCGAGTCAAGCTGGATAATAAGTCGACTAATCGACAAGACATAACATGACCCTTTGCTGCTTTTTGTCATAGAAGAGGATCTGCAGTTTGTGCTGTAGTAGCCCCAATAAGCTCAGAAGCTTCTGCAGGAAGAACCCAAGTCTGTAGTCCATCGTTGCTGTTGCTATGTGACATCTTGCGGCCAGGGTTAAGGCTGACGTTGGTGGCACAGTGGCTAGCACTGATGCCTCACAGCAAGAAGATCGTATGATCACTTCCCGCCCTTTCTGTCTGGAGTTTGCATGTTCTCCCCGTGTCTGTGGGTTTCCTCCAGATGCTCCAGTTTCCTCTCACAACCATAAACATGCTTTTTTAGGGTCTGCCCCTTTCTCTGCCCCTGACCAAGGCAACGTCTCTTCATCTGGAGTTGGTTCCTGGGTGCTGGACTGTGGCTGCCCAGTGCCCCTAGTGGCTGGATTGTGTCTAACTGTAAATAGGATGGTTAAATGCAGAGGACAAATTTCGTTGTATGTATGCACAATGACAGATAAAGGAAATTATTATTATAGGATAGAGAGCTGGGGCTATGACATCATCATTTCACAAAAGTTGCGTATTGGTTGTACACATGAAAACGCAAAGGTGGTGTTTTAAGATTTATCCACTCTGGGAGTCAAAAAGTAGCATGTGTGGGCTCTGAAAATGGCAGTTCCGTGTGAACAAAATGCTGATACAATACGCAGTTAAAGTTAACTGGAACAAAATGGCGAATGGGACAAATGATCCATATCACATGGACATATAAACCACCAATCAAATGACAAGGATCCATATTTTTATTGTATAACAAATTACACATTGAAAACAATATTGTGCATGAAAATAAAACAACAACAACAGAAAATGAGAATGTAATAAATAATAAACATATATAAACATGCAAACTCCAGAAGGCACAGTCTGGATTGTTTTGGGTGTCTGTCTTCAAGAGTCTGCTGGCCCATGGATAAAAACTGTTTTGTAAGCTGTTTGTCTGGCTCTTTATACTCTTGAACCTCCTGCCAGAACGCAGAAGGTTGACGAGTCTCTGGCCAGGGTATGAGAGGCCAGACAGGATTTTCCTAGAACTGGTGAGACAGTGAGAGCTGGCAATGTCATCAGGAGCAGCAGGGTGCAACTGATGATTTTCTGAACTGTCTTTATCACCCCCCTGCAGAGCTTTCCTGTCTGCTTCTGTGCAGATATCATACCAGTATGCCAGCACGCTCTCTATTGTGGATTAATAGAAGGTCAACAGCAGTTTGACCTCCAGGTGGTTTCCCCTCAGTAATCTGAGGAAATGGAGCCTCTGTTGAGTCTTCTTTACTGTGGACCATGTGAGGTCTTCGGCAAACTGCAACCCCAGAAACCTGAAGGAGGAGAATGGTAAATGGTAAATGGACTGCATTTATATAGCGCTTTTCCATCTGCATCACACACTCAAAGCGCTTTACAATTATGCCTCACATTCACCCCGATGTCAGGGTGCTGCCATACAAGGCGCTCACTACACACCGGGAGCAATAGAGGATTAAAGACCTTGCCCAAGGGCCCTTAGTGATTTTCCAGTCGGGCGGGGATTTGAACCCAGGATCTTCTGGTCTCAAGCCCAACACTTTAACCAATAGACCATCACCTCCCCCAGAGGAGACTCTTTAGTGGAGCAGGATCTCCCCGCTGTCTCATGTAGTCCAGCACCATCTCTTTTGTTTTGCTGGTGTTCAGCCCCAGATTGATGTCCCAAAAGTGTTGCGTCCAGAAAGTGTGATTTCTTAGTTTTTATTTTTAATAAATTTACAAAAAAAAAAAAAAAAAAAAAATTCATATTGTTATTATGGGGTGTTGTGAGTAGAATTTTGAGGGAAAAAATGAATTTCTTCCATTTTGGAATAAGGCTTTAACACAAAAAAAAATGTGGGAACGGTGAAGAGCCATGAATACTTTCCACATGCATTGTACATGAGTGAATTGTGTTTTTTTACCCTTCCTATATAACAACTGTACCCCACGGGGTGCCGCATCCTACTGTTTCGCAACAGTTGGCTCCATCAGATTATCAGATGCTTTTTCTTATTTCAAAATCTAGTTGTAGTAAAAATGGAAAGGTGACAATTTCAAATCTGGAAAGTGTAATAACCTGAAAATAGATCCCCCAAAATAATTGTTTCAGAACTAAAATGCTTCTCCAGCTTCATCATATTTTGTGTAGTGTGTAAATGCCACTGAGATGTGCTCCTAATTTTGGCCTGCATGCGAAATGAATTATAATTACACTCAATTCCACTCTGCACACTCTGTTCCACAAGTCCTTTGTGGTGCATTTGGCATCTCCATCTCTGAAGGAAAAAAAAAAAACTTTCATCTTTAATTAAATGCAGTCAAGGAGAACTGATGCTGTTGCATTTCATATTAGAAAACAATTCCTTGGAAAAGTATTAATGAGTTAATCACCTGCTGTGATGGGCCGACTGCCATCTTCAGTTGGATTTAACGTTTGTGTTCAATGAGCAGTTCTCTATCACCACCTTAACAATGAAAGATTTGAAATTAAGCACTGCACCCTTTTGTCATAACATTACCTATTCATCATTATGCAAATTAGGCTGAAGGCTAAAAACCTTGAAAACGTCCAACACATTAGGTTGTTCCTAATTGATAGCTTGTCTTGAGAGACAAGCAAAATATCCACCAAAGCATAAACAAACCATGTTACTTAAGTTTTTTAATAAATGTCATATCACCCACTAGGACGTAATAAACATTGTCACATTTGTTTGTTATTGTTGCTCATGGGCATTAATGTGGGTTGCCACAACACAACTGGCTGCATCATATAGCTAACTAAGAAGCTAATGTTAGCTTTCAGCTAATATCAGGCCATTTCTCAGCTCATTTCTGCTTTTACACTCAAATAGCAATCAAGATCAGCTATTTCCTTACACTTTTGACAACCTTCCCCATCTGTCAGTATCTGGAAATAATCTTTGTTTTGTGTCATGTTTATGTTGTGTTTACATGTTTGTGTGTCTCCCAAAATGGCCGACCAGAGGCCGCAGTTGTGGTGATGTGATTAGCAAAAACCTGTTTGAAAGGATGTATCCAAATTTGATTGATAAATTTAATAATAATAAATTGAAATGAGATCATTAAAAAAAATTGTTTTTGTTATCAAATGTTGGAGAGGAAAGGTTTACTTACAATGCTGTGATCTTTGCATAATTGGTGGATGCCATGATTGTAGCATTTGGGAAATTGCAGTGTTTGGGTTTGTGATGGTCCTGGATTAAGACTACAGTCCAGGCTTCCATTGACTTCCTGGACTCTACCATCAGAAGTGTGTCACACTTGTGGAGATGATAACTTATCTCAACATTGACATACATGTCTCCGGGTCCTCTGAATTTGAGATCAAGTGATACCTGGGAAGAGCTTATGGAGATAGATAGACAGACAGAGTGTCAGGCTGAGCGGATGCGAGGCACAGACAGAGGCTGGACACAAATGCAGGCTCTCAAACAGAACGTATGAGTAAAAATACAGGTCTTTATTACAGGCAGGGGTTCGGTAAACAGGAAGGCAGTCCACGGAGCAAAAGTACCAGGCAGGGGTGAGACAGAAAACATGGTCAAAAAACAAGCAGGGTTAGTACACAAGCAAACTGGGTTTTCAGAGCTGAGGCTAAAGGCAGGATCCGGTACACAGAGCAGAGTCAAAACACGGCGTGGCAAAAACAGAACAGAGACGAGGTGCTGGTAAGTGATAAACATCAACAAACAAGCAATGAGGGAGTGAACAGACACAGTATAAATAAGGAAGGCAGTGACAGGAAAACAAGACGCACGTGAGGACGAAGGATCTGGAAAGGGGGGGCGTGGCTGACAGATGAGGAACAGGAGCAAGAGAGTGAGTAAGCAAAAACGCAATGCAGACAAACCAAAAGAACGAACTGACTGGAAAATTAACAGTGGAAAATGTGACATGCTTAAGGCAGACAATAATAAAAGTGAGCAAAACAAAAGGGGAAAAAAAAACCTAAGAAATAATGTGACTAATCTATAAAGTGGTAAACTAGGCGATCAATAATAATAAACAAAACTGGAACAGAACTGACACCGAATAAAGTATAGAAATAAATACAATGACAATACAGAATAACTAATAAGAAATAAATCACAAACAAAACATCATCAGATACAAAACACAGAAGATAAACAATAAGCAAAACTTGTGACTAAAGCCTACTTACACTTGAAGATAACAATACAAACATGACTAACAAAATAAAAGGTAACCCAGAATGAAACCAGTGACCACAGCTAACAGAAAGAAAAGCAATAAATGACTGAACTGAAAATGCAATACAGAGAACCAAAAATACAATAAAGAACCAAAACCTGGGACCACAGAATAACACAAGAACCAGAACACGAGAATGAACGGAAACAAGAATGAACATACGAGGTCTGTCAGTAAAGTAACGGTCCTTTTTATTTTTTTCAAAAACTATATGGATTTCATTCATATGTTTTTACGTCAGACATGCATGACAAAATCTCTTGTTAAAAGTGAAATCTGCTGGAAAATGGCTGATGTCCAGCTCTTGTGATAACCAGAGAAAGAGCACACCATGGTCTCGTATCCACAGAGCCATCCGTTTAGAAATGGTCCGGTGGCTTGTGCCGCGTCGTCGCAGCTCAGAGCGTGGCGCGGCGAGCATCCTTAAAGGAGTCCTTAAAGCTGTACTAACAGACCTTATTCTCTGTGAAGCCCATAAAATTTTTACTGAGAGCCAGATAAATTTTTCGAATGGTTTCCAGGTGCCAGTCTCTAACAGCTTCTGAAAAAATTCTGATGGAAAAAAAGTCCTTTTCATTCCGCCATTTCCAGACAATGAAAATCCGACGAGGGGGCGGGACCACTCCTTCCCAAGGCGTGCTCACAGGCGAATGATGTCACCGACAGGCGTGGAAAAATTCACGCATGCGCATGAGGGTTCAAGCATGTCTGACGTAAAAACATATGAATGAAATCCATATAGTTTTTGAAAAAAATAAAAAGGACCATTACTTTATTGACAGACCTCGTAATCAAGAGGCAAAAAATAAAGTCAAGACCGGGCTAAACTGAAGGAAAAGAAAAGGGAACGAATAAGACCGGAACCCAAACAGGATAGAAACATGACACAGAGGTGTGTTATGATGCCCATTTGGAGAATGAAGGTCCAAGTCTTTAGGGTCCTGGTGTTTCCTGTCTTACTGTATAGTTGTGAGATTTGGACACTAACCAGTGACTTAAAGTGGTAACTGGATGTCTTTGGCACAAGGTCTCTTTGGAAGATCCTTGGGGACCACTGGCATGACTTTGTGCCAAATGAACAGCTTCAATGGGATATTCAGATAAGAAGTATCTACTGGGCCCAGTTTCATAAAGCAGTCTAATCTTTTAGCCTACTAAACTTACTTCAACGACCACTTTTAGTTGCCCAACAATAGCTGCCTAATCACCAATTCACATCAACTGCTAAACTTGTAGATTAGCCATCTTACGTTAGTGGACAATTTTTACGGGCATAGAGGCCTCGTGAGTGCCATTGCCAAGAAACGCCTCCAATGTGCGAGAGTTTTGTTTACTTCCAGGTTGGTTGTTGTCATGAACTATCCAGCCTTTGTTTCATTAACTGGCTTTATTAACATTTACGGACATATACGAACTGCAGAACGACATGCTTAACTCTTAGCCTAGCAGTTCTTCTCAGTACTACAGTATGTAGAAGTAACGCTGGTCTGCGTAACAGTGACGCCCAGTGGCTAATGTGAGAACTGTCGCAAACACATCACATAACAGTCGTCTGCTACAACCATGACCAAAAGCAGAGGAAGCTCTCCTTTTGGAGGAATATGGGTGACGTAGGGGTGCTTTTGAGTGTTCCATCAAGTGATGGTACATGATACCTGCCATTTTCTGAGGTAAGACACTGACGTTTTGTCAACTAAAATAAGATTAGCCTCTGTACCAGGCTAAAAATTTTCCGGGTAACGCGAAACTTTAGCTGACTAAGCACTTTGTGCAGCGACTAATGTCAAAAAATTGGTCAACTAAGTGAGTTTATTCGACTAAACAAGATTGGACTGCTTTATGAAACCACGCCCTGGATTGCGAGGGTACATCAGCTATGACCTGTTGGCCACGTGACCCATGTCTGAGCAAATACAGAATATAATGTAAATTAGGATATTTTAAAACTTGCCATATGCTCAGGTTGGGGTTGACTGATTAAGTACAGTTTGCATAAAATGAGACCAATATAATACACAATTTGTATCTTTAGCATTGGACATCAGTTGCCTTATTTATTCTGACATACATGCCACACTTCCAGAAAATATAGATTCACCTGTAGCCATATAATGTTAATAGTGCATTTCTTTTCTGCAGTGAAGAGAAGAAAAGAAAATCCATGAATACAAACCATGTTGTGTGCAAACCACGTAAACACTACCCTCATAATCTAATTGAGTTCTACTGAGAAACTTCAATATTGCATGTTTTCTATTTAACAAAAGGCTCCATTGAATGGGGCACTCAGTTCAAACTATTTCACTTTGTTTATACTATTCCATGCAAATCAAAGCTATTGTTCCCATTGAGGCTTCTCTCTGATTTCATCAGCTGCAGAATAGTGTCACTGGGCTTCATCGTTTTCAGCAATAATATGCTGCTATTTCTGATCGTGTGTGAAGATGAGTGATTATGATGAATAAAACATTATTTAAAAACTGCAGGCGAGCTACTGATAAGTTGTGTCATATGCCCAAGTGCTATATTTTAATGAGATTTATGTCTTTTTCATTTCCAGTTTCTTTACCGCAGCAGATGAATGGAGTATCAAAGCATAGAAGTGCATACTGTATATGGGGATTAACTGAAGGCTCAGTGGTGGGCCAAGGCTTGTGTTGAAGTGCTTTTGTGCAAGACACTTTACCCCAACTTGTTTTACTGATGTGGCTTGCAATGACGCTCTTGTCATTGGGTGGATGAATGTTGGGTATTCCTTCAATATTCTTCCCACTGCATTCATGCAAAATCTCAGTATAGATGCACATCTGAGCAGTTTGACACTTTACGTGGCAGTAGACTGACTGTGTGGAGGGGCGGGGTTTTGCAGAGATACTTTAGAGATAGCAGATAATGCATAGCTGTGGTATGATCAATAGTTTTACATCCTCATTGAAGACAACTTTGGATGCTGTAGCTCCTCTGAAAAAGAGAGCTTTAAATCAGAAGTGCCTGACTCCGTGGTATAACTCACAAACTCGCAGCTTAAAGCACATAACCCGTAAGTTGGAGAGGAAATGGCGTCTCACTAATTGAGAAGATCTTCACTTAGCCTGGAAAAAGAGTCTGTTGCTCTATAAAAAAAAGCCCTCCGTAAAGCTAGGACATCTTACTACTCATCACTAATTGAAGAAAATAAGAACAACCCCAGGTTTCTTTTCAGCACTGTAGCCAGGCTGACAAAGAGTCAGAGCTCTATTGAGCTGAGTATTCCTTTAACTTTAACTAGTAATGACTTCATGACTTTCTTTGCTAATAAAATTTTAACTATTAGAGAAAAAAATTACTCATAACCATCCCAAAGACGTATCGTTATCTTTGGCTGCTTTCAGTGATGCCGGTATTTGGTTAGACTCTTTCTCTCAGATTGTTCTGTCTGAGTTATTTTCATTAGTTACTTCATCCAAACCATCAACATGTCTATTAGACCCCATTCCTACCAGGCTGCTCAAGGAAGCCCTACCATTATTTAATGCTTCGATCTTAAATATGATCAATCTATCTTTATTAGTTGGCTATGTACCACAGGCTTTTAAGGTGGCAGTAATTAAACCATTACTTAAAAAGCCATCACTTGACCCAGCTATCTTACCTAATTATAGGCCAATCTCCAACCTTCCTTTTCTCTCAAAAATTCTTGAAAGGGTAGTTGTAAAACAGCTAACTGATCATCTGCAGAGGAATGGTCTATTTGAAGAGTTTCAGTCAGGCTTTAGAATTCATCATAGTACAGAAACAGCATTAGTGAAGGTTACAAATGATCTTCTTATGGCCTCAGACAGGGTTAGGGTTAGGGTTAGGGTTAGACCTCAGTGCTGCTTTTGATACTGTTGACCATAACATTTTATTACAGAGATTAGAGCATGCCATAGGTATTAAGGGCACTGCACTGCGGTGGTTTGAATCATATTTATCTAATAGATTACAATTTGTTCATGTAAATGGGGAATCTTCTTCACAGACTAAGGTTAATTATGGAGTTCCACAAGGTTCTGTGCTAGGACCAATTTTATTCACTTTATACATGCTTCCCTTAGGCAGTATTATTAGACGGCATTGCTTAAATTTTCATTGTTACGCAGATGATACTCAGCTTTATCTATCCATGAAGCCAGAGGACACACACCAATTAGCTAAACTGCAGGATTGTCTTGCAGACATAAAGACATGGATGACCTCTATTTTCCTGCTTTTAAACTCAGATAAAACTGAAGTTATTGTACTTCGCCCCACAAATCTTAGAAACATGGTATCTAACCAGATCCTTACTCTGGATGGCATTACCCTGACCTCTAGTAATACTGTGAGAAATCTTGGAGTCATTTTTGATCAGGATATGTCATTCAAAGCGCATATTAAACAAATGGGACTGCTTTTTTGCATTTACGCAATATCTCTAAAATTAGAAAGGTCTTGTCTCAGAGTGATGCTGAAAAACTAATTCATGCATTTATTTCCTCTAGGCTGGACTATTGTAATTCATTATTATCAGGTTGTCCTAAAAGTTCCCTGAAAAGCCTTCAGTTAATTCAAAATGCTGCAGCTAGAGTACTAACGGGGACTAGAAGGAGAGCGCATATCTCACCCATATTGGCCTCTCTTCATTGGCTTCCTGTTAATTCTAGAATAGAATTTAAAATTCTTCTTCTTACTTATAAGGTTTTGAATAATCAGGTCCCATCTTATCTTAGGGACCTCATAGTACATAGAACCATCCCTTAGTTATGCTGCTATAGACTTAGACTGCTGGTGGGTTCCCATGATGCACTGAGTGTTTCTTTCTCTTTTTGCTCTGTATGCACCACTCTGCATTTAATCATTAGTGATTGATCTCTGCTCCCCTCCACAGCATGTCTTTTTCCTGGTTCTCTTCCTCAGCCCCAACCAGTCCCAGCAGAAGACTGCCCCTCCCTGAGCCTGGTTCTGCTGGAGGTTTCTTCCTGTTAAAAGGGAGTTTTTCCTTCCCACTGTCGCCAAGTGCTTGCTCACAGGGGGTCGTTTTGACCGTTGGGGTTTTTCCGTAATTATTGTGTGGCCTTGCCTTACAATATAAAGCGCCTTGGGGCAACTGTTTGTTGTGATTTGGCGCTATATAAATAAAATTGATTGATTGATTGATGATGTCAACCAGACCTGGTCTACACAAAACTATTAAAATTTCTATATTAGCTTGTGTAAGGTGGGGATTTAGTAGACACTACCAGGATCAGGAAGACGGCTGATCCAGATAGATCTGAATCAGGTAAGGAAGAGAAGATTCAGCCTGTCAGATGCTTGGGAATATTGATGAGGTGTGCGATTTGCATTGCAAAGGAACATCAGAGATACGACATTCTCGCCATGTGGCACATTTCTCTGGTGATGATCCAATTTGCAGGTCCCGCAGTGTTGAGGACCGCAAAAAGCCAATGTTCCACCTAGCTGAGGCAGATACAGTACCCGTCAAAAGTTTCCCATTTGGGAAAGTGTGTCCAAACTTTTGACTGGTAATGTAGATGGTTAATTTCAAGAGGTGTGGGATGTATCAGTTGTTATAACTTTTGCAGAATGAACTTGCGGGTGGGTGACTTTTTCCACAGGGTTAAGTGAAGTGTAGCATTGTGGCTAGGTTTGTCTGGCTAGGTTGTGTGGCTAGGTTGTAGTTGGCCACCTCTAATGTAAACCAACATTTCCACAGCTGCTGGTTAGCTTTAACTTGCAAATCAAGGAACTGCTCTGGCATCAGCCTTCTCCTGCCAGTCAAAATCTCTCCTTACCCAAAGATCCTACATGGTCTCCTCATTGGCCACCATGGTAATTTGGGTTTCATGACCCAAAACTGAGATGTAGGGAATCTCAGAGCAACCAATTGCCACAGGGGTGCAGTATGCATGGCCCACCAGGGTGTGGACACACTCTGCTACTCACCAAAGCTTGTCCCATCTATGGACTAAATACAAATAAGAAAAAGATCAACTTTATTTATCCCAAAGGCCATTATTTTGCCAGAGTAAAGAAACAGTGACCGTAAACAGTGAACAATGATTTTAAGACATTTTCACAAGATTGTTCAACAATATTGCACATAACTCTGAGTAACTGAATAACTCTGTTCATTATGTATTCATCCTGCAGAGGGGGGAAGAATTATACAGTCTGATTGCAAATAGGTAGGAAAGACCTGTTTCTGTCATGCACCTCGTGGTCTCAGTCTGTGGCTGAAGGTGCTCTGATAGTACATCAATGTGGCATGCAGGGGGTGGGAGGTGTTGTCCCGGATACTGAGCAGTTTCCTCAACATCCTCCTCTCTGACACCTCCACCACAGACGCTAGCTCAACCCCCAGGACAAAGCCAGCTCTCCTGATGAGTTTGTTGAATCTGTTCATGTCAGCTGCCTTCAACCTGCTGCCCCAGCACACTACATCATAGAAGATGGCACTGGAGACCACAGAGTGGTAAAACATCTGCAGCATACTCCTGCAGATATTGAAAGAGGTGAGCCTCCAGAGGAAGTAAAGTGGGCTCTGACCTTTCTTATATACAGCATCTGTGTTTATAGTTCAGTCTAGTTTGTTGTGTATGTGGACACCCAGGTACTTGTAGTAGTCCACAATGTCCACCTCCCAGAGGCGTCTCCCTGTGCAATATCTGTGGAAAATCCTCTGCCTCAAGAATCTGCCTCTATTCCCACAAAACGACTCATACAGTCTACTCATCCGTCAGCCCGACGGGGGGACTCCATCATCATCCTCAGAATCAATGAAATTCTGTCTACTCCTCAGATATCATGACTACATGGACTGCTAGATGGGAGAGGGCAAAGAAACAATTCGATGCTCTTTTATGATCCACTCGTGCATTTGTAGATTGTCTACTTTGAAAACAATGTAATTGTATTCTGCATGGAAATCAATTCTGCATCCTCTTGTCCTTTGAAAGTCATTCATCTGTGGTTGCTGTGGAAACATTTATATGAAACGACACCCACAGGTGCCCCGAAACATTGTCTTACAATGAGGTCAGAATCCACCATTGTTACACAAAACTGTCCTCTACATTACACCATTTGGCAACTCTCTTTTCTTATTTTCTTCTTTGTGTGCGTGTCTGTGTGTGTGTGTGTGTGTATGTGTACATGTACGCATTTTATAGTACCTCTGTTTTTTAATACATCTTTCAAATGAAGGTGGTGCTGTCAACGTCAAAAGACGGATTTTATCCCAAATGAAAACCTTAGGTTGTAATTTACTGGTTGTCACTCAGATTAAATGAATGTCACCAATTTTCATGCATTTGTGTGCTTGAACTGTTTGTATTCTAGGTGTGTTTTTTGCAACACATTGATCAGAAATTGCACAGAAATGCAAACACTTAAAAAGTGATATAAATGGAGTTTTAAACATTAGTATATCCAGGGTTTGTACAACCCCTGGCAAAAATTATGGAATCACTGGCCTCGGAGGATGTTCATTCAGTTGTTTAATTTTGTAGAAAAAAAGCAGATCACACACATGACACAAAACTAAAGTCATTTCAAATGGCAACGTTCTGGCTTAAAGAAACACTATAAGAAATCAAGAAAAAAAGATTGTGGCAGTCAGTAACGGTTACTTTTTTAGACCAAGCAGAGGAAAAAAATATGGAATCACTCAATTCTGAGGAAAAAATTATGGAATCACCCTGTAAATTTTCATTCCCAAAACTAACATCTGCATCATATCAGATCTGCTCATTAGTCTGCATCTAAAAAGGAGTGACCACACCTTGGAGAGCTGTTGCACCAAGTGGACTGACATGAATCATGGCTCCAACACGAGAGATGTCAGTTGAAACAAAGGAGAGGATTATCAAACTCTTAAAAGAGAGTAAATCATCATGCAATGTTGCAAAAGATGTTGGTTGTTCACAGTCAGCTGTGTCTAAACTCAGGACCAAATACAAAAAACATGGGAAGGTTGTTAAAGGCAAACATACTGGTAGACCAAGGAAGACATCAAAGCGTCAAGACAGAAAACTTAAAGCAATATGTCTCAAAAATCCAAAAATGCACAACAAAACAAATGAGGAACGAATGGGAGGAAACTGGAGTCAACGTCTATGACTGAACTGTAAGAAACCGCCTAAAGGAAATGGGATTTACATACAGAAAAGCTAAACGAAAGCCATCATTAACACATAAACAGAATAAACAAGGTTACAATGGGCTAAGGAAAAGCAATCGTGGACTGTGGATGACTGGATGAAAGTGATATTCAGTGATGAATCTCAAATCTGCATTGGGCAAGGTGATGATGCTGGAACTTTTGTTTGGTGCCGTTCCAATGAGATTTATAAAGATGATTGCCTGAAGAGAACATCTAAATTTCCACAGTCATTGATGATATGGGGCTGCATGTCAGGTAAAGGCACTGGGGAGATGGCTGTCATTACATCATCAATAAATGCACAAGTTTACGTTGATATTTTGGACAATTGAAAGGATGTTTGGGGATGATGAAATCATTTTTCAAGATGATAATGCATCTTGCCATAGAGCAAAAACTGTGAAAACGTTCCTTGCAAAAAGACACATACGATACGATACAATACGATACACTTTATTGTCCCCTCAGGGAAATTTGTCTTGGACTCATGCTAGGTGCCTTACAAGAAAAGAGAAAACAAACAATACAGATAAAAACACAACCACATCCATAACAAATTAACATGACAGGAGTCAGGAGAAACACCATAAATATTGCATAATTCCAATTTTAAACATTATTGTTTAACAATTTAATAGACATGGGGACGAATGAATTTTTAAATCTATTCAGTCTACTCCGAGGAACTCTGTACCTTCTCCCAGAAGGAAGGAGAGTGTACTCTGCATGAAGAACATGAACTGAATCCATCAGTATCCTCTGAGCTGCTTTCAAAACAGACTCTTCATAGAGTGAATTGAGGGACTGATATTGTTTCTTTCCGATTATCTTCATTGCATCATCAATTTGTCTGTTAAGTTTCGTTTTAAATTGTACAGAAAGATTGCCGTACCAGGCAGTCATGCCATACCTAACTAGGCTCTCTAACACTGCCTGGTAAAACAACAACATAATTTTCTGATTGACTCCATACAAACGAAGTCTACGAAGGAAATAAAGTCTTTGATGGAATCGGGAGCACAAACTGTCCACATGTGCAGTCCAGCTGAAGGTATTGTCTATGTGCAGCCCCAAGTACTTGTATGAGTTGACCTGGTCAATGGGAATACCATGTATGACCACAGGAGTATGGTCCCCAACAGTCCTTGGATCCAGAATCATTTCCTTGGTTTTATTGACATTTAAAACCAAGTGGTTGTCATCACACCACTGCACAAAGTGTTTCACTTCAAGGAAGTACTTTGTTGGACTTGAATCTTTGTGCAGTAGGCTCAAAATAGCTGTATCATCAGAAAATTTAAAAACAAAGTTATTGCAGTAGTTATTTGTACAGTTATTAGGATCACTGTCATGGCATAGGGTCAAAGTCAACGAGCAGATCTGATTTGATGCAGGTTTTAGTTTGGGGGATGGAAATTTACAGGGTGATTCCATAATTTTTTCCGCAGAATTGAGTGATTCCATATTTTTTTCCTCTGCTTGGTCTAAAAAAGTAACCGTTACTGACTGTCACAATTTTTTTTCCTGATTTCTTATAGTGTTTCTTAAAGCCAGAAAGTTGCCATATGAAATGACTTTAGTTTTGTGTCATGTCTGTGATCTGCTTTTTTCCACAAAATAAAACAACTGAATGAACATCCTCCGAGGCCGGTGATTCCATAATTTTTGCCAGGGGTTGTATGTATCCCATAATCTCTTGCACGCCAGAGAGTCGCTGCAGTCAAAACAACATAGAGAATCCACATGATGACAATTGTAAATGAATATTATACTACAAAAATGTATTTTTATGCTTTTCATCATGTTAATAAGAGGCCGCATGCATGATACCCTGAAAACTTGCTAAAACCATTATAACGAATAATCCGTGACTGCTACGTTTAATCTGCGTGGAATATAATAAACACAAACCGAATTTCAGACATATTATATACGAGGTCTCTTAGATAATAAACCGACCCTTTTATTTTTTTTTTTAACTATATGGATTTGAATGACATGCGATTACACCAATCATGCTTGAACCCTCGTGCGCATGCGTGAGTTTTTTCACGCGTGTCGGTGACGTCATTTCCCTGTGGGCAGGCCTTGAGTGAGATGTGGTCCCGCCCTCTCGGCTGAATTCCTTTGTTTCACACGCTGCTCGAGACGGCGCGCGTTGCTTTATCAAAATTTTTTCTGGACCTGTGAGGAATATCCGAGTGGACACTATTCGAGAAATTAAGATGGTTTTCTGTGAAAAGTTTAATGGCTGATGAGAGATTATGGGGTGTTTCTGTCGGTGTAAGGACTTCCCACGGAGCGGGACATCCTGCAGCGCTTCCAGGCGCTGTCGTCGGCCTGTTTCGAGCTTAAAACATCCTAATTTAAGGCTTAATTCACCCAGGACATCGTGAGAGAACAGAGAAGATTCAGAAGAGGCCGGCATGAGGAATTTATGCAGACATTCCACTGTTTAAGGACATATTTTTAATGAAAGACGTGCGCGCAAATTCGCCGAGTCGTTTCCGTGACGACTCGGCAAATCTGTGTGCGCCGCGACAGGAAAAACACCTCCGTGTTGAAAACCATTTGTAGAATTCAGGCGGCTTTTAATGGCTTTCAACAAGTGAGTAACTGAGAAATTGTTTAACAGCTTGGGCATGTTCCAACTTGCCCGTTAAGATTTCCAACGGAGGTGTTTTTCCTGCCGCGACCCCCCGCGGTCGGGTCCAGCCCGACATGCGACTCTACCCGCACGTTCTTTCATTACAAAATGACCGTTAACAATGGAATGTCCGAATAAACTCCTCATGCCGACTTCTTCTGAAAGTTCTCTGTTCTCTGATGACTTACTGCGTCAACAGAGCCTGAAATGTGGAAGTTTTCAACTTGAAACGGCGAGACGCTGCCGCCTCGAAGCGCAGATCGCCGTCAGGCGCCGTGGACCCTCCTTAAAGCGACACTACCAGACCAAAATCTCTCATCAGCCGTTAAAATTTTTACCGAAAACCAGCTGAATTTATTGAATGGTGTCCACTCAGTTGTGCCTTACAGTTTTGAAAAAAATTTTATCAAACAAAGCAACAGACTCTGAGCCATTCCTAAACAATGAAAAAAATTGACGAGCGGGTGGACGACTCCTCACTCAAAGCCTGCCCACAGGCGAATGACGTAACCGACAGGCGTGAAAAAACTCTCGCATGCCCACGAGGGTTCAAGCATGTCTGATGTAATCACACGTGATTCAAATCCATATGGTTTTTGAAAAAATAATAAGGTCGGATACTTTTCTAATAGACCTCGTATATTAGTCTGGAACAAAGAGGACAAACAGTGTTGTAAAGAACAATAATCAAGACGTTATAGAGCAAACTTCACTTTCCCCCAGAACAACAAGATCAGGAAGCGAGCGTGGCTCACAGCAGCTCCCATTGAAAATAATGGAGAGAAAGCCTGTGATTCTCGCATCTTTACATAAAATACACGCAATAACAACATCTATAAACCCAGAGAATATATTCATGAGAGTTTTAGGCACAATATAAAAATAGTTTTATGTTGCGATGTTAATGGTGTTGTCCATGTGCGGCGGTTAAAGTGCAGCCTGATCAGAACGTCTCAATGCAGTTCTCAATGCTACTGAGATCTCACACCGCGGCGACCTCTCCGAGGTTTTGTGGGATTTGAAATCTGAAAAGGGTCGATAGCAGCTATTAATTATTTTCAGGCTAAAGCCCCACCCTCATTCTCACTTTCACAGATATGTATCCTAGCGGCTAACAGTTTGAAACCTTATGAGTCCCTGTTGGACTGGAATGCTCCATCATTGTTTTAACCGTAGCATCTTGAAAATACTCAAGATGTTTGAAAATTCTTATTTTCCATCACAATCCCTTGTGTTTCCATGGAGCCCATAAGGTTCTTATCTGTACATTTTCACTCCCAAATTGTCACATATTTATGCTTGGCCAGCACCCCTTTGTGTCAATATGTGACAATTTGTCTACTGCCTTTGCATCATTTAGTGACATGTAGCATAGCACATTAACAATATTAGGCTAATTTATCTATGTTTGGGTTGTGGTTTGGATTAGGGTTAGCGTTTCCCCCACATCACTAAATGATGCGAAGTGGCTCCCCAACTCATCTCATATTGACAGTTGGTTATAACAAGGGTTTTGAGCCAAATTATGACGAGTTGAGTGTAAGAATGTGTTGACGTCATACATGCTATGACGTCACCAAGAGGTTTTTTTTTTTTTTTTTGAAGCAACAAGCTTGTGCTAAAGTTAGCCTACACCTCTTTATCAATAAAAGGTACTGTAATACTGTTGGGGTTAGAGAACAAATATGCACTTTGGACATTGAATTGCTCACAGTGTCTCTCCGTCCATTTTATTTACCTCACGAGTTTCATCAGCTGTTTTACAAGCTTGTGTATATACACCCGCAAGCTAACGTCTCAGTTGCTGCTCAGCTGATAGCGGATGTTACTCAAAGACTCGACAGTATTTGCCCGGAGGCACCCAAGTTTTTCCTGGGAGATTTTAACCACTGTGGTTTAGATAAAACTCTTAGATCAGAAGAACAGTATGTAACCTGTGCTACCATGCAGAAGAATACTGTTATTGATCGGTAAATGGAGTATACAGATCCACACCCATGTCTCTTGGTACTTTTACCACAACAGTGTGTTTTTAATGCCTGTTTACAGACCCGTCTTCAGGCAGGAGAAGACTGTAAAAATCTGGTCAGATGACAGCATATCCTTCTTCCAGGGGTGCTTTGAATGTACTGACTGGCAATGTTTTTATGACGCTTGTAGTGACATTAATGAATTAGCTGATACAGTGTCCGCTTATATATCTTTTTGTGTTGATGTAGTTATCCCAACAAAAAAGGTGGTTATTTATCCAAATAACAAACCATGGGTAACTGAAGAACTCAAAAATGTTATCAACAAAAAGAAAAGGACATTTTATTGAGGGGACCCTTTGGAGAAGAAAGCAGTCTCCAGAGAGGTAAAAAAGGAGATAATGAAGGCAAAAATTCAGTACAAAAATAAAACTGAAAATTAATACAGTAATGGAAATCTAAGGGTAGCCTGGCAGGGAATTAAAATCTTTGGCAGCTATTAACCAGCTCTCTAGTGAAACCAGACAATTGTAATAACTATCGTGGCTGCTCACTTCTCAACATAGCTGGAAAGGTCTTTGCTCGGGTGGCTCTTGCCAGACTACAGGTACTAGCCAGCCGTGTATACCCAGAGGCACAGTGCAAGTTTCGAACAGGACGCTCTACTATTGACATGGTATTCTCTGTGAGACAATTGCAGGAAAAGTGTTGGGAGCAGTGTAAACCCCTCTATCTCACCTTTGTTGACCTTACAAAGGTTTTTTGACCTTGTCAGCCGCAGTGGACTGTTCAGGCTACTTGAAAGGATAGGTTGTCCACCAAAACTGTTCAACATAATCAAGTCCTTCCACAGTAACATGCAGCGCACTGTCAATTTCGAGAGTAGTACATCTGAGCTATTCCCAATCTTACGCGGAGTAAAACAGGGCTGTGTGCTTGCCCCTGGCAAACTTTACAACCTGGCCTGTCTACATGCAAAAACTAAAGTAATTCGTGTGCTCGTTAGGGAGCTACTATTTGCTGATGATACAGCCCTTGCGAGTCACACACCTGATGGTCTGCAGCACCTGATGGACAAGTTCACAAATGCCTGCAAAAGAGTTTACCTTAACAATCAGCATAAAGAAGACTGAGGGGATGGCCCAAGATGCCCCAATCCCCCTTCAATATCGATCAACGGCTCCCTGCTTGCCGTGACTGATAGGTTTACATACCGGGGATCTACTGTCACCAACAATCTGTCTCTGGATGCTGAAACAAACATAAGAATCAGCAAAGCAGGCTGTATTATGAGCAAACTGAACAAGAGAGTCTGGGAAAACAAAAACCTGACAATAAACATGAAGCTAAAGGTCTACCTGGCCTGTGTGCTAAGCACTCTTTTATATGGCAGCGAAACCTGGATGACATATGCCAAACAAGAAGCCAAGCTGAATGCCTACCACCTGAGATGCCTGCACAGGATCTTGGGTATCAAATGGCAGGACAAGGTCACAAACACTGAGGTACTCGAGAGGTCAAGATCCATGACCTTATTTGCAACGACACCGATTAAGATGGCTTGGACAAGTTCAGCATATGGACAAAGGCCGCATCCCGAAAGACGTTTTGTATGGTTAGCTTGAATGCACGTCTAACTGGCCATCTGCATCTGAGGTACAGAGACGTTTGCAAGAGAGACCTCAAGTCAGCAAACTTCGACATGGACTCATGGGAGGAAGCAGCACTTGATCGATCAACATGGAAACACGCTGTTAAAACTGGGATAAAACCCTCTTAATCACAGGAAGCAACCTGGAGACATATGGAGTATTCTAATGTTAGACTAATTTTAGAAGAATGCTGCATGTAATGCAGCCATGAGTCATGAATCAGACTCCAGATTCTGCTCTGTAACATGTAAACAGGAATATGCGTGGCATACTATTTAAATACAGTAAGTCATGCAAACATCATAATCTTAATCAGAATAGCTTCAGTAATCAGATTACTGGTGTCCATGTAAACATGTTTATTGTTCTTGCATATTGGCACTGTGAAGAGGGGGTGTGGCCAGAAACAGCTCTTTTCCATTTAAAGACATAGGTAGAGTCACATCTCTTTCATTGGAGACCTGAAATTTATTTCTGGGTTCATCACTCAGATTAGTATTTTTTTTAATAAGGACTTTCATTGATTTTTAAGAACACCCGATGAACTGCACCGTGTTAGCTTGTTTAAATTGTGTAGTAATATACACCTGTGAATGATAATATAAACAAAATGTCAGTCTTGTTCAAAAGGTGTTGGTGGGAACAGACAGCAGTGCAGCAACATGTCAGAACTTGTTTTGGGAAAAGAAGGAGACAGACTGGAGGCTGTGAGGTGGATTAGGAGTGAAAGTTGATTGAGAATTCCAACCTGACTGTGAGATTCTGAGATCACCACGAGGAGAGTGACCCTGTCATATCCCTGGCTGATTGGCAAAATATTTTTGCAGTGAAAGCTGTGATGCTCAGTAGCTTGAATGACTCAGCTGAGTCTGAACCCATGGGTAAAGAATGTTTTTATAATGTGTCTATTGTCTTGGAAAGCCTGCCGTTAACCAGGCACAAATTGGCTGTCTGGATTTACGATTACACTGCAAAAACTGTTCCTCTCAAAAAAAGACAAATAACCCAAGATCTAGCTAAATTGTCCTGTATCAAGCTAAAAAAAAAAAATCTGCCAATGGGGTAAGAAAAATTTACTTGGTTAGAATTCTCCAAACTAGCAAAATGTCTAGGCAGTGGATAATCAAAATGTGCCTTAAAACTAGACTGAATTCTTGTTTTAAGATTAGCCTTTGTCTTAAAATAAGGAAAACAATCTTGTTCCTTTGCTTGGATGATTTGAAATCCATTGTCTTTCCTTGTTACTGGTTGAATATAGCTTGATAGGAGCTGGAAAAACTTTTTAAGAAAAAGTGAGATACATTTTCCCAAAATAAGGCATTTTTTTCTTATGTAAAAATGCTTGACAAGATTATTTTTCTATTTAGACAAAAATTAAGTCAAATTTTCTTTAAACAAGTTTTTTGTTTGTTTGTTTGTTTTTACTTTTTTAGATTTCAGTTTTTGCAGTGTACAAACGGCGGGTTTTCTCTCTTACTGGTGGTGCTGGGCCAATATTTGTCAATTTGATGGATGGTGTGTGAACTATAGCACAGAAATCACTTCTGTCTTGTTATTAAAGGCCGCACATGTGCTGTCAGGATGTGATGCCAAACATTTTTTTTATTTAAAAAAAAAATTCATTTAAATTGCAGATGTGCTGTCAGGATGTGATGCCAAACATTTTTTTTATTTAAAAAAAAATTCATTTAAATTGCAGATGTGCTGTCAGGATGTGATGCCAAACATTTTTTTTATTTAAAAAAAAATTTATTTAAATTCTTTACATATATATATATATATATATATATATATGCACTCAACAAAAATATAAACGCAACACTTTTGGTTTTGCTCCCATTTTGTATGAGATGAATTCAAAGATCTAAAACTTTTTCCACTTACACAATATCACCATTTCCCTCAAATACTGTTCACAAACCAGTCTAAATCTGTGATAGTGAGCACTTCTCCTTTGCTGAGATAATCCATCCCACCTCACAGGTGTGCCATACCAAGATGCTGATTAGACACCATGATTAGTGCACAGGTGTGCCTTAGACTGTCCACAATAAAAGGCCACTCTGAAAGGTGCAGTTTTGTTTTATTGGGGGGGGATACCAGTCAGTATCTGGTGTGACCACCATTTGCCTCATGCAGTGCAACACATCTCCTTCGTATAGAGTTGATCAGGTTGTCAATTGTGGCCTGTGGAATGTTGGTCCACTCCTCTTCAATGGCTGTGCGAAGTTGCTGGATATTGGCAGGAACTGGTACACGCTGTCGTATACGCCGGTCCAGAGCATCCCAAACATGCTCAATGGGTGACATGTCCGGTGAGTATGCCGGCCATGCAAGAACTGGGACATTTTCAGCTTCCAAGAATTGTGTACAGATCCTTGCAACATGGGGCTGTGCATTATCCTGCTGCAACATGAGGTGATGTTCTTGGATGTATGGCACAACAATGGGCCTCAGGATCTCGTCACGGTATCTCTATGCATTCAAAATGCCATCAATAAAATGCACCTGTGTTCTTCGTCCATAACAGACGCCTGCCCATACCATAACCCCACCGCCACCATGGGCCACTCGATCCACAACATTAACATCAGAAAACCGCTCACCCACACGACGCCACACACGCTGTCTGACATCTGCCCTGGACAGTGTGAACCGGGATTCATCCGTGAAGAGAACACCTCTCCAGCGTACCAAACGCCAGCGAATGTGAGCATTTGCCCACTCAAGTCGGTTACGACGACAAACTGGAGTCAGGTCGAGACCCCGATGAGGACGACGAGCATGCAGATGAGCTTCCCTGAGACGGTTTCTGACAGTTTGTGCAGAAATTCTTTGGTTATGCAAACCGATTGTTTCAGCAGCTGTCCGAGTGGCTGGTCTCAGACAATCTTGAAGGTGAACATGCTGGATGTGGAGGTCCTGGGCTGGTGTGGTTACACGTGGTCTGCGGTTGTGAGGCTGGTTGGATGTACTGCCAAATTCTCTGAAACGCCTTTGGAGACGGCTTATGGTAGAGAAATGAACATTCAATACACGAGCAACAGCTCTAGTTGACATTCCTGCTGTCAGCATGCCAATTGCATGCTCCCTCAAATCTTCCTGTTAAAAGGGAGTTTTTCCTTCCCACTGTAGCCAAGTGCTTGCTCACAGGGGGTCGTTTTGACCGTTGGGGTTTTACATAATTGTTGTATGGCCTTGCCTTGCAATATGGAGCGCCTTGGGGCAGCTGTTTGTTGTGATTTGGCGCTATATAAAAAAAATTGATTGATTGATTGATTGCGACATCTGTGGCATTGTGCTGTGTGATAAAACTGCACCTTTCAGAGTGGCCTTTTATTGTGGACAGTCTAAGGCACACCTGTGCACTAATCATGGTGTCTAATCAGCATCTTGATATAGCACACCTGTGAGGTGGGATGGATTATCTCAGCAAAGGAGAAGTGCTCACTATCACAGATTTAGACTGGTTTGTGAACAGTATTTGAGGGAAATGGTGATATTGTGTATGTGGAAAAAGTTTTAGATCTTTGAGTTCATCTCATACAAAATGGGAGCAAAACCAAAAGTGTTGCCTTTATATTTTTGTTGAGTGTATATATATATATATATATATATATTCATTCCTAAAAAAATTGTTTTTTGCTGGAAAAGTGCAGTCTTCTCAATCAGTCCAAAATGTTAATAAACATCAAATGTGTAATGCAGGCAAAGTAAATTTCAGGATTCTTGGTGGAATATCTATGTATGCACAATTATTAGGCCACTATTAGAGTGCAGAATTATAATGCAACTAAATGAAAAACTAAAAATTTCCCATCTTGCTTGTTATTCTCATTTATCAGTGTAAAGCCATGGTCACAACTCTGTGTACGTGCACGTGCGTGCAGTCTACTTGCAAAAACGTGGGCTAAATTTTGAGATCTGTACATCGTAAGTACTGCCTCAGTACGAATTTAGGAGCATGCAGACACGCCGTAGAGGTTTTAGTGCATGCAGAACTTTCGCTGCGGTCAGGCTGCGGATTCACCAGCAGTACAGTTGACGCACGTTGTGAGTACTGTATGTTATTATTTCCACAATTCCTGAGGAAATAAGTGGGTCAAAAAACTGAATGCTCAAACCAAAGCAAAATCATTATGTGAACCACTAGTCAGCCCCCAAAAATATGACTCAATAAACACCCAAACCAAGGATAGCCTGTTAGCTGAGCATAGCTGAGCTTCATGACATTAGGTTGTTAATCCACAATTCCTGAGGAAATAAGTGGTTCAAAAAAACTGAATGCTCAAACCAAAGCAAAGTCATTATGTGAACCACTAGTCAGCCCCCAAAAATATGACTCAATAAACACCCAAACCAAGGATAGCCTGTTAGCTGAGCATAGCTGAGCTTCATGACATTAGGTTGTTAATCCACAATTCCTGAGGAAATAAGTGGGTCAAAAAACTGAATGTTCAAACCAAAGCAAAATCATTACGTGAACCACTAGTCAGCCCCCAAAAATATGACTCAATAAACACCCAAACCAAGGATAGCCTGTTAGTTGAGCATAGCTGAGCTTCATGACATTAGGTTGTTATTATTTCCACAATTCCTGAGGAAATAAGTGGGTCAAAAAACTGAATGCTCAAACCAAAGCAAAATCATTATGTGAACCACTAGTCAGCCCCCAAAAATATGACTTAATAAACACCCAAACAAAGGATAGTGTTGTGTGGGCCGCCAGAAGAGGAGGTACTGCTGGCCCACCACCAGAGGGCGCCCTGAAGAGAGGGCGCTGCCGCCACGGACACAGCCGGGGGTGACAGCTGTCACTCATTATCTCCTGACAGCTGTCACTCATTCATGCTTCATCTCACTCCATAAAACCCGGACGTCATCTCCACCTCATCGCCGAGATATCGTCAAACCGTTCAGGTAGTATTCTCAGCCTTGAAAGGGAACTGTGTATCAGTCTGAACTCTTTTTTGCAGCCGTTTTCCTGTGGTGTTCCGTGTCTGTGTGACCAGCGTTCGGTGTGTCCAGCAACGGCTCCGCTGCACACCTCTACCAGATAAGTGGGTAGACAGGAGCTGCACGAGTGTGTGTTAGAGGTGGAGGTGGCATTCCCACCGTTGTTGCTACTGGGTGTGCACACACCCATATCTTATTGTCTCTGCTCCCTGCCAGCAGTACCAGATCCGACCTTCGAAGACGGTGGCCACCTGGGGACTCGGGACTTGGCGGCTCCAGTATTCTCCGGGTTCAGTGGCGGAGGAAATCGTGTGGTTCCGGTTCATCTCAGGACAGACGTCTTCTATCCTCGAGCCTGCCCACACGTCACCCTTGTGATTGACTGTCTATTAAATTTCACATTCCTCTGTGTTGTGCTCATTCACAACAGTAAAGTGTTCATATTTGACTCTTTCATTGTCCGTTCATTTGCGCCCCCTGTTGTGGGTCCCTGTCACTACACTTTCACAACAGATAGCCTGTTAGCTGTCTGTAAAATGCTAACACTATTGGCATTTGTAGCAGTTAGTAGTAGCTTGAAGATGTTGGGACAATCCATGATTACTAAGAACATAAGTGGGTCCTAATTTTTAATGGCCACAGTAAAGCAAAAAACAAGAACCACCAGTCAGCCCCCAAAAATATGACTTAGTAAACACCCAAAACAAGGTTAGCCTGTTAGCTGAGCTTATCGGTGTTCCAATTTTGTTTGTCTGCCCTGAAAGATAAATTTTATATGTCATTTAATGCATTTAATTTTTAGCTCCACTAATGGTTTCATTCCCCATTAAAAAAAAAAAGGCATTTTAAAAACAATTGCGTGAAAAAGGGTACAGCCTCATTTGCGGAGAGTCTTGTAAAGGGGAAATCAGTGTTATTTAAAGGTAATTTCACAGTGAGCCCCAGCTGTCGTGCACGTTTGAAAACAGATTACCGCGTGCAGCAGCCTCCCTCCATACCTTCACTCTGCAATGCCTCTCTGCAGTGAAGTGTGAACATTAAATGTGGAGGAGGGGTCCATCAGAAGGAGGGTAGAGATGGAGAGAAAGAGAGAGAGAGAGAGAGAGAGAGAGAGAGAGAGAGAGAGAGAGAGAGAGAGAGAGAGAGAGAGAGAGAGAGAGAGAGAGAGAGAGAGAGAAAACGCAAAAGACACCAGCAGCTGAGGCGGAGAGCTGGACGGGGCATGAGCATCTTCATCCAGAAGTCATCATCGCTGATCCAGGCACAGGGGTGCTCTTTTGGCTCCATCATCATCCCGGTAGGTTTATCACACTGCATCTGCAAACCTGCTCTGAATGCTGATTGGTTTCTCTATCTGCCTCACATTTACACATTGGCAATGCAGATTTGCAAAAACAATGAAAATCTTCTGACGCACAAATATCTCGGCCACCTCGGCCGATATCCAAAGTTTGGCTGTGAGTCTTCAAATTATATCATAGTGGAATTACATTCTTAATGCTGAGTGTTAATAAAGTGGAAGATACCATTATGTAATGTGTTGCTTTGCATCCCTTGTTTTGTTTTAAACAAAAGCTTTTCTTGGGGGTTTTAAACAGTGATTCCGGCTCGGCTGCATCCCCATCTCCTACCTTTGAGACTCTCCGCTCTTTTAATTGATTGTTTTGTTTGCACATATTGTAATTATATCCTCACATCAGTCGCACTCAGCTCAGGCAAAGTGTGCACATCCCACAGTATTCCAGGTCAAACAGCCTGGTTTTTAAAAACGGAATCTCCTCCGTGTCGTCTTCGGTTTCCCCCCTCTCTCATTCCCCTGAGACGCCTGCATGTGTTGTTTTGCTGGTCGGCGTGTTTAACCGTGATTTCTCTCTGCAATCTGAAAATTTAATTTCATTCCAGTTGGTCTTCCCCAGTGGGAGGGAAGAAGAGATGAAGGCGACAAGAAACTGAAGGCTGAAGTCAGGCTCAGATGCTGGGCTGGGAGGAAAATTCCCCTCCAGAAACATCTGTTAAACATTCACAATAACACATCGCACGTCACATTTCTGCTACTTTACCATCACATACTTTGCCGGAGTCACGTTTCTGATGATGCATGAGAGTAAATACTCCAAAGGATGCAGAAAATGTTCATTTAAAATCACTTTAGATGGGACATTATTGATATAACAAACGGGGCAAAAAAAAAAAAAAGAAAACATTGTGCAATAATGGTGCAAGACATCTATATTTAGGCATCTATTTTTATACTCCCTGCTATTTTTGCTTGTTATTGGTATTTTTCAAATAGAAGAACATCCATTTCTGCATTCAAATGACGCCGCTGCTGCTGCTTGAGTCAGTATTTTTGCACGTGAAAATTTTATGCATGACAACAGGTGATTGATATATATATATATATATATATATATATATATACACACACACACACACACCCCGCCAACAAACCCTCCTCCTCCACCCCATCCCAACCCCCATGTCATGTCTGGAAGCATGCTTCACTGCATCCATGACAGCACAAAACCGCCTTTGGACCCAGATGGCGACCACCCGGCCAGACAACCGGTCCATCCCTACATCTCTAAAGGAACCAACTATCTGCACCCCCCACCCCCACCCCAAAAAAAACACCCCACAAGGTTGAATGTCACCAGTACTCTCACCGCGTCATTATCCTACATTCATTTCAAGTGGTGTGGAATTGGGCTTGTTAATGGAGTCGTATCATACATAAACTAGCTTGATGGTTGAGGTCGCAGTCTAGTAATGCCTCAAATAAAAGTGTAATTTAAGCAAAAAGAAAGAAAGAAAAAAGTGGAATTTTGCAGTGGTGCCTAAAACTGTTCATCAGAATTTAGCTTCCTTGCCACATTGAGATATTTCAACTTCAACACCTTTTTTTTGAAGAAGACCATTCTAGACCCCCTGGGGAGGGGGTGTCAGGTATGTAGAATTTTAGGGTTTTCCAATCTTACCACAGACCTTCCACCAAACAAACAACAACACAAATCTCAGGCAAACTGGACACATGACTGAATGATGATTTATAGCAACAAGTGCAACGAAATTATCTTCACACCCAATTACCTCAGAAATACAGCAATTAATCCACAGTTATAACAGGTTGAATGTAATAATGGCACACATCAGAATTAAAACAACCACACATATACATTTGATTTGCTTATGTACGCTAAACTTTCCAGTTCGTCATCCAAATTGAGGAAGTGAGTGTAGGCCGCAGCAGAGTCCTGTGCAGCTGAGCTTGGGGGGACAGAAACACAAAGGAAGGGTAGAGGTAGGGGCGTGCATCATGTGTGCAGATGAGTTCATATCATTCTCTGTCCATGTGTGCATAGAGTCTGTAGGGGAGGGCAATATGAAGAGGGAGCCAAATGCTTCACCAAGGCAGTTGAAATCCTTCTGGAGGAAAACATCATATATGTTCCCCCAAAGTAAAGGGAGGGGTGTGTGTCTGGGGGGGGGGGGGGGGCACATTGCCTCTTAAACTTCAGGAACAACTTTGTTAATTGCAGAAATTTTGTAACCCCATTAGAAAATTGATATTTATCATTCACAGATTTTTTTTCAGGGTCAGGTTCTCACAACTGCCAGTAATCCCTGACTGAGCTTGTTCTATAGTGCTCCATTTGTGTAGCATCCATAAGATAATACATATGCACCACACAGGAATCAGTCTTTTTTTTAAATTTAATTAAAATTATTCATATGGCACCAAATCACAACATAAGTCACCTCAAGGCACTTCAGAAGGGAAAGGTCTCTCCTTACCAACCCTCTGGAGCAAGTACATAGGCAACAGTGGTGAAGAAGAACTCCCTCTGTGTTTTTAAATCAATCAATCAATCAATTTTTTTTTATATATAGCGCCAAATCACAACAAACAGTTGCCCCAAGGCGCTTTATATTGTAAGGCAAGGCCATACAATAATTACAAGCACTTGGCTACAGTGGGAAGGAAAAACTCCCTTTTAACAGGAAGAAACCTCCAGCAGAACCAGGCTCAGGGAGGGGCAGTCTTCTGCTGGGACTGGTTGGGGCTGAGGGAGAGAACCAGGAAAAAGACATGCTGTGGAGGGCAGCAGAGATCGATCACTAATGATTAAATGCAGAGTGGTGCATAAAGAGCAAAAAGAGAAAGAAACAGTGCATCATGGGAACCCCCCCAGCAGTCTACGTCTATAGCAGCATAACTAAGGGATGGTTCAGGGTCACCTGATCCAGCCCTAACTATAAGCTTTAGCAAAAAGGAAAGTTTTAAGCCTAATCTTAAAAGTAGAGAGGGTGTCTGTCTCCCTGATCTGAATTGGGAGCTGGCTCCACAGGAGAGGAGCCTGAAAGCTGAAGGCTCTGCCTCCCATTCTACTCTTACAAACCCTAGGAACTACAAGTAAGCCTGCAGTCTGAGAGTGAAGCGCTCTATTGGGGTGATATGGTACTACGAGGTCCCTAAGATAAGATGGGACCTGATTATTCAAAACCTTATAAGTAAGAAGAAGAATTTTAAATTCTATTCTAGAATTAACAGGAAGCCAATGAAGAGAGGCCAATATGGATGAGATATGCTCTCTCCTTCTAGTCCCCGTCAGTACTCTAGCTGCAGCATTTTGAATTAACTGAAGGCTTTTTAGGAAACTTTTAGGACAACCTGATAATAATGAATTACAATAGTCCAGCCTAGAGGAAATAAATGCATGAATTAGTTTTTCAGCATCACTCTGAGACAAGACCTTTCTGATTTTAGAGATATTGCGTAAATGCAAAAAAGCAGTCCTACATATTTGTTTAATATGCGCTTTGAATGACATATCCTGATCAAAAATGACTCCAAGATTTCTCACAGTATTACTAGAGGTCAGGGTAATGCCATCCAGAGTAAGGATCTGGTTAGACACCATGTTTCTAAGATTTGTGGGGCCAAGTACAATAACTTCAGTTTTATCTGAGTTTAAAAGCAGGAAATTAGAGGTCATCCATGTCTTTATGTCTGTAAGACAATCCTGCAGTTTAGCTAATTGGTGTGTGTCCTCTGGCTTCATGGATAGATAAAGCTGGGTATCATCTGCGTAACAATGAAAATTTAAGCAATACCGTCTAATAATACTGCCTAAGGGAAGCATATATAAAGTGAATAAAATTGGTCCTAGCACAGAACCTTGTGGAACTCCATAATTAACTTTAGTCTGTGAAGAAGATTCCCCATTTACATGAACAAATTGTATGATCATTGATTGATTGATGATTGTTGGGTATTTTCTCCTCCAAACATTTTTAAAACCTTTAACAAGACAAACAGAGTCAAGAAACACCAGTGAGACAGAAAGTCAAATTTTACGCGCGGAGTGCGGCCAGGCTGTACACCAAGGCTACACTCAAGTCTGGCCTGCTTTTCCGCTCTTTTTATTAAGAGACGCCCTCATCACATAAACAAAAAACTTGTCCTAAGGGTGGGGGTGATGACGCAAGACAAGTTTCTTCCCGTAACATAAACGCATACGTCAATAAGTGCAGCTGTAAGGAAGGACACTTTCTTTTACACAGGTCAGCACATCTCGTTCGTCTGTTGCAGTTATCAGCTGTTCTGCATCTGCCTGAAGTGTCCTGTCCTTCACACTCCTTCACACTAAGCACCACATCACAACAGTCAAAACGTTCTCTTACTCCCAGTCGTTAGAGGCTGCGAAAACAAAGTTATATTATAATAATAAGTACATCCAGCCCTTCATTCCCAGCTCAGATTGACCCCAGAGTGCTAAAACAAAATTGAATTCTCAGGCTTGGTTAAGACAGGTGCAAAACAGCACAACACCGTTCTCATGAGAAAGAAGACAAAGCTAAAACAAGGTTGAATAACACATACATTCTCAGGGTGAAGTGCAAACAGCACAACACCGTTTTCATAAGAAAGAAGACGAAGGTACAAATGTTTAACAGTGATAACATATATATATATATATATAAAATCCTTAACATTTCCCACCTGTTTATCACCTGTTAAACATACAGTAGGCATCACCCAGCTTAGTTAGTTAGTTTATTAACTTAATCTATTCTGTCCATGTTTTTATTAATTGAACACCACCAACAGATGGAAGATTCGAATCCAGCTGCTATTTGATCAACCAGTTTATACTCGTCAGGCACTCCTCTGGGGACTCCTATTGCGTCAATATATGTTGGATTTCCTACTCCTTTCCAATCTCTTTTTACTCTATGTCTGGCTATGCCTTTCTGCCAATCCTCAGGAATAAGAGAGGCTGCATATGTCGTAACGTCTTCAGGGGTCATGGGTAACAATAATGATATTAATGCACAATAACCTGACACATTTCGTGGCAGTCTGTCAAAGATTCTGTTATCACCACACCACCACCATACATCACTCCTACCGACTGGTATAAATGAACTGTTTTTTCTGTATTATTCGACTACACCACTTGTCTTATTACTTTTTCAGCTAAAGCTTCATAGGCTAAGAGTGTGTTAACTCATCACGTCAACAGTTCAAGCTTGAACTGGAGTTGTGAGCTTTTCAATATCATCATAATTCTCAGTACAGTCATTACAGTTTTCTCCACTAAGGTCTGACTGTTTCAATGCTTGATATTTTGGCATAGTTTGTTGGAAGGCCAGATTACACTGTACAAATGTATTTGACACCATTTTGCCAACCATTGTTTTGATATAAGGGATCACACAACACATGCAAAGTCCAATCAGAATTAGGACTATAATAACTGGTGTCACCATTTTCAATAGTAACTGCCAACATGGTCCTGAAGTCAACCAGGACCAGGGATTCCACCGGTTCACGGCTAGGGTGTCTTTATGCATTGCATCACGAAGTTTATTCAGCTCTTCCAATGCGTCCTGCATATCCACTGAATGAATGGAGTCTGGGATGAAAGTACAGCATGTTGTGTTCAGCAGAACACAAACTCCTCCCTGTGAACCAGTAAGCAAGTCTAAAACCATGCGATTTTGCATCACCATGGTACGTAAAGCATCTATTTCAGTGTTTTGAGCTGCTACTATTTTTTTAGTTACATTCATGAACAGACCCAATCGATAATTCAGAGTTTCAATCATTAATGAATTTTTTCCCACTCCTATCCAGGGGAACAATGAATGTGCTATTTTATCTCCTACAGACCACAATTTTTTGGTCCTTTAGTACATCCGAGCCCCACATGTGATCATGTGGTAACACATCTGGGTATATCAATCTCCTCCGTCTGGTGCTGCCATTCTTCTCTGTGGAGGTCCTACCACATATGTATGGTCAGTCACCTGGGTAGGTGCACACACACCACCCCAATTTGGTGGGAGACTCATGTACAGTCTGGAACCACAAAGCCAATAGATGTCATCATACACCGGAGTACCATTTATAGGTGGTAGCAAAAACTTACTAACATAAGCACATGATTCATCCGTTCCCCATGGACAGGAGCCTGTATAATTACATCCCCGTCCAATGTGATGAAGATAAGTACCATCCACATATTATGTTTTGGTTAGGCTTAAATTATTTGATAAAACATACGTTTGGGTACACAGACGTTTCTTAATTTTACCTACATTTTTATTCCCTGTCCCGTAAAAGCAAATTGGGAATGGCCGTTGTGATGACAATTTAACGTGATGATATTTTTGCATTTCCCTTCAGTCTAGTCAATGGAGCAGCACTTGGGCACGCTTGTACGTCCTCTGTTGAAATCCCTATCATATAAGTGGTTGCACTGAGGCAAGTGGTGTTACATCTTATCAGATTTGCTGAGAACTGCTGCCCCCGAAATACAGTTTGATTATGCATCCGTATGATAAGACATTCTGTCACCCTAGCAGGGTACGGTTTAGCCGTCAGAGCTGGGTGTGTTGAGGATATAGGTATCTGTGAACAAACATAACAATTAGTAACGTAATTCCATTCCACCAGGCCAGGAATCCGAGGAGCACGAAACACACTAAGATCACAACGCAACCGGCTGCCCTACCAACAGTCCGGCAGCGGCGGCGCTGAGCACGCCGCTCCGGGGTCTGCTGTAGTTCAGTCATGATTGCTAGGATACAGTGTTGTTAACCACCTCACCTAATAGTGCAAGGATCTCCCTGCTTCACTGGCATTGAGACAATCTATTGCTAATTAAATAGACTCCCTTTGTAGCCAGACTTCCCCTTCCACTGTGGAGGCCGCCAACACACGCTGTATCTTACAGTGATGTATCCACGTTGATCTCTCCGCTATCTTTACTGCAGTTGGTGTTGTTAACAGCACTTGGTATAGACCTTCCCAACGAGGACTGGACTCTGATGAACACCCAGTCTCCTGGCTAGACTACTGGAAGGCCGTCCTGTGGAAGATCAAAATTATTCGGCAGTAAATGTGTTTAAGTTATCTCTTTCTGTGTTAATGTCTTTTTCATAAAATTTGCTAATGTTTGTTCCTCATCTGCTGTTTTAGTATCCATGTCAAAATTGGTAGACGATATGGTCGTCCATAAAGTATCTCAAATGGTGTTAACCCTGATGGTGTTGGTGTTATTCTCATATACAATTTTACTAGGTCCAACATTCAATCCAGGTTTGTTTTGTCTCTTCTATACATTTCCTTAATCTTATTTTTATTGCGCCCTTTTATGTGCCCTTTGTCCTTTCCACTAATCCGGCACTGTGTGGTTGATAAGCACAATGATTTTTGAGATTGACCTGTAGCGCTTCTCCTACGTATTGCACTATTGTATTAACAAAATGCGCTCCATTATCTGAATAGACTGTTTCTGGTATTCCAAATCATGGAATGATGTCTTTGCACAATGCCTTAGCCACTGTAAGTGCACCTGCATGTTTTGTAGGGAACAATTCTACCCATTTTGAGAAGGCATCAATTATGACTAAACAAAATTCCTTCCCTTCATGTTTACTCAGCTGTATATAATCCATATGAATCACTTGAAAGGGATATTGTGGTGTTGGAAATTTGCCTCTTTGGGGTCTCAAATTGCCTTGTGAGTTGTGTTTTGCACATGTCATGCATGCTCTACAATGCTGTTTTGCATATGCATCGAACCCATAAAGACAAAAAATAGATTGCAATTGCGATATCATACCCCCTGATGAGACATGCGTCACGCCATGGCTCATAATAGCTGCCCATTTAAACATATTTTTTTGGCAATATGGGTTTCTTTTGTGGTCATATCCGGAGGGGTGTCATATAGGAGAAAAATAGAAAGAGCTGTTGCCGCCTTTGCGGTTTTGTCAGCAACGTCATTTCCTTTTGAAACACTGTCAGAGCCTTTGGTGTGAGCCGCACATTTGCATATAGCAATTTGTTGAGGCAACTTCACAGCTTGCAGTAGGGCAGTTAGGAGAGTGGCATGAGTCACTGGCTTTCCAGATGATGTCACCATTCCACGCTCCTCCCACAGTTTTGCAAACACATGCACTGTGCTGAAAGCGTACTGGCTGTCTGTATAAATTGATACAGCCGTACCTTTAAACAGATAGCAAGCTGCAGTTAAAGCAACTAATTCAGCTGCTTGTGCTGAAAATGACGATGGCAATGAAGCAGAATCCAATACTTCTGAATTTGTGACAACAGCATATCCAGATTGTGTTTGTCCATAAGCTTTGTCAGTGGAAGAACCATCCACATACACAATTGTACTGTTTGGGATGGGTGTGTCCTGGAGGTCTGGGCGTGCTTTCGTACAGACCGTAGCTACATCAAGACAATTGTGCGGCTCACCATCCTCAGGTAAGGGTATCAATGTGGATGGATTCAATGTCGTACAGCGCTCTACCGTAAGGTGTGGTTGTGATAATAGCAAGGACATGCACGAAAGATGTCTTGCTGGGGACAAAAGGCTCATTTTTGTCTGCAACAGAAGTGCAGAAACTGCATGTGGAACTTCCAGTGTCAACTGATGGAATAGAACAACATTACTGCTACTTTGAACAGCCATAAAGGCTGCAACAACAGCCTGTACACATGGTGGTAGAGCACTTGCCACTGCATCCAATTTAGATGAGTAGTAGGCAACTGGCCTTAATTTTGAGCCATACACTTGAACCAAAACACTAGTCATGGACTCATTCTTACAATCAGCTGTTTGAATGAATGGTTTACTATAATCTGGTAGTGCCAAAACTGTGGATGACACTAATGTTTGTTTTACTTTTACAAAAGCTTCCTCAGCTTCTTTGTTCCATTCCAACACGGTTGACATTGAAATATCATCCTTGTACATCAAATCAGAAAGTGGACTAGTCAATTCTGCATAGCAGGGAATCCATGCCCTGCAGTAATTAGTCAGTCCAAGAAATGACATCATCTGCTTTTTGGTTTGTGGTTTTGGAGCGTGCAACATTGCTTCCTTCCTGTCAGACAGGATAGTACGCCCTGTGGCTGATAATTCATGTCCTAAATATTTTACTTTATCCCTACACAACTGAACTTTGTTTTTACTCACTTTGTGGCCATTATCAAATAAGAAACATAATAATGCTACTGTGTCAGTTATGCAGTTTTCTCGTGTGTCAGAGGCAATCAGAATGTCATCAACATACACTAATAGTTGGCTATCTGCCGGTGGAACGAAATTGGCTAAACATGCTGACATGACTTGAGAATAAATAGTTGGACTGTCTGCGTAACCCTGCGGTAATCTGGTAAATGTATATCGTTGTCCTTTAAAGGTAAAAGCAAACCAGAATTGACTATCTGGGTGTACTGGTACAGAAAAAAAAAAAAAATGCATTACTGATATCTATTACAGAAAAACAACTAGAATTTAATCTCAATGAGCTTAACAGTGTGTGCGGATCTGGTACACATGGTGCTCTTTTAATCACAGCAGCATTTACTGCCTGCAGATCTTGAATCTATCTCCATCCCACTGAGGGCGGAGCCTTTTTTTTACAGGAAATATGGGTGTGTTACATGGTGAATCTGGACATGGCACTATTACTCCTGCTGTTAATAAATTCTCTATTACCGGCCTGATTCCTTCAATTGCATCAGGTTTCAATGGATACTGTCTTACACATGGTCTGTATTCTGTTTTTGGTCTTATAACTACAGGTTGTGCATTTTTTAATCAGTCCTACGTCTGAAGGACCTGTTGTCCACAATCCTGATGGTACAGAAGAGAGAAGATCATCCTCTTCAGGACTCAACTGAAACACTCAGGATTGTGAAGTGGACACATTAATGTGTGTTCCAGCTGTCAGCACCAATTCTTGCCATTCTGTCAAATATGGTTTACAAAGTGACACATGTAATGGCATACCTGTGAATCTCAATTTTAAAACATCTTCAGTGGCACCTGTTACTGTTATGACAGCTGTTGAGTTGCCATCATGAATCAAATCGGTCATTGTCAGCTTCACAGGTGAAACATTTTTCAATTTGTTTTCATACACTGGTGTTCCTGGCAATATGCCACTATGGACTCTAAATACACTCTCAAATCTGCACCTAAACTCTGTCCATGGCTCTCCTTCTTTCTGAGTTGTCCTGGTAATTTCAGTATAATTTATCTTTGGTCCTAACACACCTTTTGCACGTGTAATCATAGCTTCCACTCTTGTTTTCAAGACTGGATCATCATGTGGCAATGGTACGCCATCCTGGTCTGCAGGATTCCAGTCTCCGCGTATCTGACTCCATTTTAGGGCCACATGCTTTCATCCACACCTGTTGGACTTCAGGTCCACTAAGGTGGTAAGAACTTCTAATGTTTCCTATATCCTGCATAAATCCCTCGATATCGACATGTGGCGATGGTATCATGTCGACTGCTGCTTTGATATTATCAGCATTCCATGTTCGATATACGAGCATGGTTGATCGCTGTCCTGCTGTTCCTGCACGAGGATTTGGTACTTCTATCATAGGATAGGCACCTCCCTGATCACTGTGTTCCACCATGGGAGGGGCCGTGGGCACTTTCGCTTGACTGCGTGTTTGTGGTTTTTCTGGTTTTTCACTTTTTACCTTAGGTTTTACTGCTAAATCATACTGTGGTGGCGGTACATCGTCATCCTCTGGTAGAGGAGATAAAGGTGTTGTTGTCACCGATGATCCAGCCAGCGGTGATTGTTGAGGCTGTTCTGGTTCTCTGTGCTGAATTATCACATCTTCTTCTGCCTTACCTACAGCTTTCTTTTTCCTTGCTTTCTCTAATCGTCGCTTCTCTGCTCCCTTCTGTCTGTTCTCTGCTTCTTCCTCCCAAAATGCCACTAAATCTGCCCCTACTTTCTGCATCTTTTTCTCATCACCTTTATGTTGCTGTTCTAACTCCTTCTTTAGCTTCTGTATGCTGATCAGGTTCAGTCGTCCGTCAAAGTCATGTTTATTAATCCAGGTCTCCAATTTTTTGTTGGTCTTGGATTTTTTTTTGCTTCCATAAATTTCCAGTCGTCAGTTGATAAATTTTCCTTATTTATAGACGTCTTACCCCCCATTTTTATTATCCCTTGTTATAATTTGGACTTCAGACGGGGGCACACCTAGGGTGTTCTAAATCTGAAGTTTTCACACTTTCTTTGGACGTGACAATTAATTTGCCGTCGTGTGGTTGATTCCTTTCACCTCCCCGTAGGAAGCGGAATCACTTGCCTGCTGCTTCCACACACACGGTTGTCACTAACGTTGTCCAAAGTATTACACTTTCACACAGTTATTTACACTTACACAAAACACTATTTACACATAGAAACACTTTTAATAATCGTACGCGTATTCTTATGCCAGGGGAGCTCGCCCTCCCGTGAAATTTAACTAATGTCCTGCATTAGGGGACTCCGCCGTCCCTGCCAAATTTAACTGCCTTTTTACAGTGCACGTATTTCTACCCGGGATTTCCTTTACGTATTAAAACAGAGGAGTCCGTATCCTCCTTCCGGAATTTAACTACTTGCGTCCCTCGCAACCGTAGAGGAGTCCGCCCTCCTTACAGAGTTTAACTGTGTTTCATTAACAGACGATTCTGTATCATCGCTTACGGAGTTTAACTGTTTTATGTGATCACTTTTATCCCCTACCGGTACGCGTATATAAACAGAGGAGTCCGCACCCTCCTTACAGAGTTTAACTGCTTTGCATTAACAGACGATTCTGTATCATCGCTTGCGGAATTTAACTGTTTATGTGATCTGATCACCACTCACTCAGTACTGTTTACAAAGAAATTCTACTCACTGACTCGACTTCCTGTCTGTCTTCTTCGGGAAAATCTCGTCAACCAGACGATGCCAACGGTGGCCGACAATGGCAGACACGATCAATCGATCGGACCTTGGCCAAGGATTTACGTCTGGACTTGACGACCTCCGCTGGACACCTCCGGTATTGTTGAGATCCCGGACGTAGCCCCCAGTCAATGTTGGGTATTTTCTCCTCCAAACATTTTTAAAACCTTTAACAAGACAAACAGAGTCAAGAAACACCAGTGAGACAGAAAGTCAAATTTTACGCGCGGAGTGCGGCCAGGCTGTACACCAAGGCTACACTCAAGTCTGGCCTGCTTTTCCGCTCTTTTTATTAAGAGACGCCCTCATCACATAAACAAAAACCTTGTCCTAAGGGTGGGGGTGATGACGCAAGACAAGTTTCTTCCCGTAACATAAACGCATACGTCAATAAGTGCAGCTGTAAGGAAGGACACTTTCTTTTACACAGGTCAGCACATCTCGTTCGTCTGTTGCAGTTATCAGCTGTTCTGCATCTGCCTGAAGTGTCCTGTCCTTCACACTCCTTCACACTAAGCACCACATCACAACAGTCAAAACGTTCTCTTACTCCCAGTCGTTAGAGGCTGCGAAAACAAAGTTATATTATAATAATAAGTACATCCAGCCCTTCATTCCCAGCTCAGATTGACCCCAGAGTGCTAAAACAAAATTGAATTCTCAGGCTTGGTTAAGACAGGTGCAAAACAGCACAACACCGTTCTCATGAGAAAGAAGACAAAGCTAAAACAAGGTTGAATAACACATACATTCTCAGGGTGAAGTGCAAACAGCACAACACCGTTTTCATAAGAAAGAAGACGAAGGTACAAATGTTTAACAGTGATAACATATATATATATATATAAAATCCTTAACAATGATCATCATTGATTTTTAGTTATTTAGCATTCAGCAAAATAGTAATAGTAGTTAATTTCATAGTTCACACACACACACACACACACACACACGTATATATATATATACACACACACACACACACACAATCAGAGAGAGAGTACATAAAAGTGACTATCATATATACAAAATGCAGCAGCTTGGTTTCTGATTGGATGAGAAACATTCTTGTACCCAACTCATAACATTTTTATGTTTGCTTTTATGCTAGGGGAGGTGATGGCCTAGTGGTTAAGGTGTTGGGCTTGAGACCAGAAGATCCCTCGGTTCGAATTCCAGCCTGACTGGAAAATCTGTAATGGCTCTTGGGCAAGGTCCTGAGTCCCCTAGTTGCTCCTGGTGTGTAGTGAATATCTTGTATGGCAGCACCCTCACATCGGGGTGAATGTGAGGCATTATTTGTAAAGCACTTTGAGCATCTGATGCAGATGGAAAAGCTCTATATAGATGCACTCCATTTACCATTTGGTCGTTGCCCCTTTCCTTTACAAGGTGATGAGTTAGGGACCCGTGTTGCATCATTTAGTGACAGGTGGGAAGACATATTTTAACAGTGGCGTCATTTCTCTCTGATAGTGCACGAAACTAGTTGCTTCACTCCAAGTCATCAGGGAGCATTGGTTGATATTATGGTTATGGTTTGGGTACAGGGTAGGGTTAGCATTTCCCCCTGCATCACACAGTGGTGAAAAGGGGGTATCCGACTCGTCACAGATTGAAGTTCGGTCAAAAGGAGCCATTTACGCCAAATATGACAACTTGGTGGTGAGACTGGGTTGACTTTAAGGGTATTGTCTCCCTCTTCTTTACATGTGAAATGTTGAGACTTTATTGGTTACTTTTTAGATTTACAAGGCAGCCAGAGATCCTCAATAAGGAATCTAGAGCAACTCAGCTTTTGAGGCTTTGGAACAACCTTCTTGAGGATCTCTGAGAAGTTCCACGGAGCCCCCTGTGTATAGCCTCCTTTATTTAACACCGTGTTAAATAATTTTATTTCTGTGTTCTCAGTTTTTAAATTGTTTATATACTGTTATAATAATAATTATTATTATTCATCTATCCATTTTCTATACCCATTTACTCCAATTGGGGGTCACAGGGGAGCTGGGGTCTATCCTAGCAGTCATAGGGTGTGAGGTGGGGTGTACCCTTGACAAGATGACAGTCTGTCACAAGGCCACATATAGATAACCAATCTACGGACAATTTAAAGTTTCCAATCCACCTGCATGTCTTTGGACGTGAGAGGAAGCCAAAGCACCCAGAGAGAACCCACGCAAACACGGGGAGAACTTGCAAACTCCACGCAGAAAGGCCACAGGTGGGAATCAAACCCATGTATGATGTTCTTGCTGTGAGGCAACAGTGCCTACCACTAATCCACCATGCTCCCCTATTACAACCACACTTCCAATGAAGTTGGGACGTTGTGTAAAATGTAAATAAAAACAGAATACAATGATTTGCAAATCCTCTTCAACCTATATTTTATTGAATACACCACAAAGACAAGATATTTAATGTTCAAACTGATAAACTTTATTGTTTTTGTGCAAATATTTGCTCATTTTGAAATGGATGCCTGCAACACATTTTAAAAAAGCTGGGACAGTGGTATGTTTACCACTGTGTTACATCACCTTTCCTTCTAACAACACTCAATAAGTATTTGGGAACTAAGGACACTAATTGTGAGTGTCATGATTGGGTATAAAAGGAGCATCCCCAAAATGCTCATTCGTTCACAAGCAAAGATGGGGCGAGGGTTACCCCTTTGTGAACAACTGCATGAAAAAATAGTCCAACAATTTAAGAACAATGTTTCGTTCAATTGCAAGGAATTTAGGGATTCCATCATCGACAGTCCATAATATAATCAGAAGATTCAGAGAATTTGGAGAACTTTCTACACGTAAGCGTCAAGGCCGAAAACCAACACTGAATACCCGTGACCTTCGATCCTTCAGGCGGCACTACATTAAAAACTGACATCATTGTGTAAAATATCTTACCGCGTGGGTTCAGGAACACTTCAGAAAACCATTGTCAGTTAACACAGTTCGTCGCTACATCTACAAGTGCAAGTTAATAGTCTGCCATGCAAAGCGAAAGCCATACATCAACAACACCCAGAAACACCGCCGCCTTCTCTGGGCCCGAGCTCATTTGAAATGGACAGATGCAAAGTGGAAAAGTGTGCTGTGATCTGATGAGTCCACATTTCAAATTGTTTTGGAAATTATGGGCATCATGTCCTCTGCACAAAAGAGGACAAAGACCATCCAGATTGTTACCAGCGCAAATTCAAAAACCAGCATCTGTCTGATGGTATGGGGTGTGTTCGTGCCCATGGCATGGGCAGCTTACACATCTGTGATGGCACCATCAATGCTGAAAGGTACATTTAGGTTTTGGAGCAACACATGCTGCCATCCAAGCAACGTCTTTTTCAGGGGCCTCCCTGTTTATTTCAACAAGACAATGCCAAGCCACATTCTGCACGTGTTACAACAGTGTGGCTTCGTAGTAAAAGAGTGCGGGTCCTAGACTGGCCTGCCTGCAGTCCAGATCTGTCGCCCATTAAAAATGTGTGGCGCATTATGAAGCACAAAATACGACAACGGAGACCCCGGACTGTTGAACAACTGAAGTCGTACATCAAGCAAGAATGGGAAAGAATTCCATCTACAAAGCTTCAACAATTAGTATCCTCAGGTCCCAAATGCTTGTTGAGTGTTGTTTGAAGGAAAGGTGATGTAACACAGCGGTAAACATACCACTGTCCCTGCTTTTTTGAAACATGTTGCAGGCATCCATTTCAAAATGAGCAAATATTTGCATAAAAACAATAAAGTTTATCAGTTTGAACATTAAATATCTTGTCTTTGTGGTGTATTCAATTGAATATAGGTTGAAGAGGATTTGCAAATCATTGTATTCTGTTTTTATTTACATTTTACACAACGTCCCAACTTCATTGGAATTGGGTTTGTATTATTATTATTATTATTATTATTAATCAAGCCTGAACAGCTGTGTTATTTAAGCTTGGAATTAATCTGTCATCAATTTTATGACAGATGCAGGCACAACAAAAGTTTATAGTGTTTAATTCGTGATTTTCTTAATATTGTTTTCTGCCTCTGCAATTATTTGACAGTAAAATAACAGTATGATTTTTAATAGTGGTCTTGTCAGACCAAACTTGCAGATTTATTTTGCGACAGAATGATGCCAACTTACATATACGAGGTCTGTGAGAAAACATTCCGACCTTTTTATTTTTTTCAAAAACTTTATGGATTTGAATCACGTGTGATTGCATCAGCCAACCTTGAACCTTAGTGCGCATGCGTGAGTTTTGTCCCGCCTGTCGGTTGCGTCATTCGCCTGTGAGCAGCCTTTGTGTGAGGAGTGGTGCTGTGCGCTCGGCGGATTTTTATTGCAAGGAAAATGGCGGAACGATTGGAGCAATGCTATTGCATCAAATTTTGCCAGAAACTTGGCGACAGCCAAGTGGAAACCATTCGAAAAATAAAGATGGCTTTCGGGGATGAAGCTATGGGCGCCACACAAATTAAGGAGTGGTACAACCGGTTTAAAGACGGACGCGTAACAGTGGAGAGCGAGCCGCGCTCCGGCGGACCATCGACATGCCGAAATGACGAGATCATTTCCAAAGTGAATGCTGTGGTGATGCGGGACCGTCGAGTGACCATCCGAGAAATTGCGGAGGAAGTGGACATTAGTACCTTTTCAGCACATTCTATTGTTACAGAAGATTTGGGCATGAAGCGAGTGGCTGTGAAGTTCGTGCCGAGGTTGCTGACGGCTGACCAAAAGCACCTCCGTGTTGAAGTCTCACAGGACATGCTGGACTCCATTCACGCTGATCCCAGCTTTATGGACACTATTAACACCGGTGATGAGTCCTGGGTGTACGGGTACGACCCGGAAACCAAATTCCAGTCGTCACAGTGGAAGAAGGCGCGCCAAGTACGCAGCAACGTAAAGGTAATGCTGACTGTTTTTTTTACTCCTGCAGTGTGGTACACCATGACTACGCGCACCACAGGGTCAAACAATAACGAAGGAGTATTACAGGGATGTCCTCCGTCGCCTCCGTAATGCTGTACGGCGCAAGAGACCGGAGTTGTGGGCCACAGGAAATTGGCGCCTCCACCATGACAATGCTCCAGCTCATTCCTCGAACTTAATTCGGACTTTTTTGTCTCAAAACCAAACTCCTGTGGTTCCACAGGCTCCGTACTCTCCTGACATGGCCCCTTGCGACTTCTGGCTGTTCCCAAAAATGAAAACACCATTAAAAGGAACGCGTTTTGAGACGAGGGAGGACATCATGGCTGCAACAACGGCAGAGCTGCACTCCATCCCAAAAGAGGCTTTTTTGGAATGCTTCCAACGTTGGCGACACCGCTGGGAGAAGTGTGTGGAGTCCCAAGGACACTACTTCGAGGGTGATTAGGTTTCCAACCCTCCAGGTAAGCCAGTTTTTTTCCCCAGCCAAAGGTCGGATACTTTTCTAACAGACCTCGTATCATGTTGTTACAGTCAAAGAAAAAGTCTGACTTTGAGCTGAATGTAAAAAAAAAAAAATGTATGCGTTTTATTTTTTGTTTAGAAATCACATTCAAGGACCACTTATGTGACACATACTCTTCTCTGCTCTGAGTATTTGAAAGTTTCTCAGTGTAAGCTGACCTGGAATATGACTCACTTATAGGATCAGACATTTGGAGTGTGTGCTTGAAAACTGCAACAAGATTCAATTTGTAAGTTGTGAAAAATGTTAAAAAAATACTCTCTCTCTCTCTCTCTCTCTCTCTCTCTCTCTCTCTCTCTCTCTCTCTCTCTCTCTCTCTCTCTCTATATATATATATATATATATATATATATACACACACACACACACACACACACACACATAAATTATACATTTATTGTTATTTACATTAATTAATAAGATCCTCGTCTTATTTACAATTTTTACATGTTCAATCAAGCCCCTCTATTTTGTCACGTGATAATTTCATATCTGCGTAACATTGATATATTCACCTTTATATCGATGTTGCAGAATAAACTCAATCATAAACAATATTTTATTTACCTTTTAATGGCATCTGCAAGAGGGCATGCATGTGGGCACACATAAGCTTTTGAAAAGACCGGATGTTAGCTTTCACCGTGCACGCTGATGTTTGTGAGATGTCTTGTAAATGACTCCAAAGGTGTTATCAGGTTACAACAACAGATTTTTTTTAGTTTTATAAGTGTTTATTTCTCACTATCTTTTTCATAATATATGAGAAAGATATTAGATTTACCCAGAAACAAAGCGGAATTAGCAGTCAGCAAGATCAGCCAGTGATGTCACATTACCTCTCTTCTCTGATTGGCTGTCACTCCACCAACCCCCACCCCCAAAAAAGTGGATTTTCATGATTCATAGCATAAACATATGAAACAGAATGTGATCTTTTGACCTCTTAAAAAGGTCAAGGTTAGCCATCTTTGGACTTGTCCAAGGTCTGTGTTCCAAGAATTTTCCCTCTGAAATTGAAGACTCTGGCAGCAATAGGACTGGACTTATCCTGAGCACAGATGGACAATGGAGGGACGGACGCAAAGCCTTTGCAATGCCCAATGGCCATATTTTGAGGCCTCGGGTAAAATCTGTTTTCATGCTATCTAAATAATAGATCCTGGTTAAATAATTACAATATTAAGTTAACTCCAGAGAAATGTAGCAATTCTGGAATAGGTCTTTAATCCCCTATTGCTCCCGGTGTGTAGTGAGCGCCTTGTATGGCAGCACCCTGACATGGGGGTGAATGTGAGGCATAATTGTAACGCGCTTTGAGCATCTGATGCAGATGGAAAAGCGCTATATAAATGCAGTCCATTTACCATTTAAATGACTCAAACTGAGTGTTTCACACAGTCTTCTCTGAGGCTCATAAAGTATCAAATCAAGAGGTGCTCTGGACCGCCAACTCCTGTGTCACAATGAAACATGGCAAATTATTTTGCGAGAGTCAGAGAAAGCATTTAGGATGGCACACCAACGTCAGTTTAGATTAATTCTTCAGCACTAGTGTGTCAAAACAATTGATTTATTACTATTATTGTCAAATTTTGAAAAGCATAATTACTGCCATGTTGAGAACATTAGTATAAGTAGATACCTCAGAAACCTCAGCAGATAATTATGCCAAAGAGATGATGTGTTCTTGGTTAAAAGCAAGTGTTCTTCAGTAATAACAGACTTCTCTCTCCTATTTGCATTTGCTGAGCATTTGCACAGCTACTGTTTTTTCTACATGTCCCCAGATTAGTGATGAAAGCAGCTGCTGAAGGTGCTGATCCATCGTGACTGAACCTATAAAAAGAAACTGTATGACATGATGCATTGTAGGTAGTCAGGTTGACTACGAGGTCTGTCAATAAAGTATAGGTCCTTTTTATTTTTTTCAAAAACTATATGGATTTCATTCATATGTTTTTACGTCAGACATGCTTGAACCCTCGTGCGCATGCGTGAGTTTTTCCACGCCTGTCGGTGACATCATTCGCCTGTGAGCACTCCTTGTGGGAGGAGTCATCCAGCCCCTCGTCGGAATTCCTTTGTCTGAGAAGTTGCTGAGAGACTGGCGCTTTGTTTGATCAAAATTTTTTCTAAACCTGTGAGACACATCGAAGTGGACACGGTTCGAAAAATTAAGCTGGTTTTCAGTGAAAATTTTAACGGCTGATGAGAGATTTTGAGGTGATTCTGTCGCTTTAAGGACTTCCCACGGTGCGAGACGTCGTGCAGCGCTCTCAGGCGCCGTCGTCGGCCTGTTTCAAGCTGAAAACCTCTACATTTCAGGCTCTATTGATCCAGGACGTCGTGAGAGAACAGAGAAGTTTCAGAAGAAGTCGGTTTCAGCATTTTATCCGGATATTCCACTGTTAAAGGAGATTTTTTTAATGAAAGACGTGCGGACGGATTGCAGCGTCGGCTCGCAGCCGCCACGACGCTCCGCCACAGGAAAAACACCTCTGTTGGAAGCCTTAAGGACAAGTTGGAACATGTCCTGCTGTTAAACAATTTCTCATATACTCACTCCACTGAAAGCCATCAAAAGCCGCCTGGATTTTACAAATGGTTATCAACACGGAGGTGTTTTTCCTGTGCCGCCGCACCGCGTCGGCTGCGTCCCGACGCTCGGACCCGTCCGCACGTCTTTCATTAAAAAAAAATCTCCTTTAACAGTGGAATATCCGGATAAAATGCTGAAACCGACTTCTTCTGAAACTTCTCTGTTCTCTCACGACCTCCTGGATCAATAGAGCCTGAAATGTGGAGGTTTTAAGCTTGAACAGGCTGACGACGGCGCCTGAGAGCGCTGCGCGACGTCTCGCACCGTGGGAAGTCCTTAAAGCGACAGTATCACCTCAAAATCTCTCATCAGCCGTTAAAATTTTCACTGAAAACCAGCTTAATTTTTCGAACCGTGTCCACTTCGATGTGTCTCACAGATTTAGAAAAAATTTTGATCAAACAAAGCGCCAGTCTCTCAGCAACTTCTCAGACAAAGGAATTCCGACGAGGGGCTGGACGACTCCTCCCACAAGGCGTGCTCACAGGCGAATGACGTCACCGACAGGCGTGGAAAAACTCACGCATGCGCACGAGGGTTTAAGCATGTCTGACGTAAAAACATATGAATGAAATCCATATAGTTTTTGAAAAAAATAAAAAGGACCTATAGTTTATTGACAGCCCTCGTATGTTCAAGTAGTACAAGGAGCTCTTGTTGGAATTTGTGAATTTTGGGCCAAAGATTCCAGTGATGCCAATTACAACCCCAATGCCAATGAAGTTGGGACATTGTGTAAAATGTAAATAAAAACAGAATACAATGATTTGCAAATCCTCGTGAACCTATATTCAATTGAATACACCACAAAGACAAGATATTTAATGTTCAAACTGATAAACTTTATTGTTTGGTGCAAATATTTGCTCATTTTGAAATGGATGCCTGCAACACGCTTCAAAAAAGCTGGGACAGGGACAAGAAAAGACTGGGAAAGTATAGATTGAAGAGGATTTGCAAATCGTATTCTGTTTATATTTACATTTCACATAATGTCCCAACTTCATTGGATTTGGGATTGTATAAAAATGTAAATATGGGCAAAGTTGCATTCATGGGTAGGCAGCTTGGGTCAAAAGATTTGTTCCTTGTGGTGGACATCCCACTTAGGCAGTTAAACCCATCAGGAGTGATGACTGTGTTTTACCTCACAAATGTTTCTTTTGTCTTCCTATTCCAGAAAACAATGTCTGATTTAGATGATTTCACCAAACCCGTAGGCCAGTCAAATGTATCTGACAGCTACCAGCTGAACCCGGCCAGTGTGATTGTGTCAGTGGTCTTCTCCCTGATCTTCTTGTTGGGCACCATCGGCAACAGTCTGGTGCTTGCTGTGCTTCTTCGAAGCGGACAGTTGGGATACAACACAACCAACTTGTTCATACTCAACCTCAGTGTAGCCGACTTCTTCTTCATCATCTTCTGTGTCCCGTTCCAAGCTACCATCTACTCTCTGGAGGGCTGGGTGTTCGGCTCCTTCATGTGCAAAGCGGTCCACTTCTTCATCAACCTCACCATGTATGCCAGCAGCTTCACGTTGGCTACAGTCTCTGTTGACAGGTATGTTAACAACTCCTTTGTCCTACAACCTCCAATCAAAAAATGTTGACAGTATGGAAAATGCAAATAAAATAAAAAATAAAAAAACTGCAGTGATTCTTACATTTACTTTCACTTTTATTTAATTGCAGACAGTACAGCATGAAAGATATTTCATGCTGTGTGTGGTCAACAGTATGTTATTTGTTAAAATGCATCTACTCGTGCGTTGCAGGCCTTCACATCATTCCAAAAAACGTTTTGACGCTAAATGATGTATCACTTTGTAATGCTGTCATTCCTTTTCACAAGTGATGAAGTGCTTCAGATGCTATTTTGTCGCATTTTTCTTAAGGTGTGCAATAGTGCTGGACTATCATTGCATTTGTTTCATAATTCTTCACACAGTGTCTATTGGAGCCAGGTCAGGGCTGCAGTTAGGACTGTCCAGTACCCGCACACTCTTCTTCCACAGCAATGCCTTTGTTAAGTGTGTAGAATGTTGTTTTGCATTGTTTGGTTGACAAATGCATGGACAGCCCTGGAAATATAATATATATATATATATATATATATATATATATATATATATATATATATATATATATATATATATATATATATATATATATATATATGTATATATATATGTATATATATATGTATATATATATGTATATATATATATATGTATATATATATGTATATATATATATATGTATATATATATGTATATATATATATATGTATATATTGATCTCTGCTCCCCTCCACAGCATGTCTTTTTCCTGGTTCTCTCCCTCAGCCCCAACCAGTCCCAGCAGAAGACTGCCCCTCCCTAAGCCTGGTTCTGCTGGAGGTTTCTTCCTGTTAAAGGGGAGTTTTTCCTTCCCACTGTCGCGAAGTGCTTGCTCACAGGGGGCCGTTTTGACCGTTGGGGTTTTTACGTAATTATTGTATGGCCTTGCCTTACAATATAAAGCGCCTTGGGGCAACTGTTTGTTGTGATTTGGCGCTATATAAATATAAATAAATAATAAATAAATATATATATATATATATATATATATATATATATATATATATATATATATATATATATATATATATATATATATATATATATATATATATATATATATATATAATACATATAATATTTTCATAATGTGTTTATTCTATGTTCTATTTTTCTTTGCCACCTTGTTTCTTTGTCTCTTTGTATCCTTCAGCCATGGTTCAGTTCTGTTCTAGTTTTGATCTGTCAGTTTGTGTGTTCATTATTGATCTTTTGTTCTTCACTTGTTTATTTTCCCCATCTCATTTGTGTTATCAGTTATGCTGTTATGTTGTGTTTTGTTTTTTGTTATCATGTAGTCACTGTTTTTCTTATAGTTTGTTTAACCACTTTGTTTCTTAGTCAGTTCCTGTTTAGTTTATAACTTAAAAACAGGACCAATGCTAACGTGTTAGCATGTCTATGGTAAGTTATAAAATACATCTATGAACTGTTTCCGAAGACCATAACAGGTCGATTTAACATAAAAAGGTAAATATTACTCACAGACATATGGTCTTTAGGGTTTTAGCAAGGAAAAATGACGATAAAGTGAAATTAAACAAAGAACCAATGAAGCAGCAGACTGAAGCACTGCTTCATTGGTTCAAGATTCAAAGCAAAGCCACACTGCAGAAATGGTTGATTATATGGAAGAAACAAAACATTTGCAGTAAAACAAAGTTATTTAGCAACTAATCGATAACTAAATTAGTTGACAACTATTTTAATAATCGATTAACTCCATTAGTTGTTTCGGCTTTACTAAACAGCTCTCCTCTTTTTGTCAGATCCTGTTTGGGATGTGTGTATGGCTGCATGCCGCCTGTGCGCCTGGGCTAAACCATTGTACAACTGTGCAAGCATGGGAAGGGCTCTCAGAGATCTTTCAATATTATTGTTAGAGCAGAATTATGTTTTGCATTCATTCTAATTATATATTTTTACAACATGAATTGTATGGACATTAATAACATGCAACACAAAAATGTATTTAATGCCAGTTTTTTGTGGGCCCCCATGCTCTGGGGCCTGGGTACATAGTACCCTTTACCCCCATCCCCCCAGTCTGACACCCCTGCACAGAAGCATCATTTGTGATGGAAGACAAAAAAATAATTATTATTATTTATTTGCCAGAATAGATTCAGCAGTTTTCATGCAACCATCCTTCTTGTGGACACACGTAGCAGCTTGCTCTGCGTTATGTTGTCATATTTTTGACTCCTCTAACTCACAATCTCCTGCATGGGAAGCGGACGCTCTGACTAGTCGGCTAAAAACATGGCTCTGGCCTGAGTGGTCGGAGTATCCTTTGGATGGCCAGGGAGTGAGGCCTTTGGACTACCATAGCGACTCCTACTGGCCTCCATCACTCACACAATGGAAATGCAGTAAAACTCGCACATAATGAATTCAGTTGGACCAGCGAATGCCGGCCTTAAATAAGCACCAGGCATTATGTTCATTAAAAGGATTACATTTGGTCGAGTCCCTCTTTCTTCTAAATCAGTTGCGAGTAGTACCTTAAAATCCTAAAGCCTGATTTGTGCTTCTCCAACTTCATAATCTGTGGCCATGCAATGATGTTGACGTGTGTGTGACCTTTTTAAAGTTCTCCGCTGTCTTTATGACATTTACAGCAGGAACAGTGGCTTTTTCTGGATTAATTTGTCCCTAAACAAGCTCCACTTCTTTATACAATCATCAACCTCCAAACCAATGATAAAGTACGTACAATTTCCCTCCAAGAATTGCATGTCATTTGAGCACCGTTTTCTGACTCAGTGTTATGAAGTTGGTCATATTTGGTGACTTTTCTGCCAAACGTATTTGATCCATGATTGCAATGTAATTGGCAGGCGCACTGCAAAAAACTATTAAAATATGACAGGAGAGGAAGGAGTGAAACCGGAAAAGTGAGAAATCACAACCTTTTGTGGTCTCCATCATTTAGCAGGTGTGCGGGTTCACAGCCCCACAGAGGGCTGCAACCTAAAGCGGTTCGGTTCGTCACACCCAGGGATATGTGTGAAACGTAACATCACATTACAGTGCAGGCAACAAACAGCATTTTGTTTGTTTTGTTGTTCACCACCCTTGAATTACACCCTGCCTCGTTTAGGTCCCATGTCTTAGGACGGTTTGAAAAAATAAATTGCCAGTCTTTTAATCAAGGTACAATATGGTACCCACTTTCCGCAAGTCAGCGGGTGTCAGTGCTGAACTTCATTTTGTACCTCTGTTACTGGGCACGTCCAGACTGCTCTGTCCAGTATATGCGAGGGGTTTTTAATGGAATACATTATGATCGGGCAGGACGTTTTGTCTGATGTGAGCGAAAATCACTTATATACGGTGATTATTACATGGAAAACCATACAAAAGCCTTGGGACTTTTGCTTTTGTCCAGTGAATGTGAATATCCGCTTTATATGATGACTGTTTAGGTGTGTTTTAATGCATTTATCACACAGGGTGGACTTAACAGTTTCATTATGAGGTCAGGGTGTTTTGTTTTTGTTTTGTTTTTGTAAGCCAGTCTCCAACTGCAGATTTTTGGTATCGATTGCCTTCCTGATTCCAAAAATTAAGAGATCGGACCTGATTTGTTACAATAGCAGTCAGAAGTTATGTGTCATATTGTTTATTATACAGCAAGTTAGAGCAGTCTACAAACAAAACTGAACACAGCCCCATGACACAACAGCTAAATGCTAACAACCACAGTTATAACAAGACTTTTCCACAAAGATAAAATATCTATTAATATCTGAAAACTGTCTTCTGCTGAAGAGTGCAGCGTGCTTTTTATGGGATTATGGATGTAATTACCCCCATCTGCACAAATTGCATCCAGTTATTCATTGTTTTGGATAACAATGTGTCCCCACATCACAAATTTATTAAAATCTTTTAAAAAATTGTGATAGTTCAAAATGACCAACAATGTTACTTTTGTCACCTGTTATCACCTATTACACTTCTGGGCTCGAGTTGGGGTTTGATGCTGCAAATGGAGCCAGTCGTGTGTCAAAATTCACCAATAGAAGACGGACTTTAATGAGAACAAATAAACGATCCATCTGAAAAATGTTTGACTGATGTATCACTGAGTATGGTGATATTATACAGGACACCAGTGTCAGTACAGACTGTATCAGAACACACTGCTTGTGTTTACTTTAGAGGATTCAATAGATTTTTCACCTTGCAAACTTGTCATTTCCTTCCTGGAGCGGAAAAGAGAAAGAACATCTGATGCAGAGGTTAATGAATTTCGTGTGTGTTCCTCTTCACCTCCAATGTACAAGAAAAAGCAGCAGGAGCATCGTGTACAGTTAAATGGGAGTCAAAAATTCTCCTGCAGGAATTAATCTGCACTTCAGCCTGAAAGAACATTGAGCACGTTGCTTTACCGTGGAAAATATTTTGCAGCCGCAGTGTGCTGCCCACTGGCAGAAACTACATTTTTTTGTAGTTTTATGTCACAACATTATCCACTGTGGGATTAAAAACAAGACTGTCTATATCTGAGTTACATTATACATGCAGATTAGGAAAATATGCACAGGAGGCTGAACCATGTCTGATCAAATTATTGAAGATAAACTCATGGATGCATGCAGTGCTGTGCAAAGATTTTAAGAATCACATCACTTTAATTAAAAAAAATATTGTGTTTTCCTATTTGGTGAGTAGACAGAAATGTGCAAACAAGCCGATTCCAAGAAAAATAAAACAGGATTTTTTTTCAAGTATTGTTTCATAATAGAAACTCATTAATTGTCAAGTTAGAAATACACATTATTATTTTCTCTAAATATTTCTTATAACACCTCTGTTCATTATTTATGCATCCAAGCACTTTACGACTCCTGCACTGCAGAAATACTGCTTAAAATTACACAATATTACCAATACTGCGTTAGCAAACTGTACATCCTTTAAATGTATATAATATATTCTTTACTCTAATAATGTGTATTTTATATTGTGGACCTCATGTTTGTTTGTTTTTTAAATCATCTGATGTAAACTTTTCTTATGTTCAAATTTTCTATGTAGCATGAACAGAGTAAGAATTTCATTGTGTGTTATAACTGCCTGTTTTTACTGGGAACAGGACAATAATAAACTCAACTCTTAATCTTATTTTAATAGAAAATAATGATTTGAAGATGTTTTGTCAAGTGTATTACAAAAACATGTACTTAAAAAAGCATTCATAAAACCCGAATTAGATTGCAGACCAACTAAACGAAATAATGCACTTTACTGATGAAAAGTGGTCACATTTTATTTATGTAAAATATATAAAGTGTGTCAGGTACATTCAGTGTCTCTAAAATATTTGTCACCGTGCTTTATACACTCATCGGCCTCTTTATTAGGTACACCTGGTTAGACCCCCTTTTACTTTCAGAACTGGCTTAATTCTTTGTGGCATAGATTCAACAAGGTGTTGACCTCTGACATCAACAAGGCATTTTCATCAACACAACTGCCGCTCAGTGGATATCTTCTCTTTTTCAGATCATTCTCTGTAATCTGTAGAGGTTGTTGTGCATGAAAATCCCAGTAGATCAGCAGTTTCTGAAATACTCAAAGCAGTCTGTCTGGCACCAACAACCATGCTGCCACATTCAAAGTTACTTGAATCCCCTTCTTCCCCATTCTGATGCTCGGTTTGAGCTGCTGCCATGTGATTGGCTGATTAGCTATTCGTGTTAACAAGTAATTGAACAGGTGTACCTAATAAAGTGGCAGGTGAGTGTAGGCAGTATCTTAAAACGACATAGAATGAATTTTCTGTAGATATTTATTAAAAGTTTTTGTTGTGCAAACACAACTGTGATGATGGCAACAGTCTCTGCAGACATTTTAGTTGCGCATATAAATTCCTGCCACAATATTTGCGTGGGTTCATTATGTTATTACGCTGTATACCCCACCTGGTCCTTTCTGTGTGGAGGTTGCATATTCTCACCTTGTGTGGGATCCCTCCGGGTGCTTTATTTCCTCCCACATCCAGAGACATGCAGGTTAGGTCAATTGGTGACTCTAAATTGACTGTTGGTGTGAATGCCTGTGTGACGTCCTGTCCAGAGTGCACCCTGCCTCTCACCCATTGACCGCTGGGATAGGCTCCAGCTCCCCTGTGACCCTTAACTGGAATAAGTGGGTATAGAAAATAAATGAATGTGTTGAGTAACATGAAATGTGTGGATTTGGAAAAACTGAGTTTGAACATTTTTAGCTAAGGTGTATGTAAATGTCTGTCTGCAACTGTAAATTTAAAATGCACTTTCAGACAAAACCACGCCCTGTTGTGACTGTCATACTGTACGCTGCGGCTCATCTATCACGTCTATGCAGTCCAGCTTCAGTGTTAACTATGTGTTTTCTTCTTCTTGCAGGTACCTAGCTATTCGCTATCCTCTACGTTCCAGAGAGTTGAGAACACCTTGTAATGCTGTGGTTGCTATGGTGATCATCTGGGGTCTCTCACTGGTGTTTGCGGGTCCGTATCTCAGTTACTACGACTTGACCGATTTTGCTAACAGCACCGTGTGCATACCCGGCTGGGAGGAACAGAACCGCAAAGTCTTGGACACGTGCACCTTTTTGTTTGGCTACGTCATTCCAGTGTTAATCGTGAGCCTGTCCTACACTCGAACCATCAAATACCTGTGGACGGCTGTCGACCCCCTGGACGGCATGTCCGAATCCAAGAGGGCCAAACGCAAAGTGACAAAGATGATCATCATTGTCACGGTGCTTTTCTGCATTTGCTGGCTGCCCTACCATGTTGTGATCTTGTGCTACCTGTATGGTGACTTCCCTTTCAACGAAACCACCTACGTCTTCAGGCTGCTGTCCCACTGCATGGCCTACGCCAACTCCTGCGTCAATCCCATCGTGTATGCACTGGTGTCCAAGCACTTCCGCAAAGGCTTCAAGAAGGTGTTCAGCTGCATCCTGAGTAAAAAAGGCAGGAATAAGGTGCATGTGGTTCACGTAGCCAACACGGTGCCCGGCTTTGAGGCGGGCTCCACGGAGGTTTCCCAAATGAATGAGGAGAACGTGGAACAGAATGAATGCGAGATGATTAACAGGCCGGCTGCAGAGCCGAGAGAAGCCACAGTGACGCTCAACCTGCCATTTCAGCAGCAGACCTGACAAATGGTCCAGGTTTGTTGAAGAATGTAGAACGCTTTATTGCGGGGGGGGGGGTTGAAATGCTGCAGTGAATTTTTTTTAAAGGTTTTTGTGATATTGATATATTTGATGGCAAAAAGGTTAAAAGGGTGCAGTAAAGTAATTCAATTACACCAACTGCATCCAAAATATGTGCATATGTGTGTGTGTGTGTGTGTGTGTGTGTGTGTGTGTGTGTGTGTGTGTGTGTGTGTGTGTGTGTGTGTGTGTGTGTGTGTGTGTGTGTGTGTGTGTGTGTGTGTGTGTGTGTGTGTGTGTGTGTGTGTGTGTGTGTTTTCCCATTATTTACAGTACTGTGCAAAGGTTTAAGGGATATAAATACGTCTGGAAATTCTTGAAATCAAAATGGATGGATGAGCTTTATTGTCATTGTCATTACAAGTGCAACAACAACGAGATTACGTTCACACTCACATTTCCACAGACAAGATACAGCAATTAATCCACAATTATTACTTGTTTACCGTAATAATGCCACACATCAGAATTAAGACAACACATATACATTTGACACTGTTTATGTGCACTAAACTTGAAACAGTCCGTTTCCGAATTGAGGCGATGTGAGTGTGTGGTAGCCGATGCAACAGGAGTCGCGCCGCCGCAAGCTTGGGGGGAATGGGAACCTGCCGCAGCTAAAACCACGCAGCCCCCGGAGCAGAGAAGGGGTGGCGTGAGCGGTGTATGATGGGGGGCAGGAGGGGAGGTAGGAGGGAAAGTGGAGCATGCTTCAGTCTTTGTCCATGTGTGAGTCTGTCCTTGTACTGGAGTCAGAGAGATAAGGAGGCAGCCAATGTTCCCCAAGGCTGTAGAAATTCTTCTGGAGGAAAACAACGGGGCATTTTGTCCTTCAGAGGCTGATAAGCCTGCCGTGTTTGTGCTTAAGAAGTGAAAACACTTTTACAGCTTCACATGAAAAATCCAGATCCCAAATTATGAATATTCCCTGGTCTCTAAAATCTTCTTCACCTTCCCCTGCAAGGTGCGCATTTCCTCCGAGATGTTATCCAACTTGCATCTGAGTTCAAGTGTTAATGCAGTCTGAGAATGCATCACCTTGCCCAACTCATTAATCATGACGACAAGTAAGGGGTCGTGGTTTGGCGGCAGCTGTCTTGCCAATTTCCTGGTAGGTCAGGGCAGCACATAAGCCAATAAGTATCAGCCCTATGAAACCAAATATGAATAAATCCTCGACGTCCTCCACAGAGAATGGTGCAAAGCATGAGACATGCCACGTCTCCCAGGCATCGAGAACATAGTTCCATCTGGGCACGCAGGGTCCCCCGCCCCTGATCTTCTTGTAGAAAAAAATTGTGTCAATAGCGTTCAGAGACCAGCTGATCAATTCCATAGTTAATCCAATATAGTTTTGAAGAATTCACAGTCTGCTAAATATCAATTATTTTTATTTAAATAAACCTTTAAGCATATTGTACATTTCTTCGTACTGATAAAACTACATAATGTCTTGAAGGTGGTCTCTTGCAGTTTATTTTTTTATATTTGTAATCAGATTTTTGTTATTTTATTAGTAAGTGATCTCTGAAAACTTTGCTGAAATCAATCATGTATGAGGCACTACATATACTAATATTATAATATTATATAAAAATGCGAGGCATTACTTATAAAGTGCTTTGAGCATCTGATGCAGATGGAAGAGCGCTGTATAAATGCAGTCCATTATTTATATATTAAACATTTCATATTAATTATTCTTTCTTTTTTGATTTATTTATTCATAAATTAGGTCCATAGCTTGCTGCTTGACTAGTTTATTGAAATAAATACATCAAAATGTCAAATTTTACTCTATTTTGACATCGTAATTTAATAAAAAAATGTTGCTGTGAGCTGATCACAAATGTACAGAAGACGACAAACAAACTATGATACACTCAATATTTCTTCCCTGCTTTATCAGGGCATGCACAAGCTTATTGGGGTCATGAAAATGTGGCGCTTCCATGATGTATCATGAACTAATAGATTCTTTTCGTGATGCCATCATGAAATGGAGTGAGTTGCGGTCAGTGAGTCACTGGGTCTGCAAAATTTCTGCCAAGGACTCAGTAAGAATTGTTGCATATTCAGCTTTGAAATGTTGCATTTTGACAGATACGTACACGTGGTATCTGTAAAGAAGGCCGTTTGTTTCCGTGCAGTTATGAAGCCTTGTTGGTCATCACATTGTCCTGGTGGCCACTGACACTGTTTGTTGCTTGTTAATTGAACAAAAAAAATCTGTTTTGGTCTCTCTCTCTCTCTCTCTCTCTCTCTCTCTCATCGGCTGATTTTCCTGGCTGAATTGTCCAAAACTCCCTGCCTGAGGAGCACAAGCAGCTGACACCATGCCACAGCTGCACACCATCTGACAGCTCTCCACAGACACTGCAAAGCTATTGCATGTGTAAAACCTTTGCATAGTACTGTATCACAAAATGGTTGGTTAATACTTTCTAGAAAGAGAATTTGCAGTATTTCTCATCTCCACCATCTGCCTTATTCAGTCTTTTCCTCCTGTGATTAATGGTGTTTCCACAAATGTTCTGTATTTCATTTCACAAAAACTACTGCAAACCTAGCTGTGAAATTTTGGGTTCTGATAGATATAAGTGAGGTCCAGTTAACCTCCTATTTTGGGCCATGTTGGCATCTCCAGTCTCATGGATTGTTGTGATTCAGCAGCACGAAATATACATTAATCTTTTGGTTGATCATATTGTCACGAAAAGTGCAAAATTTTCATCATGGGAGCACAAATTCATTCTAATTCATTCCGTGATGGCTGCACATAATTAAAAGTGCAGCAGTGGGGTTAGAGTGATTAAGGTTAGAGTTGGGGATAGGAGTAGGATTAGTAATTAAGTAGTAGTTAACGGGAGGACAAAAAAAAACGTGAGACTGGGCTGTTTTTAACATACGGAATACACATAACATAAAATAAAAGCACTTACCTGTCGCTTGTGAAGACTTCTTGCTTATCGTAGGGTCTTGTTGGTCACTATTGCTTGTTCAGTATTTGCAAAATTATTGTGGTGCATCCCAGAATGTGTCTTATAATGTCACTGAGTACTTTTGCTTTTGGTGCCAAAGATGTTCTACGATAAACATCAGACTTCAAACATGCATCGAGTTGCTTTAACATGGGGTTACGGTCATCGTTACGGTTTTTAAAACACACCAAGAATGAAGCAACGAGACGCAAAGCGGGCTTTGTGATAACTATAGTTGTGGTAGTGTTGGTAATCTTCTATCGTAATGTAGAGGGCTGGCAATAAAGTATAGGTCCTTTTCATTTTTTTCAAAAACTATATGGATTTCATTCATATGTTATTACGTCAGACATGCTTGAACCGTCGTGCGCATTTTTTTTTGATGAAAGACGTGCGGACGGATTGCAGCGTCGGCTCGCAGCCGCTGCGACGCTCCGCCACAGGAAAAACACCTCTGTTGGAAGCCTTAAGGACAAGTTGGAACATGTCCAGCTGTTAAACAATTTCTCATATACTCACTCCACTGAAAGCCATCAAAAGCCGCCTGGATTTTACAAATGGTTATCAACACGGAGGTGTTTTTCCTGTGCCGCCACACCGCGCCGGCTGCGTCCCGATGCGCGGACCCGTCCGCACGTCTTTCATTAAAAAAATCTCCTTTAACAGTGGAATATCCGGATAAAATGCTGAAACCGACTTCTTCTGAAATTTCTCTGTTCTCTCACGACGTCCTGGATCAATAGAGTCTGAAATGTGGAGGTTTTCAGCTTGAAACAGGCTGACGACGGCGCCTGGGAGCGCTGCGCGACGTCTCGCACCGTGGGAAGTCCTTAAAGCGACAGTATCACCTCAAAATCTCTCATCAGCCGTTAAAATTTTCACCGAAAACCAGCTTAATTTTTCGAACCGTGTCCACTTCGATGTGCCTCACAGGTTTAGAAAAAATTTTGATCAAACAAAGCGCCAGTCTCTCAGCAACTTCTCAGACAAAGGAATTCCGACGAGGGGCTGGACGACTCCTCCCACAAGGAGTGCTCACAGGCGAATGACGTCACCGACAGGCGTGGAAAAACTCACGCATGCGCACGAGGGTTCAAGCATGTCTGACGTAAAAACATATGAATGAAATCCATATAGTTTTTGAAAAAAAATAAAAAGGACCATTACTTTATTGACAGACCTCGTATTACTGAACAATTTTCAGCACTACATATCATATTCTTGCATTGATTGTATTCATTGCATGTTTCTCTTTTGTGTGAAATATCATATATTTAAATTAACATATTTACCAATGAGTGCATTTTGAGAGTTGTGCATTTTAAAACTATTTGCTGTATTCTACGTTTGAAAAGCTGTGATGAGCCATGTCTCGATGAAGCAGAGCTTCACGGTCTGTGTTTTAATGTAAGCTTGCATCCTACCTCAGCACTGTAAAAAGATCATTCTTCTGTTATCTTTGTTACGTTGTGTTCAGATTGTGCCAAATGAATTGTTTTCTCCTGGGTTATTTGTTTTCCTGTAAAACGCCTTCCTTTGGACAGCACAGTTTTCCTGCATGTTAACTGTTGTGATTTTGCCTCTACTCTATCTACAGTCAGGTCCATTATTTTTTGGGAAATTGGCAGCATTGTTGTTTTTAATAATCACAGCTTATTGGAGTTGAAGGATATTAATGCGTGAGTATTTTCAGCTTTCATTTTTACCAAATTTACATGCAGGTGAACAGTGTAGGAATTTTGGTGCTTTTTTAATGTGCCGCCTATCACTTTTTTATTTTGAAAGGACCACAACACAATCATAAATTAAACTATTAAGTTTAATAATTTAATGTAAATCTTGAAAATCTAAAGTCGAGAACTTTTCTTAAGTTCTTGCTTTTTTCTTGGAGGAATTTTTGCTCAGTTGCATGTGAGCCCAATAAATGATTGATACCACACCTTTTGGGGGAAAAAAGTCTGGGTTGTTTTTGTAGATAGTACATATTTTTTGGAATACAAGTTGTACCCTTTTTCTGTATTATCAGCTTTTTCTTTTTCTTTTTATATATATATATATATATATATATATATATATATATATATATATATATATATAATATTATATTATATTATATTTTTACACAAACTTCATTCATGAAGTCAGTGGTGTGGGTGCACATCTCTGTGTGTGGGTGTGACTGTGAGCGGCACAGCACGGGTCATTATAATCTCATTATTTTAAGGTGCAAATTTAAAAAAATCCCCAGTCTTGTCAAACAATTTTAATCACTAACGACAAGTATTTTAACTAGACATTGGTCTAGCAGCGGAAAATATCAACTAGACATAAGTGAAGAGTTAACGGTCCGTGTCATCGGGCGACACAGGTACGACAGGAAACATACAGCTGTTTATCATCCAAATATCATGGACAAAGTGACAAGAAGAACCAAAACCACTTACTTATGGAAGGAAATATTGTCTCCCTTGTTACTCCGTTTGTGGCTTTGCCAACATGCGCAGCTTTCCGGCATATTCCACCTGTTTTTTTGAAGTTCTATGCACGCAAATCACTAACTTGCCCGGAATTAAAATGGCGACCACGCCTCCTTACTGACAGTATTTACCTAATGGTTTTCATTATGCTGATGTTCTTATTTTGAAAGTTCAGTAAGTGGACTGATATGTTAAACATGGTGCGAATGCTATGTGAAAGACTAAAGTAAGATCATTTCATGTTTACTGAACAAGTAGCAGATTTTTTGTTGTTTTGTATATTGTTCTGCAAGCCACTTTTAATTACAAATTCATCCACACACGCCTGAGTTTTCATTATCCTTCATTTGTTTGGCATTTTTTGTTGAAAATCTAGCAGGTGAACACTGGGTGTGTTAAAAACAATATTGTGGTGCTCTTAATTCATAATGTGAAGTAAAACAGAGCATGCCATGTAAAAGAAACAGTTTTATTTTTGCTTAATAAACTGTACTATGTGGTCAAGACTATTTATATTTAGTTTCTTTTGTCTGTATTAGATATTGATGATGAAATTGATATTGGAGTAATCCAGAAGTAATTGAAAGTAATCAAATTACATTATTTTAATATTATGGTACTTGGATTACGTTACTGACTACATTTTTCAACAGGTAACTAGTAACTGTATTGGAATACATTTTTAAAGTAACCCTCCCAACCCTGGTCAGAAGTAACCGAGAAACAAAGTGGCAAAGCAAAATGGAACATAGAATAAGCACATGAAGAAAATACACAACTAATAAAACAAAGCTGGGGCAGATGGTGAGCAAAACAAAGGGGGAAAATGGAATCAAGGCCCAGATCTGGGCCAAAACGTGACACTACGACCTTTGCTCTATAACCTTCACATGACGTGTTGCAAGGACATACTGAGATTATATGCAAAGTTTGATTGAAATTGCTCTTTGCATTTTGGAGATATCATTGCGGAAAGATAGATAGACATAGCCGTTACAATAGCTTATTTCCGCGAGTTCCATCTCTGTATTTTCTCTTCCTATCATTGTGACACAAGTTGAGCTTTATCTCATGTCTTTTCAATTTATGTATTTATTTAATAAATTGGCATGATAGGTTCCCCCTCCCCCCGCTTTGTCATTGGTTCATTCAAAGGAAAAAAAAAATGTATTAGTTTTGACTGAAAATTAAGTGTGTTATAAGTGAACTTTTAATTTTGATATCTTGGGCACCCCCTGTGATCTTTGGCGCCCCCTAAAGGGGAGTTCAGATCACAGGATGAGGACCGGGAGGTTAAAGCATGCCGTTGCTATAGAAACTGTAGCGACTTCAGCAACACCATGCAGGGCTTGGCACTCCCCAGATGCATTTGTACCACGCTTTTTGCATCAGTCGTGTAACAACTTCAAAACCTTTTTTTTTCTCTCTCTCTCTTTGGAAAATCTTCTCTCAGTCGTCAAATTTGGCACAGATCGAAATACCTGCTGGAGGGTGTGTTGGATCAGGCCAACTCTTGTGAAAGGGTTTCTCTTGGACAAAAAAAAAATTAGATATTTTTAATGTCATCGGCTGTTTTGTAGTTCTCGAGCTCTCTGGAGCATTATTTATTTTTCCAAAATACAACAGTCTGTGTTTAAACCTAACATTTCTGCTGTAAAATTTCAAATTTAATTTATTGATTGACGGATTGATTGTGTCATCACAGTTTCACCTTTTGTTTGACAGCTGGCAGTAATTTTCCTGTTTTTAGAAAGAAGAGCCATTTCTAAAAAGTGTTATTATTCCAACACTGTTCATCATATTCTAGTCTAGAAACACTGAAATGAGAATACACTCGACCTCACAGTCAACATTTGCTTTCAGCTCCAATATCCTGTTGCCGAAAGCTAAAATGCCAATAACCTTGTCAAAGCTAAATGATTTTGTCTGACTGTATGAGACTTCTCTCTTTGTTCTGTGCACTTTTCCCGAATAACAAACTGTACATTTTATGAAGCTGTGTTGAACCTGATATTTAAGAAATGTTTTACGAGATAATGTTGACTATACTTAAATGAAATATTTTCTGCTGTGATATTTTTTTGGACCTGCAACAAACTGTGCATAAAGTTAAACTTAATGAATGTAAAAATCTTCAAATAAATTTAATTATGTATTATTTTAAAAAGATCTTTTTGCATTATGTGACAAGACTGACAATGATTTAACGCTAATTTAATTGTATTTGGACAACTCATGAATCTGACAGGAACAGAAGAAGAAGAAAGTGAAAGACATTCATGATATAAGACTGGAGGAGGGAAAGAATGACTCAAAGCGTGTGTGCTCGGCCTGTCACGACACCTTTTCACCTCTGTAGATAGTTAAATGATCAGGTTAGAGGGTATGCATTGGTGCCATGTATTACTGCGTCACCACACTGCAGGACCCCCGTGAGTCCTGGGTGGCACCCATGCAGGCAGACAACCAGCCCATCCCCACCTCTTAAAAGCATGGTTGCTTAGTGGTTAGCACTGTTGCCTCACAGCAAGAAGGTTATGGGTTTGATTCCCACCTGTTGCCTTTCTGTGTTGATTTTGCATAGGTTTCCTCCGGGTGCTCTGGTTTTCTCCCACATTTAAAGACATGTAGGTTAGGTGAATTGGAACACTTATAATTGTCTAGGTCTCCCTTACAAATGAGGTCTTGATCTCAATGGGACTAACCTGGTTAAATTAAAAAGCATGCCATCTTTTGCACATGGAACATGCAAGTCCCCTTGGCCTTCTCCAGCCACTGGGGTTGACAATACTAACACAACAGTTGAATATTGAATATTAACTAGCGCATTGCCCATGGGGATCCATGGGCTCGAGATTGGGTAGTGTTTATAATATAAATAGCTGACATTTTCCAAGGGTGGTAATAAATTATGCAAAGTTTCTATAATCATGAGGAATGGCGTGTGAGTCCAGAATGTAATTATCAATGTCTATTGTTCACTGTTATTATGTAATATCTGTAATTTCTCCAAAAATATTAGTCCTATCGATGTTCTGTTTTCGCAGCGTTCATCCTTGACCCAAAATACTTAAGCATACCAAAGGCAAATGTCAGCTCTCCCCGGTTTGTCCGTGTTCGAAGGTACATACATGCACGCAGGCATGCATACACGTACACAGTGGCCACTTGGCTTTTAATATATAGATTCTTGTATACTTGTGTAGTTTCTTTGTTAGCTGTGCGGCTAATATACAGTACAAACTGTTCTCATTTGGTGAACAAATGTGCAACATTGCTGTGCCAGATGGAACGACAGCAGAATGAACCAATTACATCAACAGTGTTATTGTGTAATTTCATATTATATGTACTGATCACTGTGTGCTTTTGTGCCTGAATGTGTAGTTGTAGTATTAATAATAGATATATTTATAATGTACCTTCGAAACAACAGCCACAGAGTGCGTCATAACAAAGACATTAACAACCAAACACAATTAAGAACATAATTCAAACTTTCAGAGTGTAAACAACTCATATTACACACGTACTACAATGATATCTTGTAATAGAACATATACGAGGTCTATTAGAAAAGTATCCGACCTTATTATTTTTTTCAAAAACCATATGGATTTGAATCACGTGTGATTACATCAGACATGCTTGAACCCTCGTGGGCATGCGAGAGTTTTTTCACGCCTGTCGGTTACGTCATTCGCCTGTGGGCAGTCTTTGAGTGAGGAGTCGTCCACCCGCTCGTCGATTTTTTTCATTGTTTAGGAATGGCTCAGAGACTGTTGCTTTGTTTGATAAAAAATTTTTCAAAACTGTAAGGCACAACTGAGTGGACACCATTCAATAAATTCAGCTGGTTTTCGGTAAAAATTTTAACGGCTGATGAGAGATTTTGGTCTGGTAGTGTCGCTTTAAGGACGGTCCACGGCGCCTGACGGCGATCTGCGCTTCGAGGCGGCAGTGTCTCGCCGTTTCAAGTTGAAAACTTCCACATTTCAGGCTCTGTTGACGCAGTAAGTCGTCAGAGAACAGAGAACTTTCAGAAGAAGTCGGCATGAGGAGTTTATTCGGACATTCCATTGTTAACGGTCATTTTGTAATGAAAGAACGTGCGGGCAGAGTCGCATGTCGGGCTGGACCCGACCGCGGGGGGTCGCGGCAGGAAAAACACCTCCGTTGGAAATCTTAACGGGCAAGTTGGAACATGCCCAAGCTGTTAAACAATTTCTCAGTTACTCACTTGTTGAAAGCCATTAAAAGCCGCCTGAATTCTACAAATGGTTTTCAACATGGAGGTGTTTTTCCTGTCGCGGCGCACACAGATTTGCCGAGTCGTCACGGAAACGACTCGGCGAATTTGCGCGTACGTCTTTCATTAAAAAAATGTCCTTAAACAGTGGAATGTCCGCATAAATTCCTCATGCCGGCCTCTTCTGAATCTTCTCTGTTCTCTCACGATGTCTTGGGTGAATTAAGCCTTAAATTAGGATGTTTTCAGCTCGAAACAGGCCGACGACAGCGCCTGGAAGCGCTGCAGGACGTCCCGCTCCGTGGGAAGTCCTTACACCGACAGAAACACCCAATAATCTCTCATCAGCCGTTAAACTTTTGACAGAAAACCAGCTTAATTTCTCGAATAGTGTCCACTCGGATATTCTTCACAGGTCCAGAAAAAATTTTGATAAAGCAACACGCGCCGTCTCGAGCAGCGTGTGAAACAAAGGAATTCAGCCGAGAGGGCGGGACCACATCTCACTCAAGGCCTGCCCACAGGGAAATGACGTCACCGACAAGCGTGAAAAAACTCACGCATGCGCACGAGGGTTCAAGCATGATTGGTGTAATCGCATGTCATTCAAATCCATATAGTTAAAAAAAAAAATAAAAGAGTCGGTTTATTATCTAAGAGACCTCGTAAATCAGGAATTAAAGGCCATGGGATTAGAAAAAAATAGTTGTTGTTTTTTTTCTCTTAATTTAAAGACCTCAATAGAGGGGAAGCACTCTACAACTGGAAAACACAGTGTCTATCTATTTCCCTGTCTGTCTGTCCATCCATTTGTCTGCCGGTCTAACCAGTCCAACTGAATGCCTGTCTGTCTGTCTGTCTGTCTGTGTGTATGTATAGCAGCTAATACCCTCTCTGCTTCTGCATTGAGTCCTTCCACTCACTCCAACTGGGACGTGACCCTATGACCAGTCGGCTAAAACCGGGGCTCTGGCCTGAGTGGTCAGAGGGGACAAGTGAGGTATTTTAACCTTCGGTAGCTGATAAGGCTGCCGTGTTTGGGTTAGGCAGAGAAACACAGAATTCCAATACGGCTTCTCTTAACTGTCCAGATCCAATTGTGTGAATATTCACTGGTTTCCAACATCAATACCTTTGCAGGGCAGAAACTGCTCCGAGTATTTATGTTCAGAATTTTAAAAATAAATTAACCATCACATATTTATTTCCAAAGCTTAGTGTAACATCTTTAGTCAGACCAACAACACAACACTCAAATGTATTGAAGCGTCCCATGATTTTAAAAATAGAACAAGAGCAACTACTCTTCACATGAAAAAACACAAGACAGATGGTCACCCCACTGAGTCTGGTGTGCTGGAATTTTCTTCCTGTAATAATAATAATTAAAATAATAATAATTAGAGACCTCACTCTTGTAAAGGGTCTTGGGGTGATTTATGGATATTACGGGGCTTGGGGCTTATGCTGTGATGTTCCACCTTCAAAGATAACATCAGCTACTGTTGATACAGCTCAGTGTATATTGGAATACTTCTATATAAATGATTGTGTTGTGTGGGCCGCCAGAAGAGGAGGTACTGCTGGCCCACCACCAGAGGGCGCCCTGCCTGAAGTGCGGGCTTCAGGCACGAGAGGGCGCTGCCGCCACGGACACAACCAGGAGTGACAGCTGTCACACATCAACTCATGACAACTGTCACCCATCTTCATTTCATCACTCCATAAAAGCCGGATGTCATCTCCACCTTGCTGCCGAGATATCATCTACCTGTGAAGGTACTTTTCTCTGCTGACCTAAATCATTGAATAGCCGTATTCCTGTGGCGTTTCATTATCTGTGGATTGGCGTTTGGTGTGAACAGCGACGGCTTCGCTTCACACCCAAACCAGATAAGTGGTTAACAGGAGCTGCACGAGTGTGTGATTAGAGGTGGAGGTGACTTTCCACCTTCTGACTATTTTTGTTACTGGCTGTTCACACACCCACATCTCACTGTTTGTGCTCCTCACCAGCAGTACCAGATCCGACAGTCGGGACGGTGATCACCTGGGAATTCGGGACTTGGCGGCCCCAGTATTCTCCAGGTTCTGTGGCGGTGGAGATCGTGTGGTTCCGGCTCTTCTTGGGACAGACGTCTTCTATCCTCGAGCCTGCCCACACGTCACCTTGGTGTATTGACTGCTATCAGATTCTGTGATTGTCTGTATAATCGTTGTGCACATTCACAACATTAAAATTGTTACCTTTTGGCTCATCTATTGACCGTTCACTTGCGCCCCCTGTTGTGGGTCCGTGTCACTACACTTTCCCCATCAGATTGTTTTAGGGTTCTTTATTTGACTCTATATTTGTTCATCATCCTTCCCCACTCTCATCCCCACAAAACGTATTAAACTAGATGTATTAAGTATGAAACTATGAAATAAGTCAATGGGTTGTGAAAAAGTCTAAAATGTTTTAAGTCTAAAATGTAATCTTTTAAATAATGGCTAAAATTATGAAATAAGTCAGTGGCATGTGACAAAGTCAAAAAATGTAATCTGTTAAATAATGTTGAATAATGATGATTAAAATTGAAAGATTGTATTGTAAAAAGGGGCATAAAATATAAGACTTGTTCTTCTCTCTGCTCGTTTCATTCAGTGTCTTGTAATGTACTCATTTCTGCTTTTAAATGAATGAAATATTAAAAAACAAACTCTGGGCATCAAGAATCAGTCTCAGTGCTTGTGCAGCTGTAAATCTTACTATTCTAGGTCATTTGGCTTCCAAGGCAGAAACAGTAAAATATGATTTTGAGTTGGCAAGTTACAATACCATCTGAAGCTATAATGTTGAAAATCTCATAGATCTCCCTGGGGTCATAAGTGACCATGCACAAGTTTGGATTATACTTGCCACGTGGATCGGGTGATTCTTGCAAAATTCTTTCAACAAACGCAGGACAAATTGACAAATTCATGGTAGGAAACTTTTTTCCATTAAAATTAGAAAAATGGTGCACAAAAATATATGCTCAGGGTCAGAAATGACCCCACTTGGTTGCTTGAGGGTTAAACCAAATTCAGCCACAGAACCACAGTACTGTTCTGTTCCAGCTTTAGGAAAACAGGTCAGGTGGTTATGACAGACGGACAGCTACTTCCAGAAGGTGGAGATGGACTGGTTGTCTCCCTGAGTGGTTACCACCCAGAACCTATGACAGTACTGTAACATGCTGCACATGGGAATGAGAGGCTCCAGTGTATGCCCCCAAACCTAATCTGACCTGTGTTCATGTATGTGTATGAACAAAATAACTCTGGCTGGCCTCTGACTGAAGTGTCCAATTCATTACCTTCCACATGGGTGTGGGTGTGTGCTCCCCCACCACCTTATTCTTAATATAGCTCTTCTTGTGCTTTGCTGCATTTAGAACGATCCATTTCAATATAGTCTGCACAGATACAGACTCACATAAAGCTCCGTGTCTGATTATTGCACAGACTCTCGCGTATGCCTGCAGGATGTGTTACAGTCTACGTCTATAATAAAATTGATTATACTCTGTATTCAAAGAATGAATCCATTTCTCATAAGATAGCTGACTGAAATGCTTTTCAGAAGTATTAGATTCTTCTGGCCTGCTCCCATGGTATTGTATATTTTCCCTGCTTTTATTCTATCTCATGCTTATTAACTGTTTATTTCTGCTCCAAGTGATACTGATGACACTAAGGAACTTGTCTTTTCAAACTGAAAAGACATCAAAGATCACAGCTCCTCTGAGGGCTGAGTACAGGAGCAATTACTGGTTGGACGCTGCACAGCAGAGAAGACGCTAATGAATAAGAAAAGCCAGCATTATAAAAATGACATGTTTCATCAGTGTTGCATAATTATTTCTGATGGTTTTTTTTGTTTGTTTTTTGTTTGTTTTAGTCAAGTTGTTCTTTTTACATTTGTGAGTCCTCAGATAAACAAAATAAGAAAGACAACAAACAATCATCAATCAATGTGTCATGTTCTGGGCTTGATCCACCTGGCTGTGACACATAAATAGCTACTTTCGAGAGGTGGGTGATGGACCAGCTGTCTGCCTGGGTGGTTGCCATCCAGGATCCAAAGCATTTCTGTAATGTGGTGGATGTAGCCAAATGTGGCATCATTGTGTACTCGCAGACATGACAATAACGAGACATACCCAAGACTTTTCAGCTTATTCTCACAAATAAAATCCTAAATTGTATGAAAATGTAATGCACAAAACTGGATACATATTTGTACATATTTTTCAGCCACATTTGTACATATTTTGTATGGCTTAGACAGAGCACCCCAATGCAGACAACCACAACGATGCTAGGAAGTAGCTGATTTTTTTTTTTTTTTTTTTGCTTTGAAGGCAATTATTGTAGAGTTTGTATCAACAGACGAGATTTGGTGGCTAAACAAGCTGTGGTCAGACACACGGGTGATCAGTCCTACAGGCAACAGTCTTTCACACAAAGGAAGAGTAGAAGGGTTATACAAATTACAAACAGAAGGTCAGCACACAGAGATTAATCATATCAGGTGAACAAATTCAACGACAGCAGGCAAAACTCAGAATGGCAGTGTGAGTCTGTAACACTGGGAATCAGAATGTGAGAAAGCTGGAATGAACATAGACAATCTGGGTAAAAAAGGGAACACTAACGGTGGTTATAAAGGCAACAAACAATTACAAATACATCAAAATACATGAAAGCACCAAAGATAGTCTAACACGGGAGAGAAATAACCAGATAAAATGGAGAATAACACCAGAATTATAATAGCACGGAAATCCAAACTAAATGCCCAAATATGATCATGACAATATCTGACATATTCCTCAGGGAGGTTGTTATGGCATCATAACAACAAGATGACGGCTCATACAATTGCAAAAAATGCTGCAAGTACATTATATCTTATTATTATTGGTATCCAAACCCTAAACCTTACCTAACCCTTAATGAAAATGCAAATGCATATTTCTGAACATTAAATGTGACTTTCAGACATTTTTAAGAATATGCACAATATCACAATTTTTAGTATGACATCATACAATACGTGTCATGAGACTACGAGTATGTCGGTCTACTTAACCTACTTATCCTACTTAACAATGATAAAACTCTTCTTAATGTATTTTAACCTAATATTAAACTTATTAGGCTGTCGGCTAGTAACTGTTTAGATTACTGATTAAGTCCTGATGTAGCAGATTTGATACATATTCAATGAATGCTGTGACCTTCTGATCACCTGCATGTCTTGGGCACAAGTCACCAAGTTATACTGTTGCCGTCCAGCAATCTACAGCAGCACGAGTGGCTCAGACAGAGAGACGAGGTCAAGTCTCATCCTGCATTCGACGGTGTTTACCGTCCACATAGTTCTTCACATTAGAGCACTTCATCTCCACCAGTCCAAATGATGACTGGATTAATGAATGGATCGAAAATCACACAATCTGGTGAGGCAACAGTCAAACGGGGCTCAGGCTGGATAACAAGGCCACAGGGCGCACAGTTGACATTTTTCATCCAGTAGCATTCCGCTGCTGCCTCAAAGTCTGTGTCTGCAGTCTGTCTTGTTGCTTTGAGACTTGTTTATGCTAGAGACTCTGCGGGTCTCTCTCTCTCTCTCTCTTTCTCTCTCTCTCTCTCTCTCTCAAACACACTTGAGATCCCAAGCATACTCTGGTGGGCAGCTTCACCTCCCTTCAGGAAATACATTAGCATAAAACAAAAGTTGGCTTTCCTAATTTTGTAGCACCAAACTTACATTAAAATTTCACCTGAATAGTCATTCATTACTACAGTGCATCCAGAAAGTATTCACAGCACTTCACTTTTTCCACATTTTACGTTGCAGTCTTATTCCAAAATAGATGAAATTCGTTTTTTTAATCTCAAAGTTCTCCACACAATACCCCATAATGACAATGTGAAAAGTTTTTTTTTAGATTTTTGCAAATTTATTAAAAATTTTAAAAAACTAAGAAATCACATGTACATAAGTATTCACAACCTTTGCCACAAACCTCAAAATTGAGCTAAGGTGCCTCCTCGAGATGTTTGTACAGCTTAATTGGAGTCCACCTGGGGTAAATTCAATTGATTGGACATGATTTGGAAAGGCACATACCTGTCTACATCCTTGAGTGGCCCATCCAGAGCCCAGACCTGAATCAGATTTAACATCTCTGGAGAGATCTGAAAATGGCTGTGCAGCGACGCTCCCCATCCAACCTGATGGAGCTTGAGAGGTCCTGCAAAGAGGAATGAGCAAAACTGCCCAAAGATAGGTGCACCAAGCTTGTGGCATCATATTCAAGAAGACTTAAGGCTGTAATTGCTGCCAAAGATGCATCAACAAAGTATTGAGCAAAGGGTGTGAATACTTACGTACGTGTGATTTCTTAGTTTGTTTGGGGTTTTTTTTTTTTCCATAAACTTTACTCCATTTTGGAATAAGGTTGTAACATAACAGAATGTGGGAAAAAGTAAAGCCCTGTGAATACTTTCCGGATACACTGTATTAATGCCAATGCATACTTGGTAGCCAAGCTTCAGATTTAGTGAAGTCCCAGTAGCATGTGCAGTGTGTGTGAAGTCAGAGCTGAAAGTAACTGAAACCAGCCTATTAGTGGATATCTCGCTGTGAATTCTTGAGACAGGTCAACTGGGTCAGAGGCAAAATCATTTCTGTAACTGTGGTCACCATCAAGCAGAGAGCGGATAAATTAGCTGGCATCCACATAGTGCCACAAGTATGGTCGATAAATCATTAAATATCATAGCTTGCTGTAAGCATGCAGGAAGTCAGTGTAATCCCTCCTTGCAACATTCCAACAGTGCATCTCTGGTCAACAACTAGTTTACAGAATCCTGTATTTATAGCAACAGACAAAAGAACACATCGCTGTAAAGTTGTTCCATGTTCTGGGAACAGCCGCGGGCTTGGACAGCAAAAGTGTAGATGAGTGGGTGAGTGAGTGAGTGAGTAAGTCCACCCCAGCCAGCTCTTATGGACAATAACTCATAAATCATCTTATAACTCACCAATCTTAAAGAACATACACGCTAAGAAAAATTAAATATTATACTAATTTAATGTAGTTTATCAACCCATTTCACAAAGCTTGGTTGTTTAAATGGGAAAAGCAAACTGTAAGAAATTGTTACAATTAATTGCATATTATCTTTGGCAATTAAACAGCAACATTTTGTGGAATTAGCTGATATAATTAAGTAAAAACATATCAAAATAACAAAACGCATAGACCATTTTGTATATATTGTTCAAAATGTGCATTTGTGTTTATTGTTTGAACCTTTTTGTTGTACAGTCTTTCACACAAGACCTAAAATTATCTTCATAAAGTGTCAAAACAGTTGTTTATTATAGTTTGCTGTGTGTTTTGAATAAATGTGTGTGGAAAATTATTTTTGGCTTTATTTTTTCCTTTGTTATTTCTGATTGTAAACCTTTATTACACTTGTAAAACATAACAAAGACATATATATTCTGAAAGCACAGGTTGTCCTGAAAAAAGAGACATAAAACTTGATTGTGGGATGCAGGGAGACCTGTTAACAGCAATAATAAAACATTTATGCCAGGCAAGCGAAGTGTCCAAAAATGCCCTCGGACCCCAGAGGGTTTTGAACATTTGTAGTTGAAACTCACATATAGTTTAAGGCATGAGCTCATTGCTCTTTGACCAGCAACTCTGGTGTTTGTAAATATTAGATGAAATAAGAATGTAAAACAGGAATTAAACAATAGATAGAATGCTTGGCTGGGGATAGTGGCAAAACCTTTCATCAGTATTATCAACTAGTGATGGCGAACACCAAAACGCTACTCTGGAATATTTTCAAACCTACTTCGGACATTGATCTAGAATCCTATCAAAAAGGAAGACATCATGAGCTGTGGGAGTCAAAACATCACCAACTGATTTTAAACAAATGCTTTAAAACATTCAAGTTGATTTTTTTATTTTAATACTTGCAGGTACATGTACTAACACACACATTGCTTATTATAAAGAGGTCTTTGTCGAGAACTGAAACATTCATTGAAAATAAATTACTAAATCATGAATAAATTATGTTGAGCTCAAGTAACTGCTCAAACTTCATGAAACAGTCTTACTGTATGCCTATCTATCCAACAGTCAATGTGTATACAATATCTCGAAGAAGACTTCATGTATCAAGGGAAAACTCAGTACACAATGTCATCTCACAACAATCCTGGACAAGTTCAATGTGGAATGCATATCAAGTTGAATTTTGGCCAGCAGGGAGGAAAGGCCTTGAAAAAGTTTGAATGAAATATCTTAAAAATGACTGTGTATCAAGATGAAACTTGGTACAAAAGGTCACCTTACTGAGACCTTGTGTAAGTTGGATGTTGGGAGTGCTACAATTCTAACTTTGGCTACCAGAGGATAGAGTCTCTAAAATGTTGAAATGCAATAATGTCACATGGACTTCATGGATCATGATTAAATTTCATCCATTCATTTATTTTTGACACCCGCTTACTCCAGTCAAGGTTCAAGGGGTGTTGAAGCCTATCCCAGCAGTCATAGGGTGAGAGGCGGGGTACACCCTGGACAAGACACCACTCTATTGTAGGGCCACATATAAACAGATAAACTCAGTCACACCTGCACACCTATGGTCAGTTTAAAGTTTCACCTAACTTGCATGTCTTTGGAAGTAGGTGGACGGAACCCACACAAACACAGGGAGAACATGCAAAAACCACACAGAAAAGACCAGGTAGGAAACAATCCCAGGACCTTTTTGCTGTGAGGCAACAGTGCTAACCACTAATCCACCATGTCACCCATTAATAAACATGCCACAATAACAATATGCCTTGTTAAGACTTTGCAAAGGTTTGAGGTTGGACTCAGTCACACATGTAACAGCAAGTATTGTCCTTGATCATCAGTGATCTTGGCCACTTGCATTCTGTGAATCAGATTTCTCACAGATCAGAGGTATGAAAGAAAGAATCCAGTTTTGATTTTTCTGTATCAATGAATGTATGAAAATTAGGTCTGTTCTTTTGGGAGTGACTGTAGGAAAGGTATCCCCTCACCACAAACAACATCGATGAGTAACGATTCTGTGCTGTGGTTGCTGTGGAAACCAAATGGTCTTCAAGGTCTTTAGAGGATGTAGTCATGTTGTGAAGTTTTGTGTCTTTTTTTTTTACCAATGCTGTAAAAGTAGTGTTATGATATTTGTCTCTCTCTGAATGTTTTGTTACAATGAGTTGTTTTGTTTTATGTGTTATATATATATATAGAGTGAGAGAGAGAGAGAGAGAAGGATGAGGATCAGTTGCATTATGAGAGGAGCATCAGCTACAACATTTTGACCATGTGACCCATTTCTCTGTGCATGATCCAGTACGTCAGGTGCCTGAGTGTCAAGTTCCCCAGTAGCTGCTTGTCTGTCTGGAATTAGAAGTCCTACAGGACCTTAGCCATGTCGTTGACGTCTCCCATAGAGACTTGGGGACTTCTAATCCATATGCGGCACAGATGTTCCTGAACACGATTCCTGACACTTGTTTGTGCCTCTCAGTGTACACTGCCCCAGCTTGCATCTTGCTACTATGTGCTGGACTGCCTCTGAGGTACATTTGTACAGCCTGCCACTTGGGTCCTGTCAGCTGTGGTAGACTCCTGCCTCTGTGGATCTGGTGCTTAGGGCTTGTTCTTGTGTTGCCACTGGTAGGTGTTCTTGATGTCAGCCACTTCTTCTATCTGTCAATGGTACATCCCATGGAGGGGTTTGGTCTTCCATGATAGCTCCTTCTCCTGTTGCTTATTACCGTCTGTCTTCAGCTCTCCATGGCATTCTTGTAGCAGCTGATCTCATGGGGCCATCTTTCTGATGTATTCATGGATGCTCCTCGTCTCATCCTGCATTGTGGCTCTGACACTCACTAATCCTCGCCCTCCCTCCTTCCATTGCTCATAGAACCTCAGGTTGCTGGAGTTTTGGTGGAAACCTCTGTGCACTGTGAGGAGTTTTCGTGTCTTGACATCAGTTGCATCTATCTCCACCTGAGGCCAACTCAATATCCCAGCTGGGTATCTAATGACTATTAGGGCATATGTATTGATGGCTCAGATCTTATTCCTATCACTGAGCTGGCTTCTCAGCACCTGGATGTATTTGGCTGTAGCCAACCTTCTTGCATCTTCATCATGGTTCCCGTTGGCTTGTACGATGCCCAGGTACTTGTAGCTGTTCTGTATGTCTGCTACCCTGCCTTTTGGCAATTCCACCCCCTCAGTCTGGCTCCCCTTCCCTCTCTTTCCCACCATTTGGCTACACTTATCTAATCTGAATGACATCCTCATATCCTAAGTGTAGAACTTGGTGAGGTGCAGAATCAGTGAGTCAATATCTTACTCATTCTTGGCATACAACTTGACATCATCCACGTACAAGAGGTGGCTAAAGGTGACTCCACTCCTGAATCAATATTATGTTAGAGAACCTTGCAAATGGTGCAATCCGACGTGAGCGTGTATTCAGGGAACACGAGGATTTACTTACAAATGATGATAATTGGCTCTGAAACTGATTTCGATTATCAAGGCCACTGTTACTGGAGTTGCCACACAGAACTGCAGTCGGCCCAGGGTGCATCAGGGGCATTCCAGCATGAGCTGGCTGATCAGTCAGGAGTGTGCCAGTCAACCTTGCGCCAAGCTACTAGCTGTGTGGAACGCAATCATCCGAATCTCATCCAGGTACTTTCCAACATTACAGCACATTCTGCAGCGAGAGCTAGTTCCCAAATGTAACTGGAGCTATTAACTGCATACATTTTGCTATAAAGGAGCCATCACATGATGAATTTGTTTCTGTTAATCTGAAACATTTTCATTCCATCAATGTTCAAATCATATGTGGTGCGCAAATGTGCATCAGGCAGCTGGCACGGCACGTGATGGCGGGCTGCTTGTGTTAAAATAGTTTGTGTAATTATTCTGAACGAGAACCAGCGCGGACACATTTTGGTATGTGCGCATTCAGATATGTTTTTATTATTATTATCATTAATGTCTCTTTTTTATTACTTTTGCTTGATGGAGAGCTGCTTAACAGGCTTCCTGTATTCAGTATTTGTCAATAAATGTGTGTGTAACTTGTGAATGTCACACTGTCAGCGGAAGCGTGCCTCACCTTTTTAACGTCAGTGTGTGCGCGCACACACACTCCATAGCTTCCACGAATATTTTTCCAGTTTCACGATTAATCCGTTTAACAGTGTACTGAATAAAGTGTCTCTGCGTGTCTCCACGTAATTTCCAGTAATCTGTAGTATCATGTCCTTCCTGTGTTCATGTTGTGTGATGTGACGTCTTTGGGAATCTCTGCTTAAAGGGCCTATTTGCATGAATTTGCATATTTAAACAGGGCGTGGCCAGGGAGGAGTTTGGTTCAACGCTCAATTTCACGTTCAGTGGGATGTACAAATGGAACATGCCTGAATTCATGCCTATGCACATATACATCTGATACATCTGAATACATTTGTGCTTACGCCAGATTCAGGGTTTCTCTGTGATGAGACAAATAATGTGGTATACGAGGGCTGTCTGTAAAGTATAGGTCCTTTTTATTTTTTTCAAAAACTATATGGATTTCATTCATATGTTTTTACGTCAGACATGCTTGAACCCTCGTGCGCATGCGTGAGTTTTTCCACGCCTGTCGGTGACGTCATTCGCCTGTGAGCACTCCTTGTGGGAGGAGTCGTCCAGCCCCTCGTCGGAATTCCTTTGTCTGAGAAGTTGCTGAGAGACTGGTGCTTTGTTTGATCAAAATTTTTTCTAAACCTGTGAGACACATCGAAGTGGACATGGTTCGAAAAATTAAGCTTGTTTTCAGTGAAAATTTTAACAGCTGATGAGAGATTTTGAGGTGATTCTGTCGCTTTAAGGACTTTTCACGGTGCGAGACGTCGTGCAGCGCTCTCAGGCGGCGTCATCAGCCTGTTTCAAGCTTAAAACCTCCACATTTCAGGCTCTATTGATCCAGGACGTCGTGAGAGAACAGAGACGTTTCAGAAGAAGTCAGTTTCAGCATTTTATCCGGATATTCCACTGTTAAAGGAGATTTTTTTTAATGAAAGACGTGCGGACGGATCCGCGCGTCGGGACGCAGCCGACGCGGCGCGGCGGCACAGGAAAAACACCTCTGTGTTGATAACCATTTGTTAAAATCCAGTTGGCTTTTGATGGCTTTCAGTGGAGTGAGTATATGAGAAATTATTTATCAGCTGGAGATGTTCCAACTTGTCCTTAAGGCTTCCAGCAGAGGTGTTTTTCCTGTGACGGAGCGTCGCGGCGGCTGCGAGCCGACGCGCGGACCCGTCCGCACGTCTTTCATTAAAAAATTCTCCTTTAACAGTGGAATATCCGGATAAAATGCTGAAACCGACTTCTTCTGAAACTTCTCTGTTCTCTCACGACGTCCTGGATCAACAGAGCCTGAAATGTGGAGGTTTTAAGCTTGAAACAGGCTGATGACGGCGCCTGAGAGCGCTGCGCGACGTCTCGCACCGTGAAAAGTCCTTAAAGCGACAGAATCACCTCAAATCTCTCATCAGCTGTTAAAATTTTCACTGAAAACCAGCTTAATTTTTCGAACCGTGTCCACTTCGATGTGTCTCGCAGGTTTAGAAACAATTTTGATCAAACAAAGCGCCAGTCTCTCAGCAACTTCTCAGACAAAGGAATTCCGACGAGGGGCTGGACGACTCCTCCCACAAGGAGTGCTCACAGGCGAATGACGTCACCGACAGGCGTGGAAAAACTCACGCATGCGCACGAGGGTTCAAGCATGTCTGACGTAAAAACATATGAATGAAATCCATATAGTTTTTGAAAAAAATAAAAAGGACCTATACTTTACGGACAGACCTCGTAGTTTTCAATATGATTGGAGCATCTTTTAATTTTGACCCCTGTGTAATTCTTCAGTTGACCCCAACCTGGCTGCCTATTGGAAATTCAAGTGGCCAATCGCTTTTTGTTTGTTTTTTCAAAGAGTAATAATGTCTGAGGAGTATTTGTTCCGAATTTGGTGCATGTATCATCATCATTTCCATTCATTATCTACTGCACTAAGTCACTTCTGTGATCACACTGAAGCATCGCGATTTCTGTTTCAGAAAGGTTTATTTTCCAGCTCTTCCTCTTGGTTGCCATGGTAAGTACATGCTTTGGACTTCATGTGTGTATGCTTGGATATTCATGAGGTATTTTGCATTGACCATTTGGGGTTGAATAAGAGGTGCGAGGCTGATCCACGTGCGCACAATTCAGAATGCAAAATTTATGAACATTTGATATGTTTGTCCTAATATTTGGGCAGATGTGTAAGATGATCAGAACTGCATATTGAAGACCAGCAGCAGAATAAGAGTACCCTCTACAGTCTATGGATGAACACTGCAGTCAGTAATGGTCATGACAGTCATTTCATTTTTGTACAAAGATTAGTCACTATAACAGACTTTCTTAAGTCATTTTAAAACTGACTCATAATGCCAAAATAGCAAATGTTTTTCTTTATAAATCTATCTCAAAAGTTCAAACTGATGCACTTTATAAAAAAAAGTGATTATATATATATATGTCAAAGTAGAGTCTGTGATTTGGTACAAGCAAGCTGACCTCATGACCCCAAGCTATATCCATAATGTAGACTATCAACCTTCATGTCAAAAGGCATCTATTGGAAATATATGCTATGTTGAATTTTTGACATTTTTAAACTTAATTTTGAGATTTTTTTTTAAATGATTAAGCTATGCTGTCAAACCATACCCACAATGCAGACTGTCATGTATACCTTCTCTGCATTTTTGATAATTTCTATACATATAGCGAGATTATGCTCCCAATCCAGCTGATCTCATGACCAATTTTACACAATGTAGAGATGACTATCCTTTATGTGCCACAAGGCTTCTTTTTGAAATGTAGCTTCTCTGTATTATTTTATATGAGATTTTAAAGTTGGAAAGCAATTCTCCTCCCAAACCATATGCACAAAGTGGAACCAAAGTCTGTGTGTAGAGCCTGTGATACCTTATATGCCACAAAGCTTTCTTTTTAAATATATGTTCTCTGCATTTTCTAAAATTTCATTTATGAAGCCAATCCACTCCTAAAGGCCAAAACGATATCTGACACAATGTAATATTCCACAATTTCCTGACCTAGTGTGTTAAATATAAATGATTGGCAAGCTTGCTCGTTTGTTTATTTGTAAAGGGACCATGTACAATAAAAAAAACATAAACGTTTCCATTTGATACATTGCTAAGCTAATTTAAGTTTAGCTGTGGCTGCGCAATAAAGTACATATATTTAATCAGGAAATTAGAATTAATTTTAAAACATATCTCATGAGCACAATTTGAAATAGGTGTCTGCCTAATTATGTTGAAGTTACCAATTTTAAATGTGCTAACCCTGTCAAAATCTAATTGTCCAGATTACTTCAACTTGCACTTTTCCACATCCTAATGGAATGGAGTTCATTCTAAAACTAATTTAATCTAAAATGAACACAACATTAAGTAAACTCCATCATTAAATAGTGAACAGACTCTAAAACAGGCTGAATCTGCAAATGAATGGGTGAAAAACTTTTTTTCTGTTTTTCATACAATATGATCAAAGGACATAAGTGCCCGTAGTCTAAGAATCACCCTTGTATGACATTGAATACCCCAATTATGTTTTGATTATTTTACTGATATTTTATTCAGAGATATTTTAAAACATTAGAAAAAAAACGTTTCTTTACCATTCATTTTTATCACTGAAGATCAAAAGTCTGGGTGTGGGACAAGCACAAAACGGCCATATTTGCATATAATGATGCTGAAAAAAGGTAAAAAAAAAAAAGTCATCATAGACTACTAGAACAAATTTAACACACTTTCATTGTAAAGATAACTATAAAAGTGTGAAATTTGTGAAATAAGTGCCGTAGTCTAAGAATCACCCGAATATGCTAACTATAGCTAATTGAAAAGCTAACTGAATTTACAACAGATGGAACAAACTGATTCTAAAGCTGACTAAATATAAAACTAACTGAACATAAAACCCGAGTGAAAGGTTTACTGAAAACTCAATCTAAAACAAAATCTAAGTTAAATGTATGTTAATACTAGCGTGTTGCCCGTGGGGATCCATCGGGGTCTAGATTGGGTAATGTTTATAAAACAGTTAGCTGACATTTTCAAGGGTTGTAATAAATTATGCAAAGTTTCTATAATGATTTTAACTGAAAGTGCAGGAAATTAAAATGAGAAAGTTTTGTGAATAATTGTATTTATTATTTGGCAAATCATAGAAGTAGAGGCAAATGTAGTTGTCATGTTTTACATCTGTTAGGGACTGATTAATGGCGATATCAATGTCCATTGTTCACTGTTGTTGCCTAATTTCTCAAAAATATTTCTCTTAACATTCCGTTTTCATGGCGTTCATCCTTGACCAAAAATACAGACGTATACTAAACGTTAAATGTCAGCTCTCCCCAGTTTCTCTGTGATCAAAGTTACACACAGGCACAGACTACACAAAGGCCACTTGGCTTTTAATATATAGATGATTTACTGCCTCCTGCTGGAATAACATGTCTTAGAATTAAATTATCAACATCCATTACTCACTGTTAGCTAATATCCCTAAATTTCTCCAAAAATATTAGTCCTATCACCTTTCCGTTTTCGCGGCGTTCATCCATGACCCAAAATACATAAACATACCAAACAGCAAATGTCAGCTCTCCCCAGTTTCTTTGTGATTTAAGTTATACACACGTAGGCACAGAGAGGTCACTTGGCTTTAAATATATAGCTTAAGCTAATTCCACAGTTAGCTATAAAGTTAAGTGAATCTACAACTTCAATATGAAGATAGTAAATCCACTGAAAATAAGTTACTGAACATAGTGTACTGGAAACCTAATAGAATCTGAAACGTAATATAAAATTAACTGAATACAAAAATAACTGAATATTAAGATATCAAGTGAGTATTAGGCTAATGCTATAGTTAACTGAAAAGTTATCAGTATCTTAAACTGTTTCTAAAGTTACCTGAACAGAAAAGTACAAGGCTTACTGAAATATTTAATCTAGCACACAGTGAATGTGAAGCTAACTGAATCTAAAAGCCAAATTAAACAAAATTTTATGGACTGTATAAACCTGAGCATAAAACTAACAATGTAAAACTAGCACTAGTATTTTAAATCTAACTGGGAAAACTACATCTGAATGTCAGACAAAATTACTTTTAATTTATCTTAATTCAGTTGGTTCACATTCCAATTGAATCTATTCCAAAAATAGATGACATTAAACATATCCCAGCATGCCTTAACCCAGACATTACACCCTGCTACTGAGATGGGTGCCATTACTGAGGTATTACCTAGATTTACAGAATTTGATAGTATCTCACTAGGCGTGCTGATGAAACTCGTAACATCTACAAAAAGCATAACCTGGTTATTTGATCCTATACCAACAAAACTGCTTAAGGACCGGTGGCCCACTCTTGAGCCAACTGTGCTGAAAATGATTAATCTCTCATTCATTAACCTCTGTACTGTTCCTAAATGTTTCAAACCTGCAGTGATTAAACCATTACTTAAGAAATCTAATGTTGACCCTATTGTATTGTAAAACTATAGGCCGATATTAAATCTATCATTTTGCTCTAAAATTCTGAAAAGGTGGTTTCATGGCAGTTCGTGGACTATCTTACTGAGAATAATCTTTTTGAGCCACTGCAGTCTGCTTTTAGAAAATATCATTCCACAGAGACGGCGCTCACTAAAGTGGTGAATGATCTTCTGCTTGCAATGGATTGGGACACTACGGTTCTGGTGCTGTTAGATCTTAGTGTTGCAATTGATACCGTGGATCATCATATTCTACTCGATAGGCTGAAGAATCATTTTGGGATTACTGGGAGCGCCCTTGCATGGTTGACATTATACCTGACCAGTCGTTCTCAGTTTTGTACATTAACACTACCTGTAACCTTCGTGACATGACATTTGGGGTTCCACATGGGTCTTTTAGGCCCCTTGCTTTTCTCCATTTATATAGCACCCCTTGGGCACATATTGCGGCATTTTGGGATTACCTTAACTGCTGGTAATCTCATCCACATAAATTCTTTAACCGATTGCCTTGCATCAGTGAAAAGCTGGATGTCTAGAAACTTCCTACTTTTAAACTCATATAAGACTGAAATGATGATTCTTGGTCCAGTGAGACATCGGCATCAATTTGACCAGTTAACGCTTGGCCTAGTCTCGTGTGTCATACATCACACTGAAAGTGAGGAACCTTGGGGTAATTTTTGATCCTGCGTTGTCCTTTGACCTCCCACATTAGCGATTATTACAAGGACTGCTTTCTTTCACCTGTGAAATATAGTGAAGATTCGTCCCATCCTGTCTATGGCTGATGCCGAGACCCTGATTCACGCGTTTGTGTCTTCTACATTCGAATACAGCAATGTTCTATTTTCTGGTTTTTCAGTCCAGCATTAGGGCTCTCCAACTGGTTCAAAATACAACTGCCAGACTTTTGACAGGAAGCACAAAGTTTGGCCACATTACACCCATTCTGGCATATCTTCACTGGCTTCCTGTCCCAGTAAGATCAGATTTTAAGGTTCTGCTACTAACCTATAAAATCGTTCACGGACTGGCACCTCCCGGCCCGGGCTTTGCATTCTCAGGGTGCAGGACTACTTTGTGTCCCTAGGGTGAATAAAAAGTCTGCGGATCACAGAGCTTTCTCTTATTGTGCCCCTGCTTTGTGGAATGATCTCCCTGCATCAATAAAACAGTCAGATTCTGTAGAGACTTCCAAATCCAGACTTAAAACGCACTCATTTTCCCTTTCGTACGGCTAGCATACTGGCACCCATTTAATCTTATTAGGAAATGGAGCGTGCGGCGGCCTCAACTTTATATAAAGTCTGGGTCTTTTAGTGATGCTTAGGGCTAGTGCTGCCAATCACCTTAGTATTTCTTGTTGCTTAATGCTGACAAATTATACTGTATTTCTTGTCTTTCTGATGCCTGATTGTTTTTTTCTCTGTTTGAGGTGCGGCTCCATCCAGAGATGGGAGTGGTGTCAATTTCTGCAACCCTCCTGTGCACCGACAAAATTTCCTGTATATTAGTTTTTTAAATTGTCAGTAGCATGGCCTAAGCAGAGGGTCACCCCTTTGAGACTGGTCTGTTTGAGGTTTCTTCCTCAAATCAGAGGGAGTTTTTCCATACCACTGTCGCCTGTGTGCTTTGATTTGGGGGTTGGACTTTACTTGTGTGAAGTGCCTTGAGGCAGCTTTGTTGTGATTTGGCGCTATATCAATGTATCTCAATCGAGAACATAAATCTAATCTAACTTAAACAAAATAAATCCAAAGCCACCTGGTTCAGACACTAGTAATACATTAATTTAAAAAAAAAGAAGTATTTTTTGTGGTTTACCTTCTTACCCGATAATGATTAGTACTTCCTGGATTTTTTTTGAGACATCTTGATTGTGTCTAGGCTCTTGTGTTAAACGATGCCACTGAATTCGTCGACTGCATTAAACAAATGTCACACTTGAACAAAATATACTCGGCACAACAGAGCTGGTTTATTGCATGTAATTATTGCCCAGGTACCTTTATTTGATAACCATGCTAGTGAGTGAACAGAAAGGTCCGGGGTGCTCAGTGTACTAACTGGGCTGCTGGTTCAACACCACATTCTCCATATTTACATAGAAAAAAAAGACAAACATCAGGGGGAAATCTAAATAATAAATAAATTAAAAAAAAATGCTAGTCCCTGGCAATTATTTTAATAAAGGCACTCTTTTTTTTTAAATTATATACATTTCTTTCATCTTAAGAACATGTTTTGGGCTTTCACAGTAACAACCATAGCAGACATGATTCACACAAATTAACACCACTACAGACGAAACATTAAAGATGATATATTTAAAAGTGTTAAGACAATGGAAGCAAAAGCACTTCAAGCTATCCTAATTAAAGTTAAAATAAAAAACATAAAACAGCAGCAGCTCGGAATAAAAGAGATGTCTCTCATGTCTAACAGCACAACTTTTTGAAATGAAGTGCCACTCATCTTAGTGGCTATTCTTCACTGTGGACACACACTTAATGGATAAACTGGGGGGGACAAGAACGTAATCACCAACTTAATTTGAGTGTTTCAGCTATACAGTAATAAAAAAGTGTTCTATGTGCTTTATGAATGAAACATTTCCAAACATTCTGTCCTGTGCAAGAGATTCAGAGTTTATCATCAAACAAAAACTAGATTACCAAGAGCCAGGGAGAAAAAAAAAAAATGTTTCTGATCACACCTGCAGGACAGATCAACTTTTTTTTCCTTTTGGTGAAAGTGATCCATTGAAAGTAGATCATTTGCATGAAATGCTGCTCCCCAGCCAGCCACCAGGTGTCGCTGTGTTAATCTGCAGAAAGCTACACCTTTAGTGATCAGGAAACAATTTCATCAAGGACGAAGCAACATGTGGTTCAGAACTGCCAGGAATCACACAAACCAACAAGGCGTGTTGACAAAACAATCTATCATAAACGTGTGACAACTTTGTGCTTGAGACCAGAAGATCCTTGGTTCAAATCCCAGCCTGACTGGAAAATCACTAAGGGCCCTTAGGCAAGGTCTTTAATCCCCTAGTTGCTCCCGGAGTTTAGTGAGCACCATGTATGGCAGCACCCTGACATCAGGGTGAATGTGAGGCATTATTTGTAAAGCGCTTTGTCTGACGCAGATGGAAAAGCGCTCTATAAATGCAGTCCATTTATCGCTCAGAAGGTGGCGTGGTGGCTCATGTAGAGGTTTGAGGACTTTTGTGCAAGTTTACAGGTGTAAATGCTCTATATTTAATCAATTACAAATATAACATTCAACTTTATGTACTGAATTCGAACAAGTAACACACTGTGCTGAAGTGGTTTTTGGCTTCAAAACCAACTGAAATTTCAGGCTTATAAATCAACTTCAGCATCACATTCAATAGTCATATCTAAGCAACTTTCATTTAAAATGTACTTCAATAAACTTTAATTGGTTTCACATTTATACTCCAAAAATTTATTATCTATTTTATTTTATAGAACTGTTATTGCTTACCTAAATAAGAGGAGCATCCAATGTTGTTTAAGGCCCCTTCACATACCACGAATGAGGCCGAATAGTGCACAGAGGAGGATTCGGACAACAGTTGTGCAAATTCAAACTGCACTCAAACGCCTTGTACAGCAGCCTCACAGCAGTTGGCACATTTTTGCAGCCAGAGCACATGCACTCTACATTCTTGTTGCACTAGCGTTGGAAAACAATTGAACAGCGGTCAAACTGCAGCCTTACCGCAATCTGACTGCAGTCACAATATTTGTACAGTAAGTCGAACCATTCGGACTGCGGTTCAGGGGCTGTACAAAATGTTCGGCCACGTCGAATCCTGGCTGAATGTCCCGACCGAGTCAGCCTTCACACTAGAGGCTGAATGGCACCCAAATGGCTATTCAACTCACACATGGCCAAAGTCGAGGAGCACTCTAAAGCCAGCCCGAATGTAGAGCACAAGCCACTATTCTTGAGGCTCTGGTCGAAGTGGCGAAAGCTAGAAGGTGGTCGGAGTGCAGAGCGATCGCTGTCCAGCGCGCACATCTGGACGGGCTGTTATGTCCATGATGGACCTAATTTAACAGACACATTGTCATCCCCTCCCATGGGTTACATAATGTATGTGAGACATTATGATCATCACAACTATAACACGACATGCAGGGGTGTGCTACTGGCCCACAGTGAGTCGATGCATGTCACAGGCCTAGCACACTGCCACATAACAGCTGACCAGAATGTGACAGCTTTAATACAGCTATCATGGCGCATGCAGCATTGTTAGGCCACTACAACAGAAATAAAAATAAAAACCCAGCTTTGGAACGCCTTGAGGTGCATGTCACAGAGCTGGGAGAACACCAACCATGCAGCAGCCAGTGCTGAACACCCCTCCCATCCTGCTGTCAGGTCCAGCGCGCCATCCCACCAGACAGCGCGACGGCACACAACGCGTCATGCCACGTAACATGCGATCACAACATTCACACAGTCCGTCTTGGCTGACATGACACGCAAGTACCACAGCGTGGCCAGCATATTGGCCTCACATCCCAGCAAGGGGAAAGCATTGAGCTCATTCATATGATCTTGCTGGTCTGGACAGAGGGGTGTGTTGCGGGCCGCTGGACAGCTGATATACTGGAGGCTGAGGGAGAGCGAGTGAAAAGTGTAAGATGGGAAACAAAGAGGAAAAAACAGAAGGGGTGAAAAAATAGAGTAAAATGAAAAACAAAGAGGAAAGAGAGAGCAAGAGCACGTGCGTTGGGATGGGGTTGTCCACTGTGTGATGCTTTGATAACAGAATCTGCTTTACCTGTCCTCTGGATTATGTCTTTGATCCACTATATGGACTGATGTATGTGAACCACGGTCCCATAATCATGGGTTGCCTGTCTGTGATGCACTGTGGACTGGTGCCTATTACCGGTAATAACGGCTGTGGGTGTGCACATCAGTTATGTGATGTCCATATTAATATGAGCACATGTGATTGTTGTGTGTTGGGGGGGGGGGTTGGCTGGACATGGTTGGGTTGTTTTATGTTTATTTTCCTTCCCAGGTGATTTGGGGCTGTTCTCTGAGGAAACTGTGCTGCAGAAGTGTCTCTCTCCTCTGTTACGATGATTGGCTGCACCTGTTGCATTCTCGTGCGGCTCTCTATTAGGACAATCCACGACACCTGTGATGTTCACGTGCAGATCTGAGGACTTCCAGCTGGTACCAATGTAGTGATGAAGAACTACATTTAAACCAGCAGTGAGTTGGATAAGATTGCCGGAGAATACGACCTTGTGACGACCGTGTGGGGACGCTGAGGGCCGTTTCAGAGTCTGACATGGTGCCTGTGAAGGAGGACGAGGGTGAGAGGCAAACGTTGTCAGCACACGACAGAGGTGAATATTCTGAAAAGTTTATCCGTGAATGTAAATTGGCGTTTATACGCAGCTATAAGTAATTATTGGTGGAAATTGTTTGGTGTGCTCCTCACGGCAGTGGCGTGCGGATTAATGATCCTCCACTAGCTGTGAGCAGCAGCCTCTTTGAACTAAGTTTGAAACCAGACCTAAACGTGTAGCTGATAAGTTTGCCTCTAAACAATATTTCGTAGTAATAAGTGTTGAATAATCTCATCTCTGTTCCTCCTTCACAGAGTACAGTCTGGGAAAGTCACCTGGGGGGGGGGGGGGGGGGGGTGTTGGCGGAACTCCTGAGTCCTGAACGTTTGGACTCCGACTGTTGAGACGCTGAGAGAGCGCGCCGCCTTTTCACCTCACCAGAACTTTAATTATTTAGTATTTCATGTATAGCACAAAGGGAGAAAAATAAGTGTTTTCTTTTTGGAACTGCTTCTGATTATTTCATGCTGGGTTCAGTCAGATACTGGACCGCTCCTCAATCCGCGTCTTATCCGTAACAGTGATCACATCCATTAGTTATGCATTCATCAGGGGACCCTGGTTGACATGAAATCACGTCATGGGTTGGACATCGTTCAAAATCTAGCAGGTAGAGAGACCATGCTGTGCCACACCCCCATAAACAGCTAATTTTGAGAGAGAGTGTGCAACGGGGAAGCATCCAACCCATGTAGTGACATGTAACCTGGGACACAGCAGGTCTTCTGATGAGCAGGCCACAGTACTTGTCCTGGCATGCCCCCCCGCTTTCCACCCACACTTCGGGTGGCACGTATGGCATTGGGGGTGCATTCTGCGTATTTCTGCTGCATTCTGGCGTTTGGTGCTGTATTTTAAAAAAAATATTTTTTTTGGCATTTCTGCCAGACTCAAGCTACCTGGATTCTGGAGCTGCTGCACCACGAATGTGCGCGAATCATATCTTCATGGTGGCTTGAACACATATTCTGGGTATTCGGATGGCATTTGTGCAGCAGTCGTACGTGGCTGGCTGAATGTCCGAGTGTCAAAGTTTGCCCATTTGGCCTGATTTGGCCTCATTTGTGCTATGTGTGAAGGGGCCTTTAGGGATTACAACCATGAAATTATCAATAATCCTACTGGAATACATACTGAATGAACTTGCAGTTTCCTAGTGTAGTATTTTGAGTATTGTTCCATATGGTGCATTAGTTCAAGGCAAATGTTGAACTCTTTCAGCAGAGTTGCTAACACACAAGAATGCTTGGCAACTACAATATTTAAACCCCTTTACAATGTTGTGCTATGCAAAAAAAAAAAAAAGGTTGCTTTCATTTAGCATTGCATTAATTTAGCTGCTATACATTGTGCAGGTTTAGTTCAAGAAGTGCTTTTAGGGCTTTTAAAACATGCTGAGCTCAATGGGAAACAGCAGCTAAACTGGTCATACCATCAGATTTACATAAAAGAATTAAATTAAAACTAAAGGTCATTCAGATGAATTGCACATGCAGTAACAAGGCTGGCATGAAGTTCACTTAACTTTTCATTGATAAATGTTTCTTCATACTTTTTTCCAAAACACGACAATAACAATGATTTAAGCTGTATCACAAACATTCATTCTGAATAATCCCTTCATTTCATATCCCCTTGAAATGAAAGACCAATTTTCTACAATCTACTTTGAGAATGTCTAATACATTAGCCAAAACACAACAGCTGTGGAAGTACTGCATTTTCATTCAAATTTTGTGCACTACACAAAGCCTTGTGTAACTTGATTCATGTATCTTTCATACTGACTTCACTGATAGAAAGTACAAAACTACATTCTCTGTACTCAAATCCTAAAAAAGAGTGGAATACCATCATTTCCAGACTATAGAGCGCACCTGAATATAAGCTGCAACCACCAATTAAAAAAAAAAAAAAAAAAAAAAACACCACAATTGCACATAAATAGGCCACACTTGTCTATCAGCTGCAAGTCACCATGTTGTAACATGAGTTACACAGAAAGATTTTTGAACCTTTAATTGAATACTTACCATAAATGCTTTTTTCCTGAAGCTGTTACACGACCAGCACTGCATCCCGCGTGCACACGGTGGCGTACGGCATCACCACTCCACACGAAGAACTGAGTAACTAATGTTTTTTTCTTTGCAGATCAAGAGAAAGTTTCACCTTGTACAGCCAAGACTGCCTGGTGTCTGGGGGGCCTCCGCTGACTGATTTGATGGAGCAAAGTGCCAGGGGAACTTTTCTTCAGACGCAACAAGGAATTCAAGTACTTTCAGACATCGTTTTCAAAAATCATGAACCTTTATGTGGATAATTTTCTTCAGGACGTAATTACGAATCCGCTTAAAACTTACAGGTAAGACTTTATATTTAAATATGTGTGAATTTAGGCCGCAGCTTTCAGCCAATCAATGCACAGCATCAATTGACATATTTCGACTTATGAGAAAGCCTGTAAAAATCCATAAATTAGCCGCATCATTGTTTAAGCCGCAGTGTTCAAAGCGTGTGAAAAAAGTAGCAGCTCATAGTCCAGAAATTACGGTAATTCATACTCACTTCCAGTGTGGTTGCTGAATAAAGTGAATACTACTAAAGTGAGCACTACTAAAAAACTATACAAGTTGTCTTTTCGCAGACAAATCTGGGTTTCAATATTTAAAAAGGCTGCCTTTGAAATATGTCTTTAAAAGTTTGAATGACAGCTGTAACAATTACCAGCAACAACAAGCACACAAATATCCATCAAACACAATTATGTGTAAGAAGGCATCATCACTCTGGTGATGGTCCATTTCTTCTGTTGGACTCGATTGTATAGGTGGTTTTCTTTTTTCTGATGCGTGGTAATTTTAAAGATTAAGCTGCCAGTTACAAAGAGCCAGTGGCCTGTGTCAGATAATAAAGATAATGGAACCAAACAGAATACAAAATAACTATTAAAAGCACTTGAAAGAACAAGGATGTCAGAGTTTCTACGAATTGGCAAAATGTGTGAGAACATACAAACAAAAACAGCCCTATTAGAAATTTTGATAGTCTTCAACACGTGACAATCCTGCGTCAACTGGACTGAAAATTCAGATTTTTAAATATTAAATAGATATAAAATTATTATTTTTTCCTTTAAACAGACTGTACATATCTAGTACCAATACATATAAAAAAATTTACAAGCGTGGTTATTTTAAAAGCACACCTTCTGATGCATCATATCAAAAATATGTGAGTCTAGTATTCTTTACAATGCTACACCACACTCCAAATAAGTGGATGAGGTCTCCTCTCGTACAAGGTTTCTGCAGCGGAGCAGAGCTCACCTGAAATACAACAGACAATTGAGTCAACCACTGCGTTTCTTTTCAGCTCCAGATCCTATTCATTTCAACTTTCATCTGTGCCTCCTCATCTGCATCATGAAGCTCTTCCTCCTCCTCACAATCCGGCACAGCTCGGTCCATCACACAATTTTTCTTCTTTTTTTTTTTTTTTTTTTTTTTACTTCTTCAGCATGCATTTCAATCAATTTTTTCAACTTTCCCAATGATCTTCTCCTCAAAGATGGGCAATATAGCTTCATCGTCGTGCACCTCTTCAAACACGACCCCACAGTCAAACTCGTCGCTCACCTTCTTGAAATAATACCTGCAAGTTGTTCAGAAGTAAAGATGATTTTAAGTGGCAGTGACCACTGATGGAGTGGTTAAAGCGTCATCATGGGCAAGGTTGGATAGGATTACTTTGAAATGTAATCCAAAAGTAATCAGATTACAAGTAATCCAAATGTATGTACATACATACATGTAATCCACATGTATTCTTTCAAAGTAATCCTACCCAATGTTGAACGGGTCAACCATAGAAAACACTTTTTTTGGTGTGAAAATGGCATACTTAAAGTGAGAGTAAACAGTGTCAAAATTGAACTGGTCACACATTAAAATATTTAACATTCACTATGAGCCATGAGATATAATAACTACAGTTAAAGTATACTTTTAGTCCATGGGCCAAGCAGGTTTTCGGTACCACTTAAGGGGAAAAAAAAAACGACACTTAGAATCCAGCCTCAGTGTATCATGGCCTACATAAAAATGTATGATAACCATCCCAGGGTGGTAGCTGTAGCCAGGTGGGGATCAATGAAGAATTACACAGAGGTCAAAGTTCAAAAATGCTCCAATCATGTTGAAATCTTTATCACATTACTTGTCTGATCATAACGATTCCAAAAAGGTATCATTTGGACTATCTATGACAGAATGTTCTGGAGTTATAGGGTCAAAACAGCAAAAATGGTGACAAAGGTCAATTTCAGTTTGTACAGGGGTCAAATATTAAAGTTGCTCCAATTTCAGTAAAAAAATTATGCAAATTATTGTTTGGATTAATAGGGTTCTAAAAAGGAATAGTTTGCACCATCTGTCATGTTTAGTTATCATGTTACAGGGCAACATATGTCATAGAATTCAATGGATGTTGACCTTGTTTGACCTTTACTTTGGAGACAAAGCATTCAACACAGTCAAAACTATTCCATTTATTGATCCTTTTATTTCAACCAATAATTTGCATCTTTTTGCTGAAATTGGAGCAACTTTAACTTTTGACCCCTGTACAAACTGAAATTGACCTTTGTCACCATTTTTGCTGTTTTTACCCCATAACTCCAGAACAGTCCATCATAAATAGTCCAAACTATACCTTTTGGGAATTGTTATGATCACACAAATAATTTGATATAGTTTTCAACATGACTGGAGCATTTTTAAAGTTTGACCTCTGTGTAATTCTTCACTGACCCCTACTTGGCTACAGCTACCAGCTTGGGATGGCTATCATACATTTTTATGTAGGCCATGATACACTGAGGCTGGATTCTAAGTGTCATTTTGTCCCCTTAAGTGGTACTGATTAGGTCAAAATTCATGACTGGCTCATGGACTACTTGTGATGAGTACCTTTCTGGATTTTAGCTGTGATGCATCTCTGAGCTCTGTACGTCCACAGACATGAGATCTCACCATACAACTCACCTGTAATTTCCTTTCTTTGTTAGCAGTTCCTTGAACTGTCCCAGTGTCACAATCCTCCCTTTGATAGAAGTTCTGTATGGTATCGGCTCTCCGCAGAAGTAATACGCCACAGTAATGTTTTCACACGTCTGCTTTTTAGAAGCTTTATGTCTGCAACCAGGAAGAAACAGAAAATGCAGAAAATTTTGTTTCCACCATCAAGTCATACTAAAATCTGAATAGCATATGCAATACTGGAAAAATACTTCTTTCTCCTGATTTATTCTACTTTTGTGCATCTTATTAGAAACAGTTTCATATTCTATTCTAATGATTCTATTCTATTCTAATTCCACAGAACACAAAAGTCAACCAGGATGTTAGCATGCTAACTAGCGGCACATAAACATCACAGTGAAACACATACTGAAGCAAATCAAATGAACTTTGATTGTCAAGCACAGATAAAAAGCTCACAGTGGACAGGATGTTCTTTCTTTGATGATTGTGGAGTGTAAATGACAATAAAGATAACAACATGATTTTATGCCAGTGTCGCCAACAGAACGGTCCCCCTAAAAATCGGTCAGCCCTGCCTTCACTGCGCACGCATCATCAGCCGCGGTTCACCTCGTTTCTGCTTTAAACTGCACTCCAGTCATCATCTATCTCAGCGACATATTTGAAGCTTTTGTACAACAATCATTTCCACATAAATTCAGCATTATTTCATCATAAAAGATGGAGGAAGCGATCAGAGCACAGCAGCTACACGAGCTGCTAGCTGTTGCGTTCACTGCTCGTCTGTCACCGATTATCGCCTGGTTTCTGTTTAAAACGGCCTTGTTTCTGCTTAAAACTGACTTTAGAATGATTTATGAGGTTTTACCTTGTCATCTGATGGCTAATAATCCCTTTAATCCATTTGATCACTTTGAGTGAAGACAGTCCATTATAAAAGAGCTGCTGTGGTCCGAAATGATGCATGCGCAGTGGAGGCAGGGCGGACCAATTTTTAGGGGGGACCATTTGGTTGGCGACACCGGGCCCTATGCTTCAACGTTGGCCCTCCATTCTTGGTTAGCAGCCCTCCACTTCATAAGTAGAACGTCGTGCTGCTAACCAAGAACGGAGGGCCAATGATAAACCATAGCACCATCTAAAATCATGCTATTGAATTAGTATTATTAGTAGTACTGTTTACTGATGTGTTCATTATTAATGCAATCCTCCCACAATTCTGCAAAACATGATCATAGGTGGTTAAAAAAAGTGCACAAATAATAACGTGTTGTGTGACAAACTTTGAGTTTATATACCATCAGTGTGAAGACATTTTGGCTGGTCCTCACAACTTCAAAGGGCTGTTCGAAGGTTAAGACTTGGTTTTTGGGACTGGGTTAGGATTAGGTATTTCGCTGTGATGGTTAACGTTAGGGTTAAGGACTTTGGAATACATTATGTCTATGAGTGTCTTTGCAAGTATAAGAAATAAGAAATGTGTGTGCGCGTACGGGTGTGAGTGCAACGGGGAATACTCTAACTTGTAGTTGTAGCTGTTATAATTACTAATACAGATTAATTTAATTTAACTCCTCTTATGATGTCATAAAGACATTTTAAGATGAGATCAACTTTATCCCAAAGGAAATAATTTCACCAGAGTACAGAAACAGTGAACAATGTTTTTGTTTTATTTTTTTTTTACAATAACTACAACAAATTTACTCTGAATACCTCTGTTTGTTATGTATTCATTCTGTAGAAGGGGGAGGAATTACAGTCTGATTACCACAGGTAGGAAAGACCTCCTGTGGTGTTCTGTGGTGCACCTCGGTGGTCTCACTCTGTGGCTGAAGGTGCTCTGACAGGACGTCAGTGTGGCATGTAGGTGTTAGGAGGTGTTGTCCAGTATGCTGAGCAGCTTCCTCAGCATCCTCCTCTCTGAAACCTCCACCACAGGCTCCAGCTCAACCCCCAGGACAGAGCCAACTCTCCTAATGAGCTTGTAGAGTTTGTTTGTGTCAGCTGCCTTCAGCCTGCTGCCCCCAGCACACTACAGCAGAGAAGAGGATGCTGAAGGCCACCAAGTGATAAAACATCTGCAACATATTTCTGCAGACATTGAAAGATCTGAGCCTTTTGATCTGCATTTTCTTTATGGCAAGCAAAGGCTCAAAATGTCTTCATGACATCCGAGCCTTCACTTTGATGGTCTTTGTGAAAATCTTATGATCCTTTGTTTTCATGGTTTTTGTGAAATCATGTAGCACCGATACATATTAATGTGTGCACAGCTGACAGTGTTACTGTTCAGACAGCAGCCAGCCAGCCTTGACAAACCCGCAATAAATCCTGAAAATTCTCAATCAAAAAATCAAAATGTCTTGGAACAGGAAGAAACCAGTACATTTTCACACTTGATTCATTTACGTGAACTCAAATGTCTCTTTTCAAAAACACTTGGTAGCTAAATCTGAAGGCTGACTTTTAACCATGTAATTTACTGTTATTTATATATTTCAGGTCTCTTGGATGGGGCGTTATGGGTTGAGTGTGACTGAGGATGGATCCACAGAGCACCTCAACCAAATCAAAGAAGTGAACACAGACACACAGGTGGGAAAAATTCAACTGGGTTCCAGAGATTCCAGAGACCTGACTGATTAATAACTTCACAAGGAGCAAAGAAACTGAGGAGCAACATTTCAGGAAAAGAGCTGGCAGCCCAGGAGTGCCATTTCAGGGAGGATCTGGAAGCCCAGGAAAGGAGGTTTCAAAAGGAGTTGGAGACAAACATCAAAACTGTCCAAGATCTGGCAGCTGAGAAAAAGTGTTTGCAAAAGCAGCTGGAGGATAATGTGAAAATGATCAAAGAGCTGGAAACTAAGGAAGAAATTCTTAAGGATAAGCTTGAATGCCAGCAGGATTTCTTTAAGAAAGAGCTGGAAACTAAACAAGACAGGTTTAAGGAGAAGCTAGAAAGCCAGAGAAAATACCATAAGAAAGAGCTGGAAGAAAAGGAAGACAGTTTTAAGGAGGAACTTGAAGACCAGCAAGAGTTCTATTAAAAAAAAAAAAAACAGTTGGAAATTACAGAAGACAGTATTAAGAAGGAGCTAGAAGGCCAAGAAGAGTTTTACAGGAAAGAGCTGGAAGCTAAAGCAAATGGTTTTAAGGAGGAGCTTGAAGTCCAAAAAGAGTTCTTCTGGAAAGAGCTGGCGACTAAAGAAGACAGATTTCAAGAGGAGCTCAAAATCCAGAAAAGGGTGAACAAGAAGAAGCTAAAAACTAAGGAAGACCACTTCAAGGAGGAACTTGAAGGCCTGCGGGAGTTCTACAGGAAAGACCTGGAAGCTAAGGAGAAGCATTTCGAGGAGAAGCTGGCACTCCAGAAAAGCCTATTTGATAAAGAGCTGGAGGAAAAAAAAATTGAATCTTAACTCCAAGGAGGAGTATTTTTACAGAGATAGCAACCAAGGAAGAACAATTCAAGGAGGAACTGGCAACCCCCCAAAAAACCTTTTCAACCAAGAGTTGGAAGCCAAAGAGGGGAATCTCCAGAAAGAGAGAGAAGAAAAAAAGAACTCCCAAGGATTTATTTTCACCAGCGTTTGCATTTTTCCCGGTTAAGTCACAGCGGCATACATTTAAAAAAAATAGCCAGACCTGAGTTTCAAATAAGACAATATGAAAGATTTTAGAGGTCTTTCCCATGTTTCTTACGTTTATTCTGCAGATGTTAAAAATGAGTTTTGTGACAGGCTGCAACACATTTTTTCCTCTTTCCATCTCTTATTTGTTAACAAAAATTTCATAACTGTGTTGGTTTGTTCCACTACTAGTCTCAGGTGTTGTAGCCAGTCATCACAGACTTCTTGATTTGAAAGTAATCGTGGGATCCACAGTCACGACTGAGGGTCAATTTTTACCCAACAGGTGTAGAGCTTTTGTCAAATGATAAGGTCGAAAGATCAGTATTATCAAAAGCAGAGGAAGGTAAGTGAAGGACAATGTGAGCGATAAAGACCTGTAGGTCTTATACACACACACATTTATATATATATATATATATGCCATCTTATGAAAGCACTTGTGTCCAATTGGCTCAGCGGATAGGCTCTCTCCAAGAATTCCCCCAGCCGCTGCTGCCCCCCCGCTGTTCTGGCTTATTGCCACCTCCACAGCCTCTGTCAGTGCTCCTCCACAAGTTTTGCCTTCTTGTTATTGGCTGAATACAAGTCAAATTTTAACTTAAATAAGCCTATTCAAATAACAAAATTGACAGTGAGAGGAATGTGTGTGAAAACAGTGTTATAGTGGCTACACATTAAAATTGCAACTGCATTTTATTTACTATTTTATGTCAGATATGATTAAACTGAGGCACAGATAAGAGTCTTCGGTCTTCATCTTTCCCGTTTGAAGTATATTATTATATATACACATTTTCAGCTGCTTTCATGTCCTTTTTTCCCAGGTGCAGGACAGCTTCTATTTGAAATAAGTTTTCAGTTCACTCGACCAGTTTTCACCTGTAATGCTATACGTGTGATTAAATATTGAAGAAATATAAATCAATCAAACATACGCATTGCCTCAAGCAGTGATTTTCTCCTACACATTTCTAGAACTTTGCACCTTCAGCCTTGTTGCCTTTATATTTTTCTAAAACTATGCTCATGCTCACTGAGCGAAATAAGCCAAACAGTTTTTTTAAGCCATTGCCATGGTGAATCCCAGTACTGACCCACCCCGCATGCAGCCTCAGTATTTTCTGGCCAACTCTTTCTCCCTGCCTTTAGCGATGGCACACGCACTTGACTCAGAGTGAACCTACTCGGATTTGATTACGCTAACTCAAGTCAGCTGTTTCGGAATCAAAAACTCAAGATTCCCATCTCGGGGTAAATGTACTCAGTGTTCAGTGACAGACTAAACGTTTGTTGAACCTCCCCTCTGAAACATGCCCAAGGGCAATACTGACCCTCAATGTGTCACTGAGCCCAAACTCAAACTTTGCAAGGTTTTAAAATGCTATAATCTACAGCAGAAAATTTCATGACCCACGAAAACCTTGTGGCATTATCACATACACAAGGTTTTAGAAACTCAGCCCCCTGGTGGCCAAAATTAGAAGACAAATGCACCCAATATAAATCTTCTGTGGTCTTAATGAGTTGACGAGTGCTCAAAGTTTCACCTTGGTACACAAAGTCTTTGTCAAGATACTGCTTACATATTGACCACACACACATGCACATTTCTCTTAATATTTGTGAGAACAACTCATAAACATAATGTATTCCATAGTCCCTAACCTGACCTTAACCTTCACAGAGAAATACCTAATCCTAACCCAAACTTAATTCTAACCCTGACGCAAAAACCAAGTCTTAACCCTCAAACAGCCCTTTCATGTTGTGAGGACCAGCCAAAATGTCCTCACGATGGCGATGGCTTTAAACAAAAATTGGTACACACACACACACACACACACACACACACACACACACACACACACACACACACACACACACACACACACACACACACACACACACACACACACACACACACACACACACACACACACACACACACACACACACACACACGCAGCCAAGAAATTCCATGACCTGCTTTGCATTCATCAATGCAGGTAAAACACTACCACATTAAAACTAATAATAAAACACACAAAACAGAACTCCACAACTCTGCTAATTAGTAACACAATTCTAAAATGACCTTCTAAACTACTGCTGATAATAATGGGTGAAAAGAAGACATACTCAGACAAATTAAATGATACTGAGTGCAGGAAAATACACAGTGGACATACTCGGGCTCGGAGAGCTCTGTGTCAGAAACGGCAGGAACCACGCTGAGCTGTGGGAACAAAGCTGGCCTGACTGCGGCGCGACCTCTCTGGATGACTTCCATCACATACCTGAAGGATCGCACAACCCCAGCAATTAGACATAGACTGACCCCAGAAGTTCAGGCCTCACATTCACCCCGATGTCAGGCTACCCTGACATTGGGGTGAATGTGAGGCATTATTGTAAAGCGCTTTGAGCGTCTGATGCAAATGGAAAAGTGCTATATAAATCCAGTCCATTTACCATTTTACAGTATAAATACATTGTTTCATTTTGACCAAACACATGGGATCTAGCTTCTATCCTTGAGGACCAAGTTAAGCAGTTTCTGCTGTACATCACTAGTGAGTACAGGCCAACCTGTAACCTGCAGGCACCAGCAGGTAAGCTTGGTCAGAAAATATTGAGGATGCAGGCAGGACAGGTTAAAAGCAGTAATTTACAAGTAATTAGTAAATTACAGATATATTATAGGCTCTCTAAACAGGATTACAACAGGCTAAGATGCCATCCCATGTGCTTCTCACACACATGTGCGCACAAGAGCGGGCACTATGCACTGCTTGCATTTATGCTGCATTCGCGCTCGAGAAAAACAGTCATGTCGATCATCACAGTAGAATTCCATTTGTCTGCAGGAGGAGAATTCACTTGTTTGAAAGATACAACCTTAAATCCTCTGTAATACACAAATTATTCATGTTTACCCGATTAAAACCAGGTGACGCTTTGCACTTAAATAATCCATCTCTCGCTGTCCATCTTTCCTCCTTATTAAAGATAAAACAACCCCAAGTTTACCATCAGCCACTTACAGCCAACATGTGAATGCAGCATTAATAGGATTTGTACTGACGTCTATCCTTTTTAAAATGTACATTAAATAAGAAATCAGGTTGAGTTGGATCTGGATTGTTAATCAGCACATACATTTGATGGCCGGGCAATGCGGACTGGCTCTCATAACAATTCAAGTGGGTGCAAGAGTTTAAAATCCCTGACCAGCGCATCACTAAAAACCAACTGATTAACTGAACAAAGTAATGGAATAACATCTTACTCTTACACCTACTACAGACAGCCTCTTACTTTTGCTTGGGTTGTAAGGCTCCAGATTTGATCTTCTCCTCCTCAAGCCGTCGACAAGCCTCCTCCAGCTGTGTGAGGGGATTGGGAGCTGGGTTGGGGGGCATAGTTGGATCCTGAATGAAAGGGTGAGATGGCTGCACACTGTTCCGCAACTGGGCACTGACCCGCGGGTAGACTGATCGCTCCACTGAGCTGAGCCGGGGTCCTTCATGACCAACGGCCTTCTTGGACCCAGAAATACTCCTGAAAAGAATATTCAACATTCTCTCAGACCTGAGTTTCAGAATTTTTACCAGACAACCATGAGGACACAATTCAGATCTCAGGACTATAATTACACACAATTGTTTTGTATGTGCGTTAAAACATTAGACTGCCCAGGATAATCTTAGCAAAGAACATTACTGCTTTCAAGTTGATCAAATTAACTTCGAACTGCCATTTTTGGCATGCACATTTCTATTTGTATTAGAATTTTACTACTAGTACTATTAAATAACAAATAAATAAAACATTGTTCATTCTGCTCGTGTCCTTAAAAAAAAACACAACAACAACAACCTATAAGAATACTGTTAAAGCACCAAATCGATAAGGATTAATAAAAGTAGTAGTATTGTCAAAATCTTGGCAATACATCAGCTTTTAAACAGATGCCCAACCACAGAACCAGAGTTGAGTGTATGTGGCAACTCCAAAGGCAAACACAGACCTTTTCCACCAACTGAGACGGAGAAGAAGAGTGTAAAGCACCAACGAGCTTTGATGTTGAATTTGTCAACAATTTTTTCCCTATATAATGACGGGAGAGTGAAAAATGGGACAAAGTGTTCCTTTTTAAACTGTTTAAAAATTTTCTGCAGCTACCACAAGGTCACATTTAAGCTCCAAGGTTCACGCTTCTGATGGGTTGTAAGTTACTGTGGTATACAAATTAAATTTGAGCTCAAGTTAGTTGAGTTTACTCACCCATAAGGGCTCTTTTTATGACGAACCATTTCTTTCTCTCCTTCCATCATCCACAAAAGAATCTTCTGGTTTCTCTCTATCTCATTCGCAGGCACTGACGTGTCATGAGGCCGCACTTCCTCGCCTTTCCTGAAAGCTCTTTTGCACTGTGTGCTGCTACCTTTGCTACTGTACAAAAGAAGACAAACAAATGAAAAAGCAAAAACCTTTTCATTTAACCAAAACTCAGAAAAAGACAACTGATGACTTGGTTGAATTCATACCTGTAACCCACATGCTCCATAGGGTTTGATACCATTCCATCAGCATACGTGCGAGACTTTGACCCATAATGATTCGGCTCGGTGGCCCAGGGAACAGTGCTGTGCACGTGTTCGGCAGCCTCAGCTTCCGCCTGCTCTTTGGACTTCCCAGAATTTGAGTGGTGGATGTGATGTACATATTTGTGGTGGTACAGATGGCTGGTGTCTCCTTTGAGACCGTGTCTGGATGGATGTTTTCCCTGATATGATGACTGCGCCATTCCAAGTCCCTTACCCCCCGGCAAGCCATCTGGTGAGCGTGACTTGGGGGAATGACGGCCCGTACCTGGCGACTGGCACCCAGGAGTCTTCATGACTCGTTGTACGTGATCGTCCAGGATGCTCTCAGGGTTTTCCTCATGTGCATCTTTCACAAGAGGACTACAGCAGGAGAGGTCGGCATAGTGGGTGTTGTAAGTCTGTTGATAAGCACCAGGGGGAAACCTGTGACCATTCAATGGCATGGCAGTGGTCATATTGCCATCATCACCTTCCTCTTCCTTTCACAGGAAAGCACAAAAGAGCATAATTTAGACAATATATATTAAGAATATAACTATAATGCTCATAAAATCTAATCATTTCCTAAAGCACTGTGGACAAAATTAGTTATATACTTTTTTTTTTTACACTGTACACATTTCAACCAGCAGGTGGCAGATTTTCACCACAAGCTATGATATACCTTATTCTTACTGCTGAGGTTTAAAGACAAGCAAGCATGTTTCAGTACCAGCCACAGGTTAGTGTACTATTCAAATCAAGCCTTGACACAAACTTTGCAATCCATCTGTTCATGAAAAAGGCAACACAGGAGATTTACCTGCCCCATTCTAGAATGAACACATCTGTTAGTGCAGTGTCCACAACTACTTTAAATGCACAGTTAGTTACCATGTGCAAATATAAATATTCAATTGGTCATATGTGAGAATGGCTAAGCAAGTGACCAAAATTTGTGTCTCATGCTGATTTTTGATTGATATCAAAAATGTCCAAGGTGTACCCCACCTTACACTCTATAACTGCTGGGATAGGCTCCAGCACCCTGCGACCCTTAACTGGACTAAGCGGTTGAAGAAGAGTGTGCGTGTGTGTGTGTGAGAAAGATTATGAAGCATATCTCAGGGAATTTTATCTCTGGTGTTCATTTCTAATTTCACCACAGTCTGAAAGAGTTTTGGTGTGGACAGTTTCTGCACTGCTCCTCTGGTTTGCCCAGATCTCCCTTTGTTAACATTGTGAACAGTTTGAAACTTCTTTACAATCCTCGATATTGTCTTTCTGTCTGGAGCTTTTCTAACTGCATAATGACTGATACTGTCATTGGGTTTGCGCGATTGATTTGGTCTCAAAGTAGAATTCCACCAGTTTCCTTTTTTGCTTGATCAGAAGAAATTCCTTACATATATCTTGATGTCTGAAAAAAGACAGAATTCAGATTTAGCCACTGCAAAATTAGAGTGGGACACCCTGTGCATATATATATATATATATATACACTGAGAAGAGAATTAACATTTTGCTATCATCATTATGAACTACACATGCAAATCATAGTTAAGCTAAAGTTACCCCCAAAAACAGATGCTTTGCAATACAAGGCACTGTGCCAAGTGAATCAATATTCATGTATACCACATTTGTGCTTGTGCGAGTGTGCACGTTTGTGTGCATGTACTTCACACCTCATTTAAGCAGCTACATCTACTGTACACAGCAGTCTGATATTGCAAGCTAGAGACACAGCACAATTTCTATGGACGTGTATTATTCTAATTACGTTTTTATAAACTACTCTAGAATAAACTATCTACTGTTCGAAATGCATGTACTTCTGACTAAATTTGTATATTCAGTGCAAAGTACATACATACTGAATAATAGATGAAGATCAGTCTAGAGCAGTTAATTAAAATAATTTGTAGGTGTTTTGCAGTTATTCCATCTGTCTGTCTGCCGATGCATGTTATCTAGTAAATGACTATAATACTGTTTGCTTTACATGTCCACAGAAACTGTTGTGTGCTCCAGCTTGTAATATCAGTGTGATACACACTAACTGACCAGTAGATGCCAGTAGTATAGAATGAGCTGTTAAATAAGTGAAGATTCAATAGACTGTTGTTACGCTGTTTGGCTCTTGTTCACTGAGTACTCCACAAGTTGCTCATGAAGAACGCCGTGCGGAGCAGAGCCTTTTAATGCGGACTTGCACCAATGGACACAACTGAATTTACTGTCACAAATGCCTGTCGCTTGCCCACAGTAAGGTGGAAGTCCCTTAAACGTGTCCTAGATGTGACAATAAGATAATATTTAGTAGATAACATTGGCGACGTCAGCTGTAATCCTGTACGCACCGTGCGCACATTTTTGTCAAGGCTTTATTCAAACACGCTTCGCACAAATGATAGCTGTGTGTTGGGAGGAATGCTGCAAAAACAGCAGATTTTTCAGGCAGGCGGACTTGCTTGTCAGGCTGATTGCAGACCGCTACAAAAATGCAACGTTCCATTCATTTCTCGAAAACATTAAAGTGTTCTGCTCCAGTCATCATGAAAAGAAAACATCAACTCAATATTTTAGAAGCATTTAGAAACAGTAAAATGTGCACTGTAAGCAGCTGAACTGCTGGGTGAGGGCGCAATTCTTCACTTTTGTTTTTGGGAGGGTTGCCAGGTTTGCACTTTATAAACCAACCTGTTAAGAGGCAAACCAGACAGCCATTTCATCCTGTTATCACTTTTCTGGATTGAGAGCAATCGTAATACAACCCCTGGCAAAAATTATGGAATCACCGGCCTCGGAGGATGTTCATTCAGTTTAATTTTGTAGAAAAAAAGCAGATCACAGACATGACACAAAACTAAAGTCATTTCAAATGGCAACTTTCTGGCTTTAAGAAACACTATAAGAAATCAGGACAAAAAAATTGTGGCAGTCAGTAACGGTTACTTTTTTAGACCAAGCAGAGGGAAAAAATATGGAATCACTCAATTCTGAGGAAAAATTATGGAATCATGAAAAACAAAAGAATGCTCCAACACATCACTAGTATTTTTGTTGCACCACCTCTGGCTTTTATAACAGCTTGCAGTTTCTGAGGCATGGGCTTAATGAGTGACAAACAGTACTCTTCATCAATCTGGCTCCAACTTTCTCTGATTGCTGTTGCCAGATCAGCTTTGCAGGTTGGAGTCTTGTCATGGACCATTTTCTTCAACTTCCACCAAAGATTTTCAATTGGATTAAGATCCGGACTATTTGCAGGCCATGACATTGACCCTATGTGTCTTTTTGCAAGGAATGTTTTCACAGTTTTTGCTCTATGGCAAGATGCATTATCATCTTGAAAAATGTCATCATCCCCAAACATCCTTTCAATTGATGGGATAAGAAAAGTGTCCAAAATATCAATGTAAACTTGTGCATTTATTGATGATGTAATGACAGCCATCTCCCCAGTGCCTTTACCTGACATGCAGCCCCATATCATCAATGACTGTGGAAATTTACATTTTCTCTTCAGGCAGTCATCTTTATAAATCTCACTGGAACGGCACCAAACAAAAGTTCCAGCATCATCACCTTGCCCAATGCAGATTCGAGATTCATCACTGAATATGACTTTCATCCAGTCATCCACAGTCCACGATTGCTTTTCCTTAGCCCATTGTAACCTTGTTTTTTTTCTGTTTAGGTGTTAATGATGGCTTTCATTTAGCTTTTCTGTATGTAAATCCCATTTCCTTTAGGCGGTTTCTTACAGTTCGGTCACAGACGTTGACTCCAGTTTCCTCCCATTCGTTCCTCATTTGTTTTGTTGTGCATTTTCGATTTTTGAGACATATTGCTTTAAGTTTTCTGTCTTGACGCTTTGATGTCTTCCTTGGTCTACCAGTATGTTTGCCTTTAACAACCTTCCCATGTTTATATTTGGTCCAGAGTTTAGACACAGCTGACTGTGAACAACCAACATCTTTTGCAACATTGCGTGATGATTTACCCTCTTTTAAGAGTTTGATAATCCTCTCCCTTGTTTCAATTGACATCTCTCATGTTGGAGCAATGATTCATGTCAGTCCACTTGGTGCAACAGCTCTCCAAGGTGTGATCACTCCTTTTTAGATGCAGACTAACGAGCAGATCTGATTTGATGCAGGTGTTAGTTTTTGGGATGAAAATTTACAGGGTGATTCCATAATTTTTTCCTCAGAATTGAGTGATTCCATATTTTTTTTCCCTCTGCTTGGTCTAAAAAGTAACCGTTACTGACTGCCACAATTTTTTTTCCTGATTTCTTATAGTGTTTCTTAAAGCCAGAAAGTTGCCATATGAAATGACTTTAGTTTTGTGTCGTGTCTGTGATCTGCTTTTTTTTCTACAAAATTAAACAACTGAATGAACATCCTCCGAGGCCGGTGATTCCATAATTTTTGCCAGGGGTTGTAGAACAGCGCTCCGTGTGGAGTAAGCTGCAAGAGCCGCTCCTTGTACTTGTTTTGGACAAAGAGGCACTTAATCCTCCCCATGCCGACAGCGGAGGTGGGAGCTCACGTTTAGTCACGCAAGATTCACGCACTGCTGAGCATGTGCACTGAGAATGTAACAACGGCCTATTCATAAAGACTGGAAGTAGACACTTAAATGAGGGAGTTTTTGATCAGCTTTCCCATTCCAGACAACAAAAAGTATATCACTGTACCTTTTGTTGTTGTTTTTTTTTTTAAGTGAAGCCAAGCAGGTTTGACTGTTTACTACACTCCATCTCACACTGTTGTGGTCATAGCTTGCATAATGCCTCGTAAACCCCCCCAAAAAAGAAAAGACATGCAACTTGATGACTGACACTGTCCAATCGTGAGCCATGTCAATTTAATTGCATGTCCTTCAGACAGGTAATACACGACTTACACCTGTCTAACATGGCATTTTACATGTCTGGGATGCTCAGACAACAGTCACTGTTGAACCCTGCAAATAATGGATTTTTGTTGCTGCTTAAAGTGCAACCAATACAGCAGAGAAGGCCACTCATTTGTCATGCAAGGCCGACAGCCTTCGGATTTTGATTCCCTTTTACCTTGCCAGGTGATTTAAATAACGAATTCCTCTCATTTACTGGAAGGAGAGTTAATCTGTGAAATAACCTGCTGAGGTGACAGGTTGGAATGAAAACCTGCAGGCTGCTGGGCCTTGATTGGACATCCCTGCAGCAGACTGTCAGTCACAGCTGCTGTGAGCCCAACTTTCTCCGCAGCTGGAGCAGTGAGCTTTTATCTATACCAAGTTAGAAACAATTCTGGAGAGAGAGGCAACAAAAGACAGCAGTGGAAAGACAAGAGTATGTAGAAGTTTGCGCTATCACTTTTAGCAAGCTCAAACTTTTTAAGTCAGCGTGTTAATAATTTAATAAAACCTGCATTTGTGATCATGCCAAACTGAGTTTCTTTTTGCTTTCTGCCTGCATAAAGCCTTGTTCTCACTATTCATTATTTAACTGTATAAAGGCCAACATGAAAGAATTCTCAGCCAATTCCTACACAAAGTGAACTCTGCTGTGCCCACTGCTTTTCTTAAGATTTGACGGTACTGTAAAATATTCCATATGAAGTCAAGCACTGGACAGTTCAAGGCTATGTCTCCACATCTCTACACTGCCTCCAAATACATATGATCATTGCTACCCTATGTACGCAGAACACAATGGATAGGACATCAAGCCAGCTCAACAGCCAACCAAGGTGAAGACATGAAGAAAAGAACTACCGCAGCCTCAAAAGAATATACAGACCTCAGTGCACTGTTAAGTACTCATGTGTGCACCCTGAAGCCAAGATCCATTTTTATTAGAGGTGTTAAGGATTAACACTTGGAGCTACATCAACACATGTCTACAGATCCAAAACAATTTATGTGAGAAATGTGGCAAAAATAAATATTAATGTGGGGGAAAAAAATTAAGTTGTTTGGGGGCACAGAGAAAGTGAGGGTGTGTGAAGGTGAGTGTGAGACAGTATTCAGAGACCACAGTAATCAGTTGGCTTTTTCTGAATACATACATTTTCTTTGTGCCAAAGAAATTCTCCACAGAAGCCGTAGGTTACATATGCCGAATGATCTATCCGTGGTTGAACTCCTCAGGAAAGCCCCTGCATTTTATTTTCAAAGATACAATGTGTCGTTTATAAGTATTTAATTAAATGTGCTGAAAATAATTTAAAGGAACCTTTGTCTTGGAGGCTGCATTACTGTAATTTTTGACGACTACTGCATTCACATGTCGACGGTAGAAAAACCACCATACCTGTCATTAGAGCAGAATCAATGTTGCCTGCAGCAGCATAAGAGATGATGACATGAGACGTGCCAATTTTAGTGTCAAAAACACAAGACAGTAATTTACGAGGTCTGTCCATAAAGTATCGTACCTTTTTATTTTTTTAAACTATATGGATTTGATTCATATGTTTTCACGTCAGACAAGCTTGAACCCTCGTGCGCATGCGTGAGTTTTTCCACGCCTGTCGGTGACGTCATTCGCCTGTGAGCATGCCTTGTGGAAGGAGTGGTCCCGCCCCGTGTCGGATTTTCATTGTCTGGAAATGGCGGAATGATTTGGGGGTTTTTTTCCATCAGAATTTTTCAGAAACTGTTAGAGACTGGCAGCTGGAAACCATTCGAAAAATTTATCTGGCTTTCGGTGAAAATTTTACGGGCTTCACAGAGAATAAGGACTATTACTACAGCTTTAAGGACGGCCCACAATGGCGCTCGGCACGCCGCGCTCCAAGCCGCGACAACAGGCACGAACCACCAGATTATTTCTAAACGGATGGCTGTGTGGAGCTGGGACCGTCGTGTGCACTTTCTCTGGTTATCACAAGAGCTGGACATCAACCATTTTCCAGCAGATTTCACTTTTAACAAGAGATTTTGTCGTGGAAAGCCGCGCGGAGGCTTTGTGCGTCATGACCGATTCGCTGTTCGAGCAAGACAAAGAACGCCTCCGTTTCGGCGTGTCAGAGGACAAGTTCGGACATGCCCAGCTCTCCACAATTTCTCTTATAACTCACTCGACTGGTAAGCATTGAAAGCCGAGATAGGCATGTCGCAACTTGTCCTCTAACACGCCGAAAGCCAGATAAATTTTTCGAATGGTTTCCAGGTGCCAGTCTCTAACAGTTTCTGAAAAAATTCTGATGGAATAAAACCCCAAATCATTCCGCCATTTTCAGACAATGAAAATCCGACGACGGGGCGGGACCACTCCTTCTACAAGGCGTGCTCACAGGCGAATGACGTCACCGACAGGCGTGGAAAAACTCATGCATGCGCACGAGGGTTCAAGCTTGTCTGATGTGAAAACACATGAATCAAATCCATATAGTTTAAAAAAAAATAAAAAGGTACGATACTTTATGGACAGACCTCGTACTTGAGGGCGTTTTACCGAATGGTACTTAAAAATAAGAAGCTCTGGCTCTGATTACTGCTTAAAAAGTCAACTTTTTGCAACATTACAGTTTACTTTCTCTCTAATAAGTTTTTCAGTTTACTTGATAGAAAACCAGGTGCCTGCACTAAAATATTCCCATCTTTCGCTGTATGTCTTTCCCTAAATGCAAAAGAACATTCGATTTGTAATTATCACTGTGGCAAATGGAAGAAGTTGAATTTTTTTTGTCATTTTCACACGGTGTCACTAGGGCTGTGGGGGAGGGATCAATTCAAGTCAGAATGACAATTCTTATCCTTAATCATTCAAAAATCTATTTTAAAAATAATGCAATGCACTTCAGTTTCTCCTCACTGCCGAAAAAGTGGACTTGCTGTTGCCCATCCCTCTCGGCTTCCATACAAGAGTTTGTACTATGTTAGCAGATTAACTTCGTTCGTCATTACCATGGAATAGCAGTAAATGCAAGAAGTTCAACTTGCTCCACCAACGTTAAAAGCTAGAGTGTGAGCGCACTTTGGAATGGACAATGTCCCTGATAAGGAGGTTGATATGACCAATTCTATATGCAAGCTGTGCAAAATGAAGGTGAGCATTTCAGAAACACAACAAATGCTTGAGCACATTGAGCACGTCATCACCCCAAAATGAAAGAAGCAGAGCAGCCTCAGTGGCTAACACTAGCAGCTGCCCAGCGCACACTGCATCACTTTAACGAACTTCCAGCCAATTCCGAATGTGCAAAAAAGAAACCCTAAATCCATCAACTGTTTCATTTCAAAAGACCTGCGCTACAGCATTGTGGAAAACGAAGGCTTCATATTTATGATGCAGACAATGCAGCACAAATGACTAGATCCTGAAATTAGCAGCTGTACATACTGAATTCAGAGTCAGATTCAGAATTCAAAGTCGATTTTTGAACTGAAAATCCTTTTGAATCAAATTGTGACCCCATGAAATGGAATCAAATCTAAACCTGATGAAAATTATTCACAGAATTATGACTTTTTTTTCCCTCAATGGTTCCCTCTTTCCATTGGAAAATTAAGATCCCTGGATCCCTTACTTTTGAGCAGCTTTTCTGCACTGCAAGCTAAAGTGGTGTTTATGAGCTAATTGTATTTTGGGGTAGTTGTGCAAAACACAGCACTAACTGAATTACTCTGATCCTGCTTCATGAAAATGAATTCATCATAAAATGAGATCATTTGTGATCTGATATTATGCTACCAAACATGGCCATACAATTTTAACAGTTTTAATATTATAGTTAAACACATATTAGTTTTAGTTTGATCATCACACAGAGAAAAAAACGCTTCATTTCACACTTGCCTCAAGCTTAAAAAAAAAAACAAAAGAAAAACCTAGAGGTGTGTGATGGAAGCTTCTTTCCTTTTACGTGGCCAGAACACACAAATTATATCTGCCTGGAGACTTAATATTTGGCTCACAGCACTGAGCAAGATTTCATTTGTGGTTGCAGCAAATATTTAATCACTGTTCAAGAGAGATCAAACAGGCACAGACTGTTCCAGACTTACAAACAGCTGACTGTGCAGGTGCTTCATCTCATTTATCCCCAAAGCCACTTAAGAGCAAAGATGGAATTCTCCAAATGATTTATAGAGCTTTTTAAAATTAATATCCACTTAAATGGCTGGCGTCATTTGTTTTTTTTGTTTTTTTAAAGGCTAGATTAATTTAAGTCTCCTGTGGCTGTTAATTGTAAGTGCACACTCACATTAAACAGCTCACTCTCTTAGCTCGGAAGGCTTTGCGGGTATTCCATGTGAGGAATACACAGATCCAAGTGGTCTGTGTATTCTTCACATGGAACACCCGTAAAGTGTATTCTCACCTGTAAGCAAGGGGTTGGGATGCTTGGTGTCCGAACGGATGTGGCACTCAAGCACCCCCTGATCAATCCCCTAGACAGTGGCTCACAGTGTGGGCACTGACTTTCAGCTAGGGTTGGGTATCGAGAACTGGTTATTTTCGGGTATCATTAAGAAATGATTCAATCCACCGATATCTATAGTCTTTTTGCTTAACAAGCCCCTTATCGGTCCTTCAGAGCGGCCATTGTTTTTGAGGGTGTTTGTCGGGAAAATGATCATTTCCCTAAGCTGATTACAGACCCTGCAGCGGCTCTGTAATCAACTGCTTCTGCAGCGCGACTCCACTTTGAAGCGTGATCCAATAAAGCAATGCTTCAATCCACTGGCTCATTGGTTCTTTGATTCGCTGCTCTTCAGAAGCGACAAGTCCACTTCTTAACCCCTCTCAGAGCCATTAAAATATGTCTATTTTTGTGTATTTTTATTCTATTTGGATGCTCTCATTATGCTTTTACGTGTGTTTTTCGTACTGTTCTTTTTATTTTATCTTTACTTGGTGCTATTGGAAAGCACTTTGGTTCAGTGAAAACTGTTGTAAAGTGCTATAGAAATAAAACTTGATTGATGTCAATCATGAGTCACTTTTGTGTGGATTAAAGTCACTAACTGGGACTCTTGTCTTGTTGCAGTCAAGAAACAACAATCATCCTCTGTTCCATTGGCACAGCTCCAAATGCTGCTCTGCTCTCTGCCGAGACAGAGTCCGCTCGGAATTAATAACTTCAAAATGAATCGTCGATTTAAATAAAATGACACCTCTTTACAAACGTTGTAATACAGACAATAAACTACAATCAACTAAAACTTTTTTCCTCTCAAAATGAGACATCCTGCATTCTTTATAAATTGCATCCTGACGTGCAGCACAGCCAGCTACAAGAGCTCAGCTCAGACATATGGAAGACATTCATGCCAATAATGTCTGAAAGGAAATGCTTTTGACAAAAACCTACAGATTTTGTTTATTTCTATTTATGTTCAGAGATCAAGGATCCACCAAGTAGAGTTTATTATGTCCAGAGTTTAAGGATCGAGTGACCAAATTCATATTTAGTTACTTTAAGACTCAATAAAATGTTGACATAGAAAACCTGTAAAGCCTACTTTTAGAACACAGAAAATTCACAAGAGGTATCGATAAGGGAATCAATAAGAAAACGATAATGGTATTGGTAGATAAAATCTTATAAATACCCATCCCTACTTTCAGAGCATTGCTTTGGTGTGTCTGCTGTTACCGAGTCCTCAGGGGTTGGGACGGCTGGAGCACTGGCCTGCTTTCTTTGTAAGTAAGCTTTCTGTCATGCTTAGTTATCATGTTATAGGGTAACATATGTCACACGTCATAGAATCCAACAGACGTTGACATTTTTTACCTTTACTTTGGAGAATAAGCATTCAACACAATCAAAACTATTCCATATCCATCCTATTATCTCAACCAATCATTTGCATTACTTTTAATCAAAGCTGTAGCAACTTTAACTTTTGACCCCTATACAAACTGAAATTGACCAGTCACCATTCTTGCTGTTTTTACCCCGTAACATTCAGTCACAGATAGTCCAAACTATATCTTTTTGGAATATGTATGATCAGACAAATAATTTGGTATAGTTTTCAATATGATTCGAGCATCTTTTAATTTTGACCCCTGGGTAATTCTTCAATTGATCCCTACCTGGCTGCTATTGAAAATTCAAGTGGGCAATTGTTTTTTTCAAGAGTAATGTCTAAGGAGTATTTGAACTGAATTTGGTGCTTCCATCACCATTTGCAGGATTGTTTCTGTTATTTGCTGCACAATCTCAGCAGCTCATAGTGCTGCACCTACAGTCTGTGGGGTTTGCTTCACTGAAATACTAAACTTGATACTTTCTAAATGACATAAACTAGCTGTGATTTATAATCTTCAAACACACCTTACAGTGTAGTGTACTTGAAGTTCATAAGAGTGATATACAGTGCATCCGGAAAGTATTTACAGCACTTCACTTTTTCCACATTTTGTTATGTTACAGCCTTATTCCTAAATGGAGTGAATTATTTTTTTCCCTCAAAAGTCTACTCACCCCATAACAACAACATGAAAAATGTTTTGAATTTTTTGCAAAAAAAACCCCCCAAAAAACTGAGAAATCACAAATACATAAGTATTCACCTCCTTTTCTCAATACTTTGTTGATGCACCTTTGGCAACAATTACAGCCTCAAATCTTCTTGATACTTGGTGCACCCATCTATGGGCAGTTTTGTCCATTCCTCTTTGCAGCACCTCTCAAGTTCCATCAGGTTGGATGGGGAGAGTTGCCCCCACATGAATTTGACCCCCCATTATCAGCAGTAGGCTTCATTTTAGCCAATGCCTACCGATCTTATTGGAATCAGCATACTCAAAAACCCTTATAGACCAAATTTCATGCTTTCTGCCAGAAGTGAACATCTCATCTCAAATTTGTAACATATCTGCCCCACTACTATGGAATCTGGGAATAAGCACTGGCACAAATGGCCTATCTAGGACTTACCTCTACTACTTAAGTATATGAGCAGATTTAATGCTGGTGACGTATGAGAATGCAAAAATGCTTTCAGGATTTGACTGTGATATTCAAGAATAAAACACCTATTTCTTCCCTAACTCCAACAGCCCCCCAAGCTACTCCTAATATTATTCAGTAACTGACACCAGACCCTAAATTAGTGGCACCAACTTTCGTATCAGTTTGTTTGTTTCATTACTTAAATCTGTAAGTGTACTGTCTGAACGTATATAATGTAAAAGTAGATCATGCTACTGTGAAAGTGATATTAAAATACTTTGCCTGACCTGATTATTTTTTGTGATTTGTAACGGTTGCCTGCATTGATCACCTTTTTTCTGCTACTTACAAATAGCACTTTTTTTTTTAACTGACTGTACTTATGTTTAATTGGGGTGCTGAATTTTGTTTTTGCTCCTGTCTGTTTTTCTGCAGTATGTTTTTGTGTTATCTTGTGTCTTTTAATCCATTTTTACATTGTAAAGCACTCTGAAATATCTGACTGAGAGCATTTTATGAATAAAAGGTATTAACGATAGCAAGTGTTGCGCACACAGTATCATGGTTGCGCTTTTGTTTGTGGAAGCTAATTCACAAGACAGGATGAACATACCAATCGTACTCTCTTCAGTCGCTCCTCAAGTTTCTCTTCAGCCTCCCTTTCTCTCAGCACCATTTCCAACCTGCTGATCAGTTCCGCAGCAAACCTTTGTGGCTCCACATGTATATCCTTTGGAATCCGGTTTGTACGCTGCAGGGAGAAGCATGACATAAAATAAATATTCCCAGTGCATAACAGTCCCATTTGCTATTTCAACACATTGGGTCTCTTTGATCCCCCACATCCTGTCAGTGGCTAAATGAAAAGGACTAGAACATCAGGGGCAAACAAGCTAGGTGTGAAGTATTACAGTTCCAAAAACATATTTTAAAGAGTTCAATGTTACAACAATAGCCTGCCACTGCCTAATTTTATTTAACCTGGTTAGGCCCACTGAGATCGAGATCTCTTTTACAGGGAAGATATGGACAATTTTTTGTAGTTTCCAATTCACCAAACCTGCATGTCTTTGGAAAATGGTAACTCTTACGTTTAGCCTGTGGACACTTGGACCATTTGTTTGTTCATCCATTCACCATACCGTATCTTTAAAAACGGCATAACCTATATGCAGAAGCAACAGCTTGCACTCCTGATGTGAGAAAAAAAAAAAATTTAATCTTCACCTTGATCTTTATCAGTTGTAAAACATGTTTTAGGTACAACCTGGCTCTTGTCAAACTGGAGAAACCACACAAAAAAGCAAAAGACACCAGTAATATTCTCTGCAGGATGCACACACAGCATCCAATTATTTTTATAGGGGGATTCAACAAATTAAAACAACAACAATGGAAAAAGGGGATATCTAAAATGTTATTTATTTTGGTTCATCTGTTGTGTGGAGATAAAAGTGAGTGAGGCCATGATTACTACGAAATATGGTCACTATAAGTTTAGTCATTTTAAATCAGATAAAGAAGTTAAAAAAATATAATGCAATGGTAAAATACCCTCGGGCGTATGAGCATGTATTCAATGAAAGAGTATTTAGAAAGAATGTGACCTTTTGACCCCTTAGAATAGGTCAGGATTAACCATCTTTGAGCTTGCCCAAGGTCTGTGTCCCAAGAATGCTCCCTGAGAATTTGAAGACCCTGGCAGCAAAAGGATTGGACTTAAGCTGAGCATAATTGGATGGACGGACAGACGCAAAGTCTTCACGGTACCTGATGGCTGTATTTTGGCAATTGGGTAATCAAGACTTTGTAATGGTTCAAAAACAAAAACAAATAAAAAAACAAAACAAATAAAAAACAAAACCAAAAAAAAAAAAAACCAAAACAAAACAATTGCTGAATTGCAAGGAACAAAAATGAAACCAGAACCTATATTTTAGTTAAGCTAATGTTATTAGCACTACTACTACTACTGGGAGCAGGAAAGAGATGAAAAAAAAAAAAAAAGATGACTAGCAAAGGTACCAGTATTTGCTTGGGTGAAGAGTAGTTACAGAACTGCCACACACACACAATATATATATATATATATATATATATATATATATATATACACACGAGGTCTGTCCAAAAAGTATCAGACCTTTTTATTTTTTTCAAAAACCTTATGGATTTGAATCGTGTGCTTGCATGAGCCAACCTTGAACCTTCGTGTGCATGTGTGAGTTTTTTCACGCCTGTCGGTTGCGTCATTCGCCTGTGAGCAGGCTATGAGTGAGCACTGGTCCTCCCCCCTCGTTGGATTTTCATTTTGAGGAAATTGTCTGAACGATTGGAGCAGCGCTGAATCAAATTTTTCCAGAAACTGTGAGAGACAGCCAGGTGGAAACCATTCGGAAGATTCAAATGGCTTTCGGTGGCTTTTCAGTCGAGTAAGTATCCGAGGAATTGTGTAAGAGCTGGACATGTCACAACATGTCCTGTGAGACTTCCAACTTCCACACGTCTTTCATTACAAAATCTCCTGTAACAATGGAATGTGCCAAAAAAGTGCCGATGTCCACCTCTTCTGCAATTTCTCTGGTAGTCAGACGACATCCCGGATCAACACAGCGTTCACTTTGGAAATGATCTGGTCGTTTCAGCATGTCGATGGCCGATCGGAGCGCGGCGCACCCTCCGCCATTGTGCGCCGTCTTTAAACCGGTTGTAACGCTCCTTAATCTGTGTGATGCCCATAGGATTGTCACCGAAAGCCGCCTGAATCTTCCGAATGGTTTCCACCTGGCTGTCTCACAGTTTCTAGAAAAATTTGATGCAGCAAAGCTCCAAATCGTTCCACCTCGTAATGAAAATCCAAGAGAGGAGGACCAGTGCTCACACAAAGCCTGCTCACAGGCGAATGATGCAACCGATGGGCGTGAAAAAAATCACGCATGCGCATGAAGGTTCAAGGTTGGCTCATGCAAGCACACATGATTCAAATCCATATGGTTTTTGAAAAAAATAAAAAGGTCTGATACTTTTTGGACAGACCTCGTATATATATATATATATATATATATATATATATATATATATATATATATATATATATATATATATATATATAGAGAGAGAGAGAGAGAGAGAGAGAGAGAGAGAGAGAGAGAGAGAGAGAGAGAGAGAGAGAGAGAGAGAGAGAGAGAGAGAGAGAGAGAGAGAGAGAGAAGCCACTCCTTAGTAAAAGGTACATGGCAGCCCGCCTGGAGTTTGTTAAAAGTCACTTGAAGGACTCCCAGACCATGAGAAACAAAATTCTCTAGTCTGATGAGACACAGACTGAACTCTATGGTGTGAATGAAAGGGTAGTTGTTAAACAGCTAACTGATCATCTGCAGAGGAATGGTCTATTTGAAGAGTTTCAGTCAGGTTTTAGAATTCATCATAGTACAGAAACAGCATTTGTGAAGGTTACAAATGATCTTCTTATGGCCTCAGACAGTGGACTCATCTCTGTGCTTGTTCTGTTAGACCTCAGTGCTGCTTTTGATACTGTTGACCATAAAATTTTATTACAGAGATTAGAGTATGCCATAGGTATTAAAGGCACTGCGCTGCGGTGGTTTGAATCATATTTATCTAATAGATTACAATTTGTTCATGTAAATGGGGAATCTTCTTCACAGACTAAGGTTAATTATGGAGTTCCACAAGATTCTGTGCTAGGACCAATTTTATTCACTTTATACATGCTTCCCTTAGGCAGTATTATTAGACAGCATTGCTTAAATTTTCATTGTTACGCAGATGATACCCAGCTTTATCTATCCATGAAGCCAGAGGACACACACCAATTAGCTAAACTGCAGGATTGTTTTACAGACATAAAGATATGGATGACCTCTAATTTCCTGCTTTTAAATTCAGATAAAACTGAAGTTATTGTACTTGACCCCACAAATCTTAGAAACATGGTGTCTAACCAGATCCTTACTCTGGATGGCATTACCCTGACCTCTAGTAATACTGTGAGAAATCTTGGAGTCATTTTTGATCAGGATATGTCATTCAATGCGCATATTAAACAAATATGTAGGACTGCTTTTTTGCATTTACGCAATATCTCTAAAATTAGAAAGGTCTTGTCTCAGAGTGATGCTGAAAAACTAATTCATGCATTTATTTCCTCTAGGCTGGACTATTGTAATTCATTATTATCAGGTTGTCCTAAAAGTTCCCTGAAAAGCCTTCAGTTAATTCAAAATGCTGCAGCTAGAGTACTAACGGGGACTAGAAGGAGAGAGCATATCTCACCCATATTGGCCTCTCTTCATTGGCTTCCTGATAATTCTAGAATAGAATTTAAAATTCTTCTTCTTACTTATAAGGTTTTGAATAATCAGGTCCCATCTTATCTTAGGGACCTCATAGTACCATATCACCCCAACAGAGTGCTTCGCTCTCAGACTGCAGGCTTACTTGTAGTTACTAGGGTTTGTAAGAGTAGAATGGGAGGCAGAGCCTTCAGCTTTCAGGCTCCTCTCCTCTGGAACCAGCTCCCAATTCAGATCAGGGAGACAGACACCCTTTCTACTTTTAAGATTAGGCTTAAAACTTTCCTTTTTGCTAAAGCTTATAGTTAGGGCTGGATCAGGTGACCCTGAACCATCCCTTAGTTATGCTGCTATAGACTTAGACTGCTGAGGGGTTCCCATGATGCACTGAGTGTTTCTTTCTCTTTTTGCTCTGTATGCACCACTCTGCATTTAATCATTAGTGATTGATCTCTGCTCTCTTCCACAGCATGTTTTTTTCCTGGTTCTCTCCCTCAGCCCCAACCAGTCCCAGCAGAAGACTGCCCCTCCCTGAGCCTGGTTCTGCTGGAGGTTTCTTCCTGTTAAAAGGGAGTTTTTCCTTCCCACTGTCACCAAGTGCTTGCTCACAGGGGGTCGTTTTGACCGTTGGGGTTTTTACGTAATTATTGTATGGCCTTGCCTTACAATATAAAGCGCCTTGGGGCAACTGTTTGTTGTGATTTGGTGCTATATAAATAAAATTGATTGATTGAATTGATTGAATGCCAGGTGTCATGTCTGAAGGAAACCAGGCACCATTCCTACAGTGAAGCATGGTGGTAGCAGCATCAGGCTGTGCGGATGTTTTTCAGTGGGAAGGACTAGGAGACTAGTCAGGACTGGGGGAAAGATGAATGCAGCAATGTACAAAAACATCCTGGATGAAAACCTGCTCCAGAGCGCTCTTGACCTCAGACTGCAGTGACGGTTCATCTCTCATCAGGACAATGACCCTAAGCACACAGCCAAGATATCAACGGAGTGGCTTCAAGACAACTCTGTGAATGTCCTTGAGTGGCCCAACCAGAGCACAAACCTGAATCCGATTGAACATTTCTAGAGAGATCTGAAAATGGCTGTGCACCGACTCTCCCCATCCAACCTGATGACGCTTCAGAGGTGCTCCAAAGAGGAATGGACAAAACTGCCCAAAGATAGGTGCGCCAAGCTTGTGACATATTCAAGCAGACTTGAGGCTGTAATTGCTGCCAAAGGTTCATCAACAAAGTACTGAGCAAAGGGTGTGAATAGTTGTTTACACTTGATTTCTTAGTTTTTTTTATTTTTCATAAATTTGCAAAAATATTTTCTTTTTCCCATGTTATCATTATGGGGTGTTGTGAGTAGAATTTTGATGGGGACAAATGAATTTCAGCCATTTTCCAACAAGGCTGGAACATAACGTAGAAAAAAAACTGAAGCACTGTGAATAATTTCCAGACACAGTCACTGTGGGCCTCATGTATCAATGTTGTGCACTTGTGGCGTAAATTTACGGCGTAAACTTGAAATACACCAAAGTCGCCGTGACATGTATCAAGCAGTGCGCACCTGCCCATTTCTGGCATACGCCTGACGTGATCTTGATAAATGCGGCGGGTGGAAACGATCGCAATTATAATAAACACGCCCATAAATATTCAGACTCCGCTTCAGACACACCCTCATTTTACGACATGGAAGCCAGGAAGACGGCAATGAAAAAGAACTTCACCAATCACAACACGTGCCAGTAGAGCGTCAAAAGCGGCCGTCGTATCAATTGTTTTGTAGTATATAATCAATAAAGTGTTACAGTGGTCCCTCATTAATCGCTGGAGTTACGTTCTAAAAAATAGCCCAAAATACGTGAAACCGTGACGTTAGGCAGCGTTATTTTTTACAATTATTATAGACGTTTCAAAGCTGTAAAACCCCTCACTACACAGTTTATACACTTTCTCAATCAGGCATGAACATTTTCTCACTTTTGTCTCGTGTGTAAACACTCTCAAAGTTCAAACCTTAGTAGGAAAATAATACCAAACTGTTTCAGGCCCAAACATTTGTTTGAGAAATAAAAACAGAAAGTTTTCCTATAAATAATTATGATGGCATTTAGAACTAACGAATTAATTTTAACAATCAACGAACGAGGTCGGACACATAAGAAATTATTAATAGTGATTCGTCGGACACATAAGAAATTATTAATAGTGACTGACCAGTATGTCACAGATCACGCCTCTGCGTCCTGACGCCGCGCCTTTTTCCACTCACACCTGGCTGCAGGTGTTTGTTTCCGAGTGACAAACACAGTTATGAGTAGTTGTTGGCGCTCTTTTTTCTTCTGGGCGACAAGATTCTTATAAACAGATACGCAGAACACAGAACACTGTAAAAAAAAAAAAAGGCATGCAAAATTGGACTAAATACTCCGCGAGACTCCAAGGCCAGGACAGGTGAACGGCGTTATAGCGAGGGACCACTGTATTCTCTTTTCACATGTCAATAATTCTTGACGTGGATATTTGCTCGCTCAATTAATAAGACACGCCTAATCTGTCAGATTTCTTTATTTTTTAAATGTATTTCTGTATTTATTTTATTGTGACAACCGAATGGAGACGACAAAACCTGGTTGCAGCACGGGCGAATTAAGGAAATGATGAAACTACAGTTGTTATTATCAATTTCATTGTCTAAAACGATCACACCACATAAAGTTAAGCTCAGCGCTGCTCTGGCTCCAGGCTCGAAGTCTGGAGAAAAAGGCGAGCAGCGCTGTCTTTGCAGTCAGCGCTGTAGCCACGGATCGTGCTCCATAACAATCCTGCAAAAGCAGGATTTGTATTGATTATTATGTAGTATAATCAGGAAAGTGTTATTTATGTAACATATGCATTGATTTGTATAATGGCACTGTTTATCATGTTGATCATCTTCATTTTTATGTGGATTCCAGCGCTGGTTCATTTTGGTGTATATTTACGCCACCTCTCGACCTGGTGTATATTTTCAGTGTAGCGTACGCCAACGACCACATTGATAAATGCCAAGTAGCGCAGCCGTTTTGGCGTGCACCCCATATACGCTCAAATATCGCCGTACGTAACTTTGATACATGAGGCCCTGTGTAACTAAATGACAGCAGTCACAGACTGCACTTGTTCAGTCTTTTAAAAGTGCTGTATGATTGTGCTAAAATGATCAAACTTGTGCTATTTCCTAAGTGTTAAGATATTTGTTGTACATTGTGATTATTTTATTTTTCATTTAACTGTTTGACGTTCTGTATTGTGTAGACTAAGAATAATTAATGGCTTTGACACACACACACACACACACACACACACACACACACACACACACACACACACACACACACACACACACACACACACACACACACACACACACACACACACTTAAACATAAACTCAGTGCTCTGGCCTGTAATAATCTCTATAAATAAACAATTCCCTGAGGCACAGTATTTGTCTTAATGATTTATATTATTCCAGTAAAGCCCCAATTCTCCCTTTCACAGATGTACCTCTCAGAAGGTCAGTCTTTACCCGTGACAAACCTAAATAACATTTGCTCCCAAATGTAATCTAGCACAGTTTGTTAATGTGAAGTGCCAGACTTGTGCATTGTGACGTGTACAAAAACAACCACAGCATACCCATAGTACAACTTTAGTCTAATTCTACATTAGTGATTCATTTACATAGTTACCCACTGCTATAAATTTTTCAAGACAATCGCTTACCATAAAAATGTGGCATCTTATAATTCAAATTTTTACTACACGTTTATTTTGTTTTTTGTGAGGCTGAGCAGGTAATTAGATTTGACACCGTTGTGTTCATTGTATATATATATATATATATATATATATATATATATATATATATATATATATATATACACACACACAACCCCTGGCAAAAATTATGGAATCACCGGCCTCAGAGGATGTTCATTCAGTTGTTTAATTTTGTAGAAAAAAAAGCAGATCACAGACATGACACAAAACTAAATTCATTTCAAATGGCAACTTTCTGGCTTTAAGAAACACTATAAGAAATCAAGAAAAAAAGATTGTGGCAGTCAGTAACGGTTACTTTTTTAGACCAAGCAGAGGAAAAAAATATGGAATACTCAATTCTGAGGAAAAAATTATGGAATCACCCTGTAAATTTTCATCCCCCAAATTAACACCTGCATCAAATCAGATCTGCTCATTGACACTGACCCTATGCCATGACATTGACCCTATGTGTCTTTTTGCAAGGAATGTTTTTGCAGTTTTTGCTCTATGGCAAGATGCATTATCGTCTTGAAAAATGATTTCATCATCCCCAAACATCCTTTCAATTGTCCAAAATATCAACATAAACTTGTGCATTTATTGATGATGTAATGACAGCCATCTCCCCAGTGCCTTTACCTGACATGCAGCCCCATATCATCAATGACTGTGGAAATTTACATGTTCTCTTCAGGCAGTCATCTTTATAAATCTCATTGGGAAGGCACCAAACAAAAGTTCCAGCATCATCACCTTGCCCAATGCAGATTCGAAATTCATCACTGAATATGACTTTCATCCAGTCATCCACAGTCCACAATTGCTTTTCCTTAGCCCATTGTAACCTTGTTTTTTTCTGTTTAGGTGTTAATGATGGCTTTCGTTTAGCTTTTCTGTATGTAAATCCCATTTCCTTTAGGCGGTTTCTTACAGTTCGGTCACAGACGTTGACTCCAGTTTCCTCCCATTCGTTCCTCATTTGTTTTGTTGTACATTTTTCGATTTTTGAGACATATTGCTTTAAGTTTTCTGTCTTGACGCTTTGATGTCTTCCTTGGTCTACCAGTATGTTTGCCTTTAACAACCTTCCCATGTTGTTTGTAGTTGGTCCAGAGTTTAGACACAGCTGACTGTGAACAACCAACATCTTTTGCAACATTGCGTGATGATTTACTCTCTTTTAAGAGTTTGATAATCCTCTCCTTTGTTTCAATTGACATCTCTCGTGTTGGAGCCATGATTCATGTCAGTCCACTTGGTGCAACAGCTCTCCAAGGTGTGTTCACTCCTTTTTAGATGCCGACTAACGAGCAGATCTGATATGATGCAGGTGTTAGTTTTGCTGCTTGGTCTAAAAACGTAACCGTTACTGACTGCCACAATCTTTTTTTCTTGATTTCTTATAGTGTTTGTTAAAGCCAGAAAGTTTCCATTTGAAATGACTTTAGTTTTGTGTCATGTCTGTGATCTGCTTTTTTTTCTACAAAATTAAACAACTGAATGAACATCCTCCGAGGCTGGTGATTCCATAATTTTTGCCAGGGGTTGTATATATATATATATATATATATATATATATATATATATATATATATATATATATATATATATATATATATATATATATATATATATATATATACACACACGAGGTCTATTAGAAAAGAAACCGACAGTTTTATTAAAAAAAAAAACAAAAAAAAAACTATATGGATTTGAATCACATGCGATTACACCAGTCATGCTTGAACCCTTGTGCGCATGCGTGCGTTTTTTCATGCGTGTCGGTGACATCATTCGCCTGTGGGCAGGCTTTGAGTGAGCACTGGTCGAGCCCTCTCGGCTGAAATCCTTCGTCTGAGACGCTGCTGGAGATGGCGCGCATTGCTTTATCAAAATTTTTTCAGGACCTGTGAGGGATATCCGAGTGGACACTATTTGAGAAATTCTGCTGGTTTTCGGTGAAAAGTTTAACGGCTAATGAGAGGTTGTGGAGTTTCTTTCGCTTTAAGGACAGCTCACAAAGCGGATCGGCGCGGCACGGTTGGAGGTGGCATCCGTCTGGCTGTTTCGAGCTGAAAACTTCCTAATTTAAGGCTCTGTTCACCCAGGACGTCGTCAGAGAACAAAGAAGTTTCAGAAGAAGTCGGCATGAGGAGTTTATGCGGACATTCCACTGTTAAAGGAGATTTTGTAATGAAAGAACGTGCGGGCAAATTCGCCGAGTCGGTTCCGTGACGACGACGCAAATCCGTCTGCGCCGCGACAGGAAAAACACCTCCGTGTTGAAAACCATTTGTAAAATTTAGGCGGCTTTTGATGGCTTTCAACAAGTGAGTATCTGAGAAATTGTTTAACAGCTGGGCATGTTCCAACTTGTCCGTTAAGGTTTCCAACTGAGGTGTTTTTCCTGTCGCAACCCCCCGCAGTTGGGTCCGGCCCGACATGCGAATCTGCCCGCACGTTCTTGCATTACAAAATCTCCTTTAACAGTGGAATGTCCGCATAAACTCCTGCATGCCGACTTCTTCTGAAACTTCTCTGTTCTCTGACGACGACCTGGGTGAACAGAGCCTGAAATGTGGAAGTTTTCAGCTTGAAACAGCGAGACGATGCCGCCTCGGAGCGCAGATCGCCGTCAGGCGCCGTGGGCCGTCCTTAAAGCGACACTTACAGACTAAAATCTCTCATCAGCCGTTAAAATTTTTACCAAAAACCAGCTGAATTTATCGAATGGGGTCCACTTAGTTGTGCCTTACAGTTTTTGAAAAAATTTTTATCAAACAAAGCAGCAGTCTCTGAGCCATTCCTAAACAATGAAAAAAATCGACGAGAGGGTGGGCCACTCCTCACTCAAAGACTGCCCACAGGCGAATGACGTAACCGACAGGCGTGAAAAAAATCTCGCATGCCCACGAGGGTTCAAGCATGTCTGATGTAATCACACGTGATTCAAATCCATATGGTTTTTGAAAAAAATAACAAGGTCGGATACTTTTCTAACAGACCTCGTATATAATTTATTTATTTATTTTTCATTCAAAAAAAGTCAGGGAAACATGAAGGCAGAATGAGAAACAAATGTACTGGAACCCTTAAATGGAGAAGTACTGTCATTTAAAGACTTCCTCACCGTGTCAGTTTTCCAACCACACTGACTGAAACGCAGTCATGATTCATTTGTTGGGACAAGTTCACGGGAGGTTCTGCTTCGGAGATGCTGCTGTATTTTGCAGGCAAATCGTGCATCCTGTTAGGATGCAAACTGAGTTTTAATTTGAATCTTTACTCTAAGGCCTAATTAAGGTCGGGGTTTTTCTCCAAAGAGACAGCCAAACATGTAGAGGGGAAGCATTAGGCTGCCACAGAGGAGGATTCATGTCTGCTAGGCATCAATGCGCACAGCTTAGGAAAGCATCAACTTGCATTTAGACAGCCTTCTTTTCACCATCAGCTATTCTTATACTCCATCACAGGCCCTGCGACACAGCAGGGCTTAAATATGCACATCTCAATGGTGGAAGGGGAGGAAAATAAGGCAGAGACAGACAGTTAAAGAGAGAGCAGGGTAGAGGCAGAAACTGAGAGGGAAAGAGAAAGAATCCATGAATAACTCACAGGAATATGAGGTAGCGGCACTCGCCCGTTTGCTTTGGCACTTTCGTGCATCTCCCGGCGATGCTGTTTGCGGTTTCTGTAGGGTGGAACCCCATCTCTGGAATTAACAACAAAGACATTTTCATAAACCACCCTCATGAATAACCAATACAAGTAGCTTTGAAGTTAAATCTGAAAGCATTCCGATGTTTCTTATTTTTATGTACCTGAAATGAAAACCTTGTTAAGTCCTAATTGATCAAATACAGGATGGTTATCCTCACAGGATTATGATAGCTTTCCTGTATCACAAGTGGTCTGGCAGATAAGCATCCACAATTCCTCATGGCGTTGGACATGCTGGGTTTCATAGCTCTGGTGCTATTAGCTGATAACTGTCCCTCATCAACTCAGCTTCAAACACATATTTGTCCACTTGTGCAGACTTTGAAGTTAATGAATTAGTCCCAATGCAAAACAGTTTTTTAGATTCTCCTATCATGAATAACTAACCAATCTGCGTGCAGAAATGAAATAAATACTTGGTTCAAAGGGACTGCCGATGGTTACTTGAGCATTATGTATGAGAGAATATTAATTCTGCTGTGTTCACCCCTAATTACATACTGCAACTACAAAGAATGGCTTTGGAAACATTTCAAATTTGTTCTTCTATCATTGCAAAAGAGGTCAGGAGGTTAGGACTTGTATTAATGTGCACTACATCAGTCAACGGCTGTGTTCTTACCATGGAGCTTTTTTTATGATTTCTAATTAGCATCACAGATCTGGTTTGACTAAAAAGAAGAGGGGAGTGTATTTGCTGCTCCTGCTGTGATGTTCAATGGGAAAAATGGTGCAATTATGACGCCCATTAACCCTTGGTTTCAGTCTAACAGCATTTTCAATTTCATTCACATCACATAATTGTGTTTTTTGGAGTACATGACTGTTCCAGGCTTTCAGTTTACAATAAAACTGGGGTCACAGCCAAACATAATGCCTGACAGCCTTTCTGTTTGGGAATAAATTATTTATTTTAAATGAGAAATGAATGTGTACGTTTGTAATACATACACGCTGCTGTCCGTGAGAGAAAGGGTGTCTGCGTCGCTGGACATACTCTGCTGCTCGCTATCATTGGCGCTGGTGGCGGGAGCCAAAGCACAGCCAGTGTTGATGTAGAACGGGCTGATGGGCTCCCGACATGGAGCAAGCCTGGACAAATTCAAGCACAGGAAATTCTGAGATCCAAAGCAAAAGCATAGATTCACCACAGATTTACCACAATGGAAAATGAGATGTTGGAAATGTTTATAAAAGTAAACAAACAAACAAACATGGAACACAACTTTTACATATTATTCAATATCACAAAATGTCCATGATTATTACAGCCTTGGCAGTTCCTTGACCCAAAGTGAAAGGTCAGCAGGAGTGAATTTTTCTGAAAATTATTATATGTTAAACAACAAGAACCTGCTGTGAAATGTTCTGCCCATCTCTGATGCAGCTGCCGGTTAAACATTTTCGTAAAGCTACTGCACGACTCCTTTTTCTGAACTTGTTGCTCAAAAAAAAAACAGCGAGACATAATGAGACATAATGTCATTGTGACACACAAATGTCAGTAAATCAACAGTGCTAAGAACTAGACATGGGCTGATAACCGGTTTCACGGTATACCACAGTATGAAAAAGCCACGGTATCAAAATCACTAAAAATTTTCCCTTATACAGTCCCTACGGTATGAGCAGATTATGAGAATTCTTGACAGGCAGAGCATAGGCGGCCACTGCCGCCCTTCCCCCTGGCGCGCACCTCTGTCTCTGTTTACAAACACGCAGCTAACGTTAGCTAGCTCTGCATCATGGCTGAAGGAGGCAAAGCCTGCGCTGAACTTTTCCCTCCGTCTAAAAGGACCAATGGACCAAGTCGGCTTTTTTGTTTTATTTTCCGCAAAATAACCCTTCAAGCCAAAAATGGTGGCAACAAAGCACCGTAGCTACGGCCTGTGTCGGATGCGGAGTGATTCAAGATACTATTTCCCATGTTTGAAACCACTGAGAAGTAACAAGCGGTGGACTCGAGTTGCGCTTGTGGTCGACCAAATTTCTCCCACAAACATGTCAAGAAGGACAAATACATCTATTCCAAGCACTTTGTTGGTGAAGCTGGGCCAATATTGAGCATCCAGAGTTCCGGACCTGATTCCAGCCAAGTTTCTCCCCAAGCAAGTCATGTTTCCCACGGGGCAGATGCTACATGTCTAAAAGAGTGACTATTATTTTGGTATTTTCTCTAAAGTTATCAGTGGTATAGTGCTCGTAGTGGTAAACATCGCGTCAATTACTGCGCCTGAATCACGCGCGCTTCATATGCAAATAGCCATAATGTTGTTAAAGCACATTTTAAAGCTATACATAATACCGTGAAACTGCTGTATTTTTGCCCACGGTTATCATACTGTCCAAATCTCATACCGGCCCATGCCTATGTGTGAGAGATGGTAAGACGGCTGTTTCGTTGTTTCAATAAGGAGACAATGGAAAATTCTGCCACCGCTAGCTACAGTTGCACACCGCAGCTGTATGCTGTCGAAAATTTTTGTTTTTCTGCTACACAAAACTATTTTAGTGCAGAAACAACTGGTTTTCTTGCAGGTAAACAGGAAAAATTTGTATGACCTTACAGAGAGACAGTAAGCTGCAACTTCACAAAACTTTACTTTTTAAGCAACAATCAGAGCCAGGCTTCCTCCATTAATACAACATAGTACAAAATGCTAAACCATTGTTGTGTCTTTCAGTTATGCAAGTTACTGTCCATCTTGTGACACTGCAAAATTGCAACATCTCACATCATCATCTACTATCTGCAGATGAATGTGATTCTGCTATAATGCCCAGTATGACAGTTTTTTCTATCATCAACATGTGAATGCAGCATTACACTCTCTTTCTCGATCTGTTCACTGTGTGCAGAGCATCCAACTACATTCTGTACTGCATGTAAACTGTAATCACAGATGCAGCCAGGGGGTGTGACTGAACACACCAATGCATGGTTCCCTGTTATAAATCTCAGTAATTGTGGAAGGGTGTGCACATGCAAGGGCCTGCAGTCCACACGCATCTTTTTCCCATGAATGGACATTAGAGATGGGCCAAATCGTACAGTTATCAATATACAGATTAGGATAAATTTATTAGCGCTCGATGAAATTTAATGTTTTATTCAAAATGTTACTAAATGCTTTTTTTTTTTTCCTTTTTTTTAATAGCGCAAGGAATTTTCAACACAGCATTTCTAACCATCCTAGTTTTATTTTGGATGCTTAGATTATTTCACTTTGCACACAGAAATAAAATTTTACAAAAACTGAAAACTACCAGGGTGAAACTTTTTACCTGTGTGAAGCGCCTTGAGGATTTGGCGCTATATAAAGGAAAATAAAAAATAAATAAATAAGAAACTTATTAGCTCCTCTGATGCTAATAGTCAACTGTGCATCATTTTTGCCATTCCAACTCGCAGATACAGTACTAAAATTATGTACACATAAAGACAATGAAAATTACTCTCAAAATGCCAGAGAAACCACCAAATAGCCCCATTTTAGCAAGATGAGGAGGGAGAGCACACTCGTTTATAATAATACTCTGACAATATGGTGCACGCTTGACTTGCAAAAACGCCTTTTATCTGCATCCATGGTCTCTGTTCAGGAAAGGACAATTTTGCAATCTTTCCCATGAAAATGCCATATGATGAAAATGTTTGCTTGGCACCAGAGTGACCCAGATGTACACCTCATTCACCATCTCGTCACACTTCATAGTTTGTAATTACCTCCGCCAAGGAGGTTATGTTTTCGGTCGCGATTGTTTGTTTGTCAGCAGGATAACTCAAAAAGTTTAGAACGGATTTTGATGAAATTTTGTGGAGTGGTTGGAAATGACAAGAGGAACAAGTGATTAAATTTTAATGGTGATCCGGATCACGATCTGGATCCCAATGCTAACGCGTTAGCATGTCTATGGCATTTTCAATGATAAAAGTTAGCATTAAGCAGTTGCAGCTGTCATCATGCTTGGGTGCATTTGTTTTCAAATTGTATTATTTCTTACATTTATTTTTGTTTATATATTAATAATCTAATGATTATTATATACAATTTTAGAGAAAGAGCTAAGGATACATGCTATCCAGTCACAGCAGATGAAACTTTTTCTTACTACTGAGCAAACATCATTGTTAGACTTTTTTAGGTTCAATGATTCCACGGCGTGTAGATGTTATGGCGTCAGTGACCCCATGACCTTGGTGGGGGGTTTGCACTCTGAGTGCTTCTAGTTCACTGCTTAAACAATACACTGCGTTGCTAGTGGCCACTTATAAAATCGACTTGAATATTAACATGGGCTACAAAGATGAGAGAGCGAGCAGATGTGAGGTAAATGGGAATAACACTGAGCCGATTCACAAATCAAAACCACTGCAGAATTGTGAAGACTCAAAGTGGTATGGAAATAATTTTCCTGAAATTGCAGCTGTGAGTTGTTAACGTTTTCTGTACAATTAAACACCCGGCATTGTAGTGGATCATCCACTTCCATGTTTCTAATATTGCCAATTTCCCATGATGCTCATTTTGGCCGATCTCCAAACCCCAGCAAGCGGTGGTCTGTATTGTGAAACTAGTCAGTCAGTCATCATTTCTGCTTCTGCTGTTTGCAACTAAGACTCTGCTTGCATGTCAGATCTCAAGTTGCAAGTGTGCACAAACTTGCAAATACCATGCATCTGTGATTGACAGCAGTTCAACAAGCTACAACAAAATAACCGTTCACTGATACATATCCTTCAGCGTCCAAAGAAAGGCAATTAAGCGTTGTTTGACACAGCATTCTCAGCGACTGTTTCACATGTCCTACAGGGATCTGTGAACATAAATTAGGGCCTCTTCACACATAGGACAAATGTGGTTGAATTACGCATTAAGCAAGAATCGTATGCAATACGTGTAAAATCATAGCTGCCTCCACCCGTTGCTACAACTATTTCCGCACACCAGCGGCTGAAAGATAGAGTGCTCAATGTTTTCATGGTTCGCTCATATGAGCTGTTCCGCCATGATTCGCCCTGAATTATACTTATTCATCTCCTAAAGCCTTTTTTCCTGTATTTTCTCCTTGTTTAGGATGGAGAAGCTCCCAGAGTTCAAAATGAAACTATCGTGACCAACTGATTTTAATTAGCATCAATATTCTGCAGTAGTAAATAATTATAGTACTAAGCTGGTGAACATTTAAGACAGAAAAAAGGGTTATTTACAAGAGGCAACATTTGTAATCATGAGAAAAATGAAAAATGAAGGTCAACAAAACAAAGAAAATTCAATTAATTTAATTTGAAATGGATTAAGGAAACTGTCCTGGAACAGTGATTAGTCCACTCAGGCTCAAGGTTCAATTTAGATGCCACTATTCCATTAAAAAGAAGAAGAAGATAAAAATAATAATCTAACAAGCCAATACTATTATGCTGATATATACATGTGATGTGTACATGCAGGTGTTAAGAGAAATTGAAGGCATTGAAAACATGAGTTTCTACAAAAAGATATGCCAGGCAGAGGCCATTTCAGTGAAATTGAAGTACATGTGCAGTTATTACTACAGTCTTCTGCTGGGACTGGTTGGGGTTGAGGGAGAGAATCAGGAAAAAGACATGCTGTGGAGGGGAGCAGAGATCAATCACTAATGATTAAATGCAGAGTGGTGCATACAGAGCAAAAAGAGAAACACACAGTGCATCATGGGAACCCCCCAGCAGTCTAAGTCTATAGCAGCATAACTAAGGGATGGTTCAGGGTCACCTGATCCAGCCCTAACTATAACCTTTAGCAAAAAGGAAAGTTTTAAGCCTAATCTTAAAAGTAGAGAGGGTGTCTGTCTCCCTGATCCGAATTGGGAGCTGGTTCCAGAGGAGAGGAGCCTGAAAGCTGAAGGCTCTGCCTCCCATTCTACTCTTAAAAACCCTAGGAACAAGTAAGCCTGCAGTCTGAGAGCGAAGCGCTCTATTGGGGTGATATGGTGTGTCGGTGGCCCAGAGAGGAATGGGCTATTCGGTTGATACCTCTGCTGACAGGTAAAGCACGTATGGCCTACATTCTCATGGATGTTTCAGATACTGAGGACAATGATAAAGTGAAAGAGGCAATCTTAGCTAAATATGAAATAACTGCTGATACTTACCGGCGCCGCTTCCGGTCACTGAAGATTGAGCAAGGAGAGACACCACGTGAGCTTTATGTATGACTGAAATAGATGTTTTTAAAATGGATCAAACCTGAAAAATTAACTGTCAAAGATATAAGTGAGCAGATAATCTTGGAGCAGTTCTTAAGGATGGTCCATCCGGAGTTGGAGATTTGGATTCGTGAGCATGATCCAAAAACAGCAGCAGAAGTGGCTTGCCTTGCAGAAGTCTTCACATCAGCCAGGAGGGGGAATAAGAGTGCCAACTTTAGCCGGGAGACCTACCAGGCCCACCACAGTAAGTCTATTGGGGGTGATTATGGTGCTGGTCAACATCAGGTTAGAAATTTTTCAAGCAGTAGGCAGCTCATTTCCCATCCCTCTAATTATGTTAAAAATTCATCTTTTAAGTCTTCTAAGCAGGATGTAAGATGTTACCACTGTAATGGCTTTGGCCAAATTCAGCATTTTTGTCCAGCCCTTAAGGCTAAGCCTTCACTTTGTTCAGTCCCCAGGTCTAGCACTGTAGAGACTGTGGAACAGAAAGGTTGCACTGTACCAGTTTTAGTGAACGGTCAGCAGAGGGAAGCTTTACTGGATACAGGATGTTTTCAGACTTTAGTAAATGCTAGTCTGATTGTGGGAGAAAAGCTGAGTCAGGGGGGGAACTAGAATTAGCTGTGTTCATGGAGATGAGCGTAATTACCCCACGGCTGAGATATACTTAACTGTGGGGGGTCAAACTTATCTTTTGCCTGTTGCTGTGGTACCTACTTTGCCATATTCAGTGATATTGGGTAATGACATTCCCACTCTTTTCGACCTTATCCATCAGTTTGAGGGTAAGCAGTCTGATCTGTCAATTGGTGACGGAGAATCTGGGGGTTTAGAAGAAGAATCTTCAGATTCACCAGGCCCATCAGTGAGTGGAGAGTGTTTAATAGAACTTGTAAACCCTTGCCATGCTGTAACAAGAGCACAAAGTGCAAAAGGAGGGTTAAATGAGTTGCCCTTTTTTGGAGAGGACTTTGAAGTTCCGTAAGACGAAGGCGCAGAGAAGGAAGGACAAATTTAAAGGCTCTCAGGGGAAAGGAACTGAAATTCCTAAACCAACTAATTTGTTTGATTTTTGATTCCTGCAGATGTAGGTACATTGCAGAGAGATGACCCCACTTAAGCCATGGATGGCTAAAGTAACTGAGAATGAAGGGGTCCAACAGGGCCAGGTAAGTTGCCTGGAGGATGTTGTTTATGTGATAAAAGGGGGCATTCTGTACCAGAGAAAGGGCAAGGGTGAAGCTTTGGTCCTCCCACTACAGTTCAGGCATAAGGTTATGGAACTTGGCCATTCAGTACCATGGGCAGGACACTTGGCCTTCCATAAGACTTTAAGCAGGATTAGTAGAAGATTTGTCTGGCCAGGGATGTATACTGAGATTTCTAAATTCTGTGGTTCTTGTGAGAAATGTCAGTTGACTTCAGGAAAAGGAGTTGCACGTGCCCAATTAGAATCTATGCCAATCATTGAAACACCTTTTGAAAGGATAGGGATGGATATTGTGGGCCCCTTAGAAAAGAGTTCCTCAGGGAATCGTTTCATATTGGTCATATGTGATTATGCTACGAGATACCCAGAAGCCTTTCCCCTCAGGTCAGTTAAGGCCAAGCATATTGCAAACTGTCTCCTACAGCTTTTTTCTCGAGTAGGAATAGCGAGAGAAATCTTGACAGATTGTGGGACAAACTTTTTGTCCAAACTTTTGAAGCAAGTGTATAAACTATTAGGGGTTAAAGGAATTAAGACCACGCCTTATCACCCCCAAACGGACAGGTTGGTGGAGAGATACAATCAGACCCTCAAAAACATGCTGCGCAAGTTTGTCTCTACCACAGGTGCAGATTGGGATCAATGGCTGCCCTACCTCTTATTTGCCTACCGGGAAGTGCAGCAGGCATCAACTGGGTTCTCCCTCTTTGAATTGCTTTATGTGCGCCAGATTAGGGGCCCTTTGGATCTCCTTAAGCCATTCAACCACTTTTGGATCCAGAACTCTTCCAGGAAAGTCCAGGGTTCACGTCGCTTGTACAGCACAAGATACGGATTAAGGAAGATGCTCCAGTACGACAGAGGAGCTACCGGATACCAGAGAGATTGGTGCCAGTGCTCCGTAAGGAGATTCAGTTGATGTTGGAGATGGGGATTATTGAAGTCTCATGGAGTGAATGGTGTAGCCCGATTGTTCTGGTGCCAAAGAAGGATGGCTCGCTAAGGTTTTGTATAGACTTCAGATATTTGAATGCCATTTCCAACTTTGATCCATATTCAACGCCCAGGGTGGATGACCTGCTGGAAAGAGTGGGCAGAGCCAACTATATCACCACAATGGACCTGAGCAAAGGATATTGGCAAGTGGCCCTGGCACCAGAGATAAAGGAACTGACAGCCTTTAAAATGCCTTTTGGTATGTATCAGTTTAAAGTCATGCCTTTTGGCCTTCAGGGGGCGCTGGCAACATTTCAACGGCTAATGGATTTTGTTCTGAGGGATGTGTCAGACTTTTCTGCAGCATATTTAGACAATGTGGTGGTGTACAGCCAGTCTTGGGAAGATCATGTGGTTCACCTTCAGGAAGTACTGAAGCGCATTAAAGCAGCAGGGCTGACTGTTAATCCTCACAAATGCGCTGTGGCTCAGAGGGAAGTTGAGTACCTTGGTTTTGTTATTGGCTTTGGAAAGAAAGCCTCAGGTGGGGAAGATGGAGGCTATTCAATCCTTTCCAGTACCCACTACTAAAAAGAAGATGAGAGGCTTCATTGGAATGGTGGGATGGTATAGGAAGTTCATCCCGCAGTTTGCAGATAGAGCGGCAGTGTTGAATGACCTTACCTTCCCAAGGCCTCTGCCCCCAATAAGGTCATTTGGACAGAGGAATGTGACAAGGCATTTAAAGACCTTAAGGAAGCAGTCTGCTCTCCACCAGTTTTGCATAGTCCAGATTTCAACAAGCAGTTTATTCTGCAGACTGATGCATCTGGAGTGGGTCTCGGAGCAGTCCTTCTCCAGGAGATGGATGGGGAGAGGAGACCGGTGGTGTTCCTGAGTCGGAAGTTATTGGAGAGAGAGGGAAGGTACTCCACTATTGAAAGGGAGTGTTTGGCGATGAAGTGGGCCATTGAATCCCTTCGTTACTATCTACTCGGACGGCACTTCATCTTGGAGACAGATCATCGTGCTCTCCAGTGGCTGAAACGTATGAGGGATGCCAACACACGCATCGCGGGATGGTACCTTTCCTTGCAGCCATATGAATTTACTGTTCAGTACAGACAAGGAAGGTCAAATGTGGTGGCTGACTGTTTATCCCGGGTGTCTGAGACTTAAGGTACTGTGTTTTTCTGGGAGAAGGGGAAGGAAATGTGATGAAATAGCACTTCATCACATGAATTGTGTAAAGTAAATAATTGTATAGCACTTGGAATTGCTTATTTGCACTTTGATTCATATTCTGTACTTTAAAGTTGGCACAAATGATTCTTTACTGGGAATTGGAGTATTTAGTAATATGTGGTTTTGTCTTTCAGATCCTGTGAAAGAGAATATTGAGACTTCAGGGTCAGATGGGGGTAAATGAGTAGGATGAAGTTGATTGAAAAGGCCTCTTTACTCACCTATCTGGTGCCCTCTCCAGGGTGTTCAGGCAAAACTTTTCTTACAAGCCTGGATGCCATTTAAAGGCTTTAGGAGAGGCCATCAGATGGGGGTGGGGGGGGGGAATCGGTAGCTTGAGGTTTAGGTGTTGAAAAGTGTTTTAGCATTTGTTTAAAGAGAGGGTTTTTAGGTGTGTGTGTGTGTGAAGTTTAAAGGTAGTTTTTAAAATGTTTGTATTTATGATAGGGGAGAAACACCTGCAATGGAGGAAGTGGTTCAGTCCAATCAGGAGCAGAGGATAAAAGTGATGCCAGCTGGCTCATTTGGGTGCGGCTGCTGGTGAAGGCTGAGCTACTCCTTGGAACTGCTTTTGAGTACTGGGCTCCCTTTTGTATTTAAGAATAAAAAGAGATAAGAAAAGTCTGTTTTTTCTGTTTGGTCATCACTGTTTTCAGCCGCTCACAGGCCGTCTATGTCACAAGGTCCCTAAGATAAGATGGGACCTGATTATTCAAAACCTTATAAGTAAGAAGAAGAATTTTAAATTCTATTCTAGAATTAACAGGAAGCCAATGAAGAGAGGCCAATATGGGTGAGATATGCTCTCTCCTTCTAGTCCCTGTCAGTACTCTATCTGCAGCATTTTGAATTAACTGAAGGCTTTTCAGGGAACTTTTAGGACAACCTGATAATAATGAATTACAGTAGTCCAGCCTAGAGGAAATAAATGCATGAATTAGTTTTTTAGCATCACTCTGAGACAAGACCTTTCTAATTTTAGAGATTTGCGCAAATGCAAAAAAGCAGTCCTACATATTTGTTTAATATGCGCATTGAATGACATATCCTGATCAAAAATGACTCCAAGATTTCTCACAGTATTACTAGAGGTCAGGGTAATGCCATCCAGAGTAGGGATCTGGTTAGACACCATGTTTCTAAGATTTGTGGGACCAAGTACAATAACTTCAGTTTTATCTGAGTTTAAAAGCAGGAAATTAGAGGTCATCCATGTCTTTATGTCTGTAAAACAATCCTGCAATTTAGCTAATTGGTGTGTGTCCTCTGGCTTCATGGATAGATAAAGCTGGGTATCATCTGCGTAACAGTGAAAATTTAAGCAATGCTGTCTAATAATACTGCCTAAGGGAAGCATGTATAAAGTGAATAAAATTGGTCCTAGCACAGAACCTTGTGGAACTCCATAATTAACCTTAGTCTGCGAAGAAGATTCCCCATTTACATGAACAAATTGTAATCTATTAGATAAATATGATTCTAACCACTGCAGCGCAGTGCCTTTAATACCTATAGCATGCTCTAATCTCTGTAATAAAATTTTATGGTCAACAGTATCAAAATCAGCACTAAGGTCTAACAGAACAAGTACAGAGATGAGTCCACTGTCTGAGGCCATAAGATCATTTGTAACCTTCACTAATGCTGTTTCTGTACTATGATGAATTCTAAACCCTAACTGAAACTCTTCAAATAGACCATTCCTCTGCAGATGATCAGTTAGCTGTTTTACAACTACCCTTTCAAGAATTTTTGAGAGAAAAGGAAGGTTGGAGATTGGCCTATAATTAGCTAAGATAGCTGGGTCAAGTGATGGCTTTTTAAGTAATGGTTTAATTACTGCCACCTTAAAAGCCTGTGGTACATAGCCAACTAATAAAGACAGATTGATCATATTTAAGACCGAAGCATTAATTAATGGTAGGGCTTCCTTGAGCAGCCTGGTAGGAATGGGGTCTAATAGATTGGAGGAAGTAACTAATGAAAATAACTCAGACAGAACAATCGGAAAGAAAGAGTCTAACCAAATACCGGCATCACTGAAAGCAGCCAAAGATAACGATATGTCTTTGGGATGGTTATGAGTAATTTGTTCTCTAATAGTTAAAATTTTATTAGCAAAGAAAGTCATGAAGTCATTACTAGTTAAAGTTAAAGGAATACTCGGCTCAATAGAGCTCTGACTCTTTGTCAGCCTGGCTACAGTGCTGAAAAGAAACCTGGGGTTGTTATTTTCTTCAATTAGTGATGAGTAGTAAGATGTCCTAGCTTTACGGAGGGCTTTTTTTATAGAGCAACAGACTCTTTTTCCAGGCTAAGTGAAGATCTTCTAAATTAGTGAGAAACAAACATGGCGCCCAGAGCCACACAAATTTAAGTGGCTTTCATTACATATTACGCTGTTTAGAAAGTTATAACTTGCCAAAAAACTTTACAGGCAATTGCCTATGATAGTAACGTGTATGCTGCTGGATGCATGTTCCGTATATCGTCGTTCTAAAGAATATCGTAACTTCGCTCGTGTGCTGAGGCATTATAATGCATATACACACAAATGCTACGATAAGACACTTTTATATCTCACAATGGAGAAAATCAGGATAAAGGATAAGCATGTTAATTTGTATGTTCATAAATCTTTGGATAATATCAATCCTTCCTGTTGGATTTCAAGGTCTGTAACACGTGTGTGTATTTTGTAAACAAACAGGAGCCCTGAACACACTCGTCTCCTAATAAGCTTTCAGGCAGAAAATGAGGAGAAGTTTCACCAATGGGAGTAAGTTGGAAAATATATACACACACACGTATATGTGTAACACATAACCTGGCGTCCTAATAGACTGCTATTATTTGTCAATGAAATTTCTAAAGGAAATAGGGCTAGATGCAAAAAAATGGGAGAATTTGAAAAAGAAATGTAAGGTTAACAGAACTAGATGCAGCCCAAAACATACATACAGGTGCTGGTCATATAATTAGAATATAATGAAAAAGTTGATTTATTTCAGTAATTACATTCAAAAGGAAACTTGTATAATGTATACATTCATTCCACACAGACTGACATATTTCAAGTGTTTATTTATGTTAATTACTGACTGGTTAATTAATGTTAATTAATGACTAGTTATTATCAGTATTAAACATTAATTAGTAATTAATTAATTATTAATTTTTATTAATTATTATTATAAATTACAAATTTTTCTGTGAAGGCTCTCAGTTGTCCAGGTGGTTTCCATAGTAGAGCAGCTTGAATCTTTGACTGGACTGGGGTGCTTGACGCAAGGACGTTTCGCTTCAAATCGCAGAAGCTTCCTCAGCTAAAATTCTTGCTCTGGTAGTCTGACTTCTGTCTTGACTCTTGTAGAGAAGAATAACAGAAGCCACAAAAGCTGGAGTTTTAAACCTAACCAGACCCCTCCTACCGAGAGGCAGACTGCTATAGGCTAGTGACTAAACAATAGCTCTAATTAGCACCTATTGTGCTCTAGTTAGCACCCTCCTAATGACAGGGCAGCTGTCCCTCCTAATGATGGGACGGACGCCTCTCCTGACGACATGAATGACTCATTACCATGAACAAAAGACTGAAACTACTTTGACCTGAGTGTCCCATTGTAAACAGGGATAAAGCGTGTCTCAGGCCCCCTCCCCGGTTAACCATTTCCTTTCTCTGGCTAAGATTTTAACTTCCTTGTCTTCAAACGTGTGGTTAGTGTCTTTAAGGTGGAGATGAACTGCAGACTGAGGTCCACCGGTGCCCTCTCTGCGGTGCTGGTATAGCCTTTTGTGTAACGGCTGCTTAGTCTCACCTATGTAGTGTTCGTTACAGTTTTCCTGACATCTGATAGAATACACTACATTGTTGTGTTTGTAACTAGGGATCCTGTCCTTAGGGTGAACTAATTTCTGTCTCAAGGTGTTAACAGGTTTAAAGTAAACTGGGATTTTGTACTGTCTGAAGATCCTCTGTAGTTTGTCCTCTACTCCTGCTAAATAAGGGAGAAACACGCCTCTTCTTCTTGTCTCCGTCTCCTGTCTGTCTGGTCTCTTTGTTCTTTGAGACTTCTGCACTTTATCCAGGGACTATCGTGGGTAACCACATACTGTGAGGGCTTTCCGGGCATGTTGTTGTTCTTTAGCCCTTCCCTCTGTAGCTGTGGGCACCTGTAGGGCTCTGTGTTGCGTTACGAATTGATTAAATGAATTATTAATACCATAATTCTCCAACATGATTGCGACGTGTTGAAGAAATCTGCGACGTCTTCTATTTCTTTGCATTTACGCAAAAAGGCGAGAAAATAAAAAGAGCAAACAGGCTACTGCAACAAGTTTCACTTCGGTTGCCATGTTGACAAACAGTTAAGATGGCAGTTTGAGACGGGAAGTTCCCCCAGAAGGCGGAGGGGTGTCTCAATTCACAGGGATAGAGACATACCTCTTCACCTTACCCCTTGTTTTAAAGGGGTAGGCGTAGGGGTAGGGCCAAGGGGAAATGGAAGGGGTACAAAAGAGAATTGAGATTGGGCCCAAATTAGTTTTGGAATGAATACACCTCTATAATAATACTAATCCTTGTGCTTAAAACATGAACTTGAAGCAGATGATTTTTGTTTGCATTATCCTCTGTCATTCTTCTTCTTCTTTCGGCTGCTCCCGTTAGGGGTCACCACAGCAGATCAATACACACAGTGAGGCAAATAAGTATTTGATCCCATCGATTATGCAAGTTTTCCACACATATAAAGAATGGATAGGTCTGTAATTTGTTATCGTAGGTACACTTCAACGGTGAGAGACAGATGCAAATTAATTATTTAAAAATCATACGATGTGATTTTCTGAATTTTTGTATTATTATGAAACAATCAAAAACAACTCTGGATTATGAAACATTTTTCTGGAGGATTTTTTTTCCCTTTAAATCAGAGCAGAGTGCGTCTCTATCCACTTTGATCTCTGCTTTCAGCGTTCTGCGGCTTCACAGGGCGTTGAAAACAGCTGACTGCTGATCTCTCTGCTGTTTGCGCTTAGATACGAAGAAAATGAGAAATATATTTCTTATTTCTTTAATTACATGGTTGAAATTGCAAAATAAAACAAAGGTACAACTCTATAAGCTTGAAATGCAATCAAATTAGTACATTTTTCAGCAACATTTCAGTTCATTTTTTGGAAAATCCGTGGTGACATTTGACAACCAATTTGAACGTGAGTGCAGGGCGGACATTTGCAGTACTTGGCAGTACTGCCCGGCGCCGCCCACCGTAGCTAGAACCCTGTGTGTGTGTTATATATGGAGAATGTTCAATACACCAATACTAGTGTCTTATTTTCCACGTTATTGTTTTTCACATGTAAATGTAATACTTGAATATATTAATTGCGATTACAAGAAAAAGATACTTTGGACAAATGGCTGAGGGAGTTAATTTATTACCAAAACATTTATCAATAATACAATTAACGTGAGGAAAAACGTGAATAATTACATTGCAGGTCAATATATGGTTTGTGCCCCTAAATTTTCTACTTGTGCTAAAACTGAAAAAGGTTAGTCTGGAGCCCTGAAAGACATGAAAATGTAAAAAAAATAGATAAAAATTGATTTTCACTATATGACCCCTTTAATAACGATTCTTACTTGATCAAGAGTATTTTCATTTTTAAATCTGCCCCTTTGAAAATTAAAACCTGGATGAATACTTCATGAAACAAAGATTTCTTTACAGTTCTACGTTTAACAAATACACAGTTGTGTTTAATAATCAGAAAGGCTGAAACAAGTGTTTCAGCTCAAACTTCTGCCAGATCACACAACATAATCACATCTTATCCATATTTACACGACTGTCTTCACGTGAAATGACTTCACAGCAAGTTACAGCCAGGTGTTTGACTTACGTGTGCTCAGTATGGCACAATTATATAAAAACAAATCATATTACATACACACACACACATATACATACACACACACACACATATATATATATATATATCTTCTCCAAGTCACTGTGCGTTCCTGTTATTTTTGCATTGTGGGTCGATAGCAGCATTAAACTTGGTCCGTGGGCAGGTGGTCGGGGTTCGAATGAACTTCCCACTTTAAGCGAGCTGTGAGCTTTTCATCCGCAGTTTTCTGCAGCAGCTACGACTCGTCCTCACCTCTTAAAGCGCGGTGATACCAGCACACCTGCACTGAGCTTTACAAAGACATTTTTATGCTTTTTTCTCCTTTATTTAGAATTCTGAACTCCTCTGTATCGTCTCGTTAAAAACAGCTGATCCTCCGCTACGTGTCAACAACTAACACTATTTTCCACTCAAATGCACCTAAACTCTCTGACGACCACATGATGTGAAAACGCAATAAAACTTTCTTACCTGTAAATCTGGTCATGTTTTCTGCATAAATAAATGTTATCCATTCTTTGAGCTCAAACGCCAAAGCAGGGCCAAATCCAGATGGAATGGAGGCGTGGGGCAGGGATGTGCCCCCCCCCCCCAACAACACCCCTAGATTAAAGGTCCAGTTTTGAAGCCTTTTTTACTACAACTACTAATACTAATTATAATAATAATTTTGACAAGTAAAATGTTTAGAGAGAATTTAAATGTTAGAAAAAATTTAACAGTTACATTTATAAACAATGTAGGTTAGAAATTGCAAGTTTAACTGTTACAGTGCTGTCAACAGTTAAATATGAGGTCAAGAAAGAGGTCTTCATTTTACTTTTATAAAACAAGTATTTTCATTGAAGTCAAGAAAGGGTGACTATAAAGTGAGTTTTGGCAAAACAGTTATTGTCATGTTGAGGTGGCAGAGGGTTGTTGTCGGCAGCTGGGGAAAGTAACTAAAAAGTAACTAGTAATCTAACTTAGTTACTTTTTCAAGGAGTAATCAGTAATTGGATTACTTTTTCAAAGTAACTGTGGCAACACTGTATATATATATATATATATTTTTTTTTTAAGTAAAAATGGAGCTGTGCCCCTTCATTCCTCTCACTTTTGGAACAGCCTCAGCAATGCAGCACTATGGTTGGTTGTCGTTATTTATTCAAAGTTATTTGGCCTGGCCGGGGTTATCTTTCGCCTGTACTATGATAAGGGAAACTGAACTCACATAAGAATGTTTAACCAGAACAAACTGACCTCTTTGTTTTACATCAGAGACGCTCTCTCTGTAAAAAAGCTTCTACTGGAGATCTCACCATCTTTACTGAAGACATTACTTCGATGAGTGGTGAAATGACTAATACCAACAATAATTCGAGTTTGTCTAAAGATCTAGAGATGCAGGTTTGAAGGAATCCTAAAATTTGTCAATAGTAAAGACAATATTCTTGAACTGTTACAAAACTGAAGAAGTGCCTCTGAAGTGCACTTCTTTGATAAATGGGAACAAAAATTGGCTGTTCCCATCTGAAAATCCTTCATAAGACATTAATGAATGTCATTCTCTTTCAAGTGTTTTAATTTTTGAAAGCTGATCTGAAAGACTACCCAATGTCCTATGTTGCCTGTCGCTGAAGAACTCAGACACAACTGATGTAAAATTTAGTTTTATAAAACCCCAAAGGGTATTGCTAAAAGGCTATTTAAAAATGAAGTCTCTGTAATTCCAGCTAAATGCATTATTTCTGAAATTATTATGCAAAAGCTACACTGCACCCAACTGTTCTTTTAGATCAGCAGTGTCAAACGTGCTCCATAAAGGCTGAGAAGATGCAGGTTTTAATTCCTCCTGATGACATTAATAGGTGATCTCACATTTGAATTACCCCAAATTCATGTTAACTTGTGAAATCAGCTGGTGAAGACTGAGTTAAATTAAAAACATTACTGTCTTGGAGGCACCTCACGGAATAAGTTTGAACCCACTGAGTCCGATCCTCTAATCTTTCGTAGTATCCGTATTGGAAAAACTGATATTGCAATTTTTTTCTGTGAAATACACTGCAATGTGTAGAATAGAACAGAATGCTTTTATTGTCATTATACACAAGGTACAACAGAATTAAAAGACAACTCCCATAGTGCAAGGGTGTAAAAAGTAAATATAAAAAGACAAATAAGAATATATACATGTACAGCAGTGTTCAGAATAATAGTAGTGCTATGTGACTAAAAAGATTAATCCAGGTTTTGTGTATATTTCTTATTGTTACATGGGAAACAAGGTACCAGTAGATTCAGTAGATTCTCACAAATCCAACAAGACCAACCATTCATGATATGCACACTCTTAAGGCTATGAAATTGGGCTATTAGGTAAAAAAAAAGGGAAGTAGAAAAGGGGGTGTTCACAATAATAGTAATGTGGCATTCAGTCAGTGAGTTCGTCAATTTTGTGGAACAAACAGGTGTGAATCAGGTGTCCCCTATTTAAGGATGAAGCCAGCACCCGTTGAACATGCTTTTCTCTTTGAAAGCCTGAGGAAAATGGGACGTTCAAGACATTGTTCAGAAGAACAGCGTAGTTTGATTAAAAAGTTGATTGGACAGGGAAAAACTTACACGCAGGTGCAAAAAATTATAGGCTGTTCATCTACAATGATCTCCAGTGCTTTAAAATGGACAAAAAAAAAAAAAAAAACAGAAGCGTGGAAGAAAACAGAAAACAACCATCAAAATGGATAGAAGAATAACCAGAATGGCAAAGGCAAAGAAAACTGTGTGAAGCTAATTTATTTGCAAGAATCCCCCGCAAAGTCCCTCTGTTAAATAAAAGGCGTGCAGAAGAGGTTACAATTTGCCAAAGAACACATCAACTGGCCTAAAGAGAAATGGGGGAATATTTTGTGGACTGATGAGAGTAAAATTGTTCTTTTTGGGTCCAAGGGCAGCAGGCAGTTTGTGAGACGACCCCCAAACTCTGAATTCAAGCCACAGTTCACAGTGAAGACAGTGAAGCATGGTGGTGCAAGCACCATGATATGGGCATGTTTCTCCTACTATGGTGTTGGGCCTATATATCGCATACCAGGTATCATGGATTAGTTTGGATATGTCAAAATACTTGAAGAGGTCATGTTGTCTTATGCTGAAGAGGACATGCCCTTGAAATGGGTGTTTCAACAAGACAATGACCCAAAGCACACTAGCAAACGAGCAAAATCTTGGTTTCAAACCAACAAAATGAATGCCTCGCAGATGTGAAGAAATCATGAAAAACTGTGGTTATACAACTAAATACTACTTTAGTGATTCACAGGATTGCTAAAAAAAAAAGTTTTAACATAATAGTTTAAGTTTGTAGCGTCAACAGCAGATGCTACTATTATTGTGAACACCCCCTTTTCTACTTTTTTTTTTTTTTACTAATAGCCCAATTTCATAGCCTTAAGAGTGTGCATATCATGAATGCTTGGTCTTGTTGGATTTGTGAGAATCAACTGAATCTACTGGTACCTTGTTTCCCATGTAACAATAAGAAATATACTCAAAACCTGGATTAATCTTTTTAGTGACATAGCACTACTATTATTCTGAACACTACTGTATTTACAAAAGGAGCCAGTAGGTGTATATAAATAGAAGTCTGTACTATTCATTGTATTCACCTTTATAAAAATAAATGCAATGAACAGTGCAGACTATAGGTTAATGTGCATTCAATACCCGTATTACACTTGGGTAGAACATGTTGGTGAATCTGGCTGTGCAGGTCTTGATGGACTGTTACCTCTTTCCTGAGTGCAGCAGTGAGAACAGGCTGTGCCCGGGGTGTGAACCATTGAAGCTGATGCTTCTGGTCCTGCGCAGACATCTGGTGTTATAGATGTCTGACAGAGAGGACAGCTGCGCCCCTATGATGTTGTGTGCTGACTTCCTGACTCTCTCCAGAGCCTTCTTGTCAGCCTGAGAGCAGCTCCTGTAGCACACCAAGATGTTGTTGGTGAGGATGCTCTCTACAGAACACCTATAGAAGGACAGCAGCAGTTCCTGGGACAGGTTTACCTTCCTCAGTAACCTTCAAAAAGTACAGACGCTGCTGTGCCTTTTTCACAAGGGCATTGATGTTGGTGCCCCATGTAAGGTCCTGAGAAATGTATGCTCCCAGGAACTTGAAGTCACTGACCCTCTCTACACTGTGAACAAAATACAGAAATTTCACCAAGTGGTTAGTACACTTGGTTTCAGTGTGGAAGGTTCCTCGTTCAAACCCTACCTCTGCCACATTTCTCTATGTAATATGGAGTTGGGTCACGAAGGTCAACCGACATAAAACTTGTGCCAAATGAACATGCAGGTTCACCTTGGCTCTGCTATGGCAACCCCAAGTGGAAAAAATACAAGCGAGCAGCCGAAGGGACTTACAATTAAAGCATAATTTATGTAACTAATTAACATTAGAAAACAAGTTTGTTTGTGCCACACAATGTTTAAACACTACATAACAGAAAATTGCTTTTCCTATAGATACAGATGTAAAATCAGTGCACAGTAGAAGATGAGAAAGGTGAAGAAACATAGGTTCTCTTGCAAAAGGACTACATTTTAAAATGACATGAATCCACAAAGCTTTACTACAAAACTCTGTTGATTGGCTCAACACGTTATTCCCAGTGAATCAGTATCAGAAACACTACTTCGGCCTTCTAACAACAAGCAAAGGAGCTTCCACAACCTCTGACATTTCCTCAGCACCACAGGTACCCATCACACACATTTAGAATCATTTCACACACTGGCTTCTTATCTCAGGTTTCTCATGTGCTGCTGTCAGACTTTTAATTTCAAACTTCAGGCAGTGTTCGTGGTGCTGTGGGGTTTCAGCTTCATTTTTAATTCAGCAGTTTGCAGAGAAAAGCTGTGCAGCTAGACACTGAAGTGAAGGTTTCTAGATTGTTGAGATGATTTACCTGTACTCCTGACTCTCCTGAAATCTCGTGCTGCCGACAACACGCTGTGGCGCCATCTCCATAAGCAACTTCTGAGTAAGCCGACTTCCAGGGGCGGGATCACACTCTGTCTCTTTCTCATACCTCCATTCCTCGTCTTCAATTAAAATTGGCAAATAGCCCGTTAACCCTTTTCCATTCCCAGAAACAGAGCTCTGATCGTTGTAAAGTTTTGGGCTCTCTCCCCCGGTCCTGGTATATTCCAAATAAATGTCAGATTTAAGGAATAAGGGATACGTGTTTTCCTCCATCATAGTCTGTATCTCAGTCTGAGCCTGGTCAAACATCGCAAGATCAACATGAGACTTCATCACGCAGTCTCTGATGAAGCACTTGGTAGCCGGTTTGATCTGCCTGGAGACAATTCCATTGTTGTCCAGAATGTATTTCTTATAGATTGCTTTTGCCAGTTTTAACTTCTTCTCCTCATTGCTCTCATTAGCTTCAAGTTTGCGGAAGCCACTGCATGCAAACCAGAAGTCCAACATGTCAGCACACTCCTCCTGCTTTAGGAATGTCCTAAAGAGATGGATGCCATCCTGGTCATCCAGGAGGGAATGAAGAGACTCTGCCCACTTTAAGTATGGTGGTGTAGGGGAAGCACTGCCCTCTGGCTCATAACCCAAGTCCAAGTCAGGCCGCCTCGGTGTAGCAACAGAGGCGTCGCATTTGATGCCATCAGTCTTAGAGGAGAAACCAAGGTTGCTGTAGTGGCGTCCATCACTGCACACAAGTGCACCTTCTTCCCCTGGGACTGGCGGTCTAGGAGCATCCTCGGTGAAGTTGCCTCCCAGGTCCAGTAAGTAGCCCACTTTGGTGCTTATGCTCATAGTCACAGCATCCACAAACTACGTCCCTGTAGAGCCCACACTTTAAAACTATTAGATCCAGAACGCTACTTACTCCACTGGAAACCCACTCCTGCAAAGGGGGAAAACATATAATAAGATGCAGGTTTTTTTTTCATGTAACTCAAAGGTAGGCAGATCCGAATGTAACAGAACATTACTGACACCAAACCAAAACACATTCTCAAATTGGCTACAATTTTTTTAAAATGCAAATTTACCAAGGCTGAAGTAGAATTTGGTACACATTAGCACTCAATTTAGAATCAAAATGAACACATATTAACATTCAATTTACAAAAGGGCAATCAGATGTATTATGACCCATTAAAAGACAGCAAAGCTTAGGTTCTTTCATATTCTCACAATAATGCAATTTTGCAGGTGTTTTCTTTGCTCACAGTGAATAGACTCCATGGAAAACAGAGCATTTGAAAGTGTGAGACACACGATCTAAATTTCAAATTTATATGGAGCACAGTCAGTATGTGCACATATTAGGTAGTTTAATTTGAAACTAATTTTAGTAATGGCAGTCACAGCTATTAAAAATCTTGTATGATTAAATCAAGTGTGGGTTTTTTTCCCCCCCTCACAATATATCCAGCATACGGTATTATTCTAAGCCAGGTTCTCTCATAGCTGAGCATTTACAATTTCTAATATAAATTGGAAATAATATTACAAATCATAAATATTAAATTCACAACTTTAAGACATGGTAATTGTTTCTTGTGTCATTTTTCTGCCCGCCTGCACAGCACAGGGATACGTATAACAATGTACAGTCAGCTATAGAGAAGCATTCATGACGATTTTAAGGATTAAATGTCTTGTTCAAGGTCACACTTTTTGCTGATGGACACCCTCTGTATGGTGGTGTGAACACGTACAGCAAATCTGATGTCAATTTAGTGGTTTGAGGTACAAAATACATTTCAGATCAAAGCCTTGGATGAGCAGACATCAGTTATAATGGTTTCAAAATGTATTTATTATTTAAACTTTGAAAATTCACTTTATAAGTTCAAAACAGGCTGACAAGTGAGTTACTTTAGCTGTGTCTTCATTGGAAATCTTTTTATTGGTTGCTTGCTCATTGCCTTTAGGGTACACCCACTCTCTGTCTTATTCAATACAGAAACAAAAATGTATCACTGTGATTTAACAAAGACAGTAAAGAAAACTGGCAATAACCTTGTACCATATCTCGGCACACTCCAGAAGTGTGGGCAGCACACTGTGTGCACGGATGGTTAACTGTGCAGGAAGAGATTTGTGAACACCCTTAAAATTTGAACCATTTTAAATGAACACTCACAGAAAACCAAGTTTCTTTGGGACATGATTACAATGTAGCTGAATGTGAAGCAATTGTAGAACCTTAATAACATTAGCGGTGCTTTATGCATATTGCTCTGTATTTTCTTCTTCAAATAAAAACTAAAATGCACAGATTGGGGGGGGGGGGGGGCAGACACAGATGACAACATACGAGGAGGAGCACATGCAAACTCCACGCAGAAAAGAACTGAGAAGCGTGCAAACCAAATATGAGCGAGATTAGGTTAGGGACATGCGGGAAAATGGCTAAATGTGCAGATGGCCGGTGTGCGTTTAAATTAGAAATAGTACTGACATGGATGGGAGCTGTCACCTGCAGACACTGTATTTTTAGACATTACAGGCTGAATGACTCATGATAATAATAAACCATTTGTACTCTACTGGAAAACCAAGAATCCATCATACCGGAGACACCCGCTATGTAGAACTTTAATTAATTAATTAGTAAATACGATCTTCACATTTCAATCTATTATACCACCTTATCATTCTTCTTAAATGTCTTCAAGCATCATTTCAGTAGAAAAAAAGACCAGTCAATGGGGCTGCAGGTGGCTAAGCTGTGATGGATTTTGTTGATGTTTAGAAACACAGAAGCATGTGAGGATAATGTGAATGGGTTTGGGAATGTATATGTGAATTTGTATGCTGCAATTTGGACTGTTACCCGTTAGTGTATCATTACAAGACAGTGCATGCATGCAAAATCGTTAGAATACGTTTGGTTTGATGTGTTCTGTCGGTTGGTAAGGTTAGGCCTTACTTGTGTGAAGTGCCTTGAGGCAGCTTTGCTGTGATTTGGCGCTATATAAACTGAATAAATTTAACTGAATTAAGCTGAGCTAGTGCAGTCTGCTGACAGTCATCTTCTCTACTGTAAAAATATCCACACAGTCATGAAGGAGGCATTGTAGCTGGAGGTGCTGTGTGCTGCCATAAGCTGCGGACGTCAATCATCTCTGTGACGCTGTTAATGAGTGCAGGTCCTCCAGTCTCAATCATCTTGGATTCCCGATTAGCAAGTGCCACTCCTCAGGTTCCACCGGTAATTAGCAATGCTATTTGAGCCTCAATAGTCTCATATCCATCGCAATCAAGCTCATCCAGTAGGGATGGGCCATATTGCATCATTATCAATATACCAGTACAACTTGTCCACATGGTCTGAATTTGTCATTCTGCGAGATGAAGTGCTTTCATGTGCGCTGTACATGGGTAGCTCGTGCAGAAGAAGCATGGAGGAAGGTGGCATTCAAAACGGGAAGGACGAAAATTAAGCCAACCATAAACTACATGACATACTGCTGTAATAATGTGGTGATCCAAAATGGTTTTCAGAACCACAGAATGAGTCAGCGTGCTCCTTACTTTACATGTGGTGGAGGAACAGGGCGCAGGGAGTGAGCAGTGCACATTGCACAACAGTTTGGCCCCATATGTGCTATCTGCACCCTGTTCCTAGACAGCCTTGATTGTCTAGGCTCCACAAGCCTCAATCATCTCTGCACCACAATGAGGTTGCCACCAATGGACAGTCACAGGGCTCCTGCATCTCCAACCAGACTAGAAGAAGACCAAAGGCTTGTTTCCACCAAGCAGTCCAGGCCAGTACTACATGGTATAAAATGCTATTTTGTGCATTTCCATATTCAGATTTAGGGTTGGTACCAAAATAACTGAGCAACCAAGCTTGGTCAAACAAGGAGGTGCAGACTTTCCTAGTGATCAATGTGGAGGAACAACGATATGACATCATGCTGCCCAGCTCGATGACATGCATGTCAACGTCTTCCATGCTCCACCTACCAAGCAAAGGGTACTGCTGGCAGTGGAAACGCCAGCAGTACCAGCATGGGACCTGGATGCTGGTGGGTCAGAACTTGTGCATCCTCCCCTAATCTACCACCTGGATCCCAAATGCCTTCCTCCCCGTCACCATTATCAGCTGAGTGTTGGTTGACTATGAACAATACAGGTGTCTCCAACATGACCAACTTCGTGATTTGTGACATCACATGCAAACACTATTGCAGGTTTTTTTTTTTTTTTAACATCAGTCAGCAAATCAAACCATAGTGAAGTACACCAAGTGTGCAGGCATGCAGATTCAGATTCAAGCACACGAGCCTTATTACCTATTCCTACATCCTGTCTTCCTTGGGGACTACAGTAGCCTGAGTATCAGGTGTTCTCTCAGTAATGAGCAGCTCTATAATCACTGCAAATCACGGCCTCAAGTTACACAGCCCTCCAGTAAAGTCAGCACGCAAATGTTTCAGAAAGAAAGCCTTTTTTTTTTTAAATCAATAAGGGCTGATTCTGGTTGTCAGAGCGAGTAAAGCGCGTGGCGCATTGATATGTAAATAGACGGTGTTGCGGCTTTGGACGTGATTGAACCGGAGCAGCGTCTCATCACATTCACGTCTTCTGTTCACAGCGGAGTGGGGGAGGGGAGCTACAAACAAACACACACAGGCAGGCCCATGAGCCGTCCGACAAGTGCACAACTTTGTCACACTATTCACCCGTTCCTATCTACACCGCCTCCGCTAACAGCCCTTAAAAACTGAGCGAACAGCTGAACGTGTGCCTCCGCCGCACCGATTTACGATCTACCGCAATCCTAAAAGCCTGACGAGCGGAGGGGGGAGTGAAAAAGTGACATATACTTAACCGGTGAAAATCTTCTTGCTGCTTTCTGGCACATCGGAGATTTGAAACGGCACAGGTCACCACGAGCAATGTCATTGTTGCCAAATGTAACAGTTTAAAAATAACAAAGAAAACAGTCCGCTCTCCATGGCTGTCTCTCAGCGTCTGTGTGCGGAACTCAGGCTGCCGAGCGGAGAGGAGGCACAGCGCCCCAAGCGGCCACAACCAGACACTACCACCGATCATTTGATTCTCTCTCTCTCTCATGAATGGAAATAAACACCTTAAAAAATTAAATGCATTTATTAATTTTTAAGAAGAAAATCAGTTGTGCATTCATAATTTATAATTTATCCCTTAAAGAATATGTTTGGTCATTGAGATAAATAGTGCAGCAGATAAGTGAAACAATCATGCAAATGGTGATAAAAGCATCCAATTCAGCACAAATACTCCTTAGACACTCCTCTTTTGAAAAAACCGATTGGCCACTTGACTTTTCTTTTCAATCGGTGGTCAGGTAGGGGTCAGTTGAAGAATTACACAGAGATCAAAATTATAAGATGCTCTAATCATATTGAAAAATATTCCACATTATTTGCCTGATCATAAAGATTCCAAAAAGGTATAGTTTGGACTATCTGTGACTGAATTCTATGGAGTTACGGGATAAAAACAGCAAGAATGTTGACAAAGGTCAGCGTCATTTTATACAGGGGTCAAAAGTTAAAGTTGCTCCAATTTTGGTAAAAAGTGATGCAAATTATTGGTTGAGCTAATAGGATTAATAAATGGAATAGTGTTGACAGTGTTGAATGCTTGGTCTCCAAAGTAAAGGTCAAAAAACGTCTACGTCTGTTGGATTCTACAATGTAAATTGTGATTTTGTCTCTTTGTTATCTTAACATATTATTCTATGTCATTAAGACACATGATTACTGAGGTTGTTATAGTAAGTCCCTTCGGCTGCTCCCTTGTTTGCACTCAGGGTCGCCACAGCAAATCCAAGGTGGATCTGCATGTTGATATAATAACATGAAATTATTAGTTAAAAACATCTCAGCTACAAAATAAATGCTAATTTGAAAATCCAGGCCCAACTGAATTAGAAATGTAAGTCAACTTGACTTTGGGGATAAAAACGCCTGCATCATTATGCTTTTCTTGAAATGCATTGTGGGAATGCAGCTGCGGGCGGGTGAACATGTGCTCCTTTCCTCCCTTCCTCCATTTTGGATGCAAGTTGGAGGGCATCGTCGACCGCATGTTTCTTCGGAGGTAAAACTTTCACTCGGTGAAATTAATCGATTTCATTTAAGTGTGTCTGTGTGCAAATTCAATTCACAACCAAGCAGGTCAATCAATTAATAAATCCAAATCAAGTTAACTGACACAAAAGGTTTACACAACTTACAGTTTTAATTAAAATAAAACATATTTGCTAGTTCAGACAACTACCCTAAATAGTTAAATCAACTGACAAATCCAAGTCAGCTTAACTGGAACAAAAGGTTTTTAAAACTGACCATTTCAGATTCAAACAACTACCTGAATGAGTTAAATCAATTATGAAAGATAAATCAACCCAAACTAACGCAGGTGTTTACCCAATAAGGAATATCTAACCTAGATAACAACTTATTTTCTTTCACTTAACTTGAAATTTTAAGGCAGCCCTTTCACTTGTATTTTTAAGTTGAAACGACACGTTAGATTTTACAGTGTATGACATGTGACATATGTTACCCTGTAACGTGATAAGTAAGGATGATACATGGTCCAAACTATTCCTTTTTAAAACCATGTTAGCTCAACTAGTAATGTGCATCACTTTTTACCAAATTGGAGCAACTTTAACTTTTGACCCCTGTACAAAATGAAATTGACCTTTGTCACCATTCTCGCTGTTTTTATGCCATAACTCCATAGAATTCAATCACTGATAGTCCAAACTATACCTTTTTGGAATCTTTATGATCAGGCAAATAATGTGGAATATTTTTCAATATGATTAGAGCATCTTTTAATTTTGACCTCTGTGTAATTCTTCAATTGACCCCTACCTGACCACCAATTGAAAATTCAAGTGGCCAATCAGTTTTTTCAAAAGAGGATTGTCTGAGGAGTATTTCTGCCGAATTTTATGCTTTTTTCACCATTTGCAGGATCACCCTCTAAATATTCTCTTATCCACTGCACTAAAATGGAGCTAATACAACCTGCACTTTTTCTTCTTTCGGTTGCTTCCATTAGGGGTTGCCATAGCAAATCATCCATCTCCATCTCACTCTATCCTCTGCATCTTCCTCTGTCACACCAACCACCTTCATGTCCTCCCTCAGCATATCCATAAACCTCATCTTTGGCTTCCACCTTCTCCTCCTGCCTGGTGGCTCCACAGTCAGCATCCTCTGCACCCAACTGTCTCAGTCTTGCCTGTCCCTTTTGTCTACAAACTTTCCTCAGCCTTATAATGCCCAAAGACAAATCACAGCATCTTCAGCTCTGCCACCTTCAGCTCTGCCTTCTGTGTTTTTGTTTGAGCCACTGCCTCTAAGTCATCCAACATAACTTGTCTCACTATTTATAGCTAAGTGTGAAGAGCACAGTGTGGAGGGGATCAAAATCCTCATTGCTCCTGTCTGCTGAAATGACTGGAAAAACACTGTTCTCTATATTTAATACTGATTAAAGCACCTGCCACATGCTGAACTCTAAGGATACACCACCCTCTTCTGGTAGTTATACTGAATAACAAATACTTTAAGCAGTACAAGGACATACATACATGCATGTGTTGACCATAGACTACACGTACTGGACAAAGCCTGCGTGACGTCACACATAGGTTTTCTATAGAGACCTGGTACAGCAGGTATGAAGGAAGCCCATTATGGACATGACAAACAGGGATGTGAAGATCATGGCTGCCTATGAATGTGACCTAGCATGCCATTTGATGATTTGTACAATGTGAATTTGCGCAAAAACAACTGTAGCAGGCTGGAAAGAATATGATGCCAGAAAACCTCCCGCTGATGTCACCTCTTGTTTGTCAGCGTTATGGGCTGCGCAGAAATGTAAGGAATTACAAAGTATGTTAAAGTTTGCAAAGCACAAAAAGGAATTTTTGAAGATCTTGAAAATCCTACCACAGTTAAAAGAAGACCATAGCACAATGACAAAATATCCAGATTCATTACAGACACCCTCAAAGGTTTTCATGGTATTCCAGGTATGCTACTGTGTTTATGGATATTGACAGACATGCACATAACTGGTACTCTTGGTGCTTGTGCGTGTTAAAAATAAATGATGCACAGCAGAAAACACAAGGGAAGCACTTCATAAGAGGAAAGCAATGACTGATTGTAGGAAAAGTGTTTCCCTCTGCTGTGCATCAATGATGTTTCACACACGAACACCATGGCTACCAGTTATGTGCACCCCTGGTTATTGCAATGGTTGTTTTGCATGCACCACATCGTACAAGACTTGTGCCACCACACCACACCCTCAGCCGGTGCATTACATCAGCAAACTGCAGTTCAACACTCACTGGCAACTGTGACCTTTGTCAGGGTTATAGCCCCTGAGCTTCCGGGATTCACAACATGACAGCAAGAACAGAGCCCCATAACAGTGACCTCTGCATCATCATAAGCCTTGGCAATGAGATCACAGTGTAAAATAACTCCTACAAATGAAGCATATAATGGAATTTTCCCTAGCAACAACTGTGGAAAAAAATGATCACCAAAATGGCAGGTACTGATGACGTTACACACAAATCCTGCTTAAATTCCAAATCCTGCTTAAATTCATGTATTTTTACATCTTGCAGTGAGTATCAGTCTGATTCATGTGTCAGATTTCTCCCTGTCATTGCATTGCACAGACTAAAAAATCTGCGACGAGGCAAACTGACAGCTTAAGGCATCTTTGTTGCAGCAACTCTGTGCAACATGGAATTTAACGCAACACTGCTTCAATGTAATGAAACCATTTGCTTTGTTTAAGCAGCTTGGAATGCAAGTTTTTATGCCAGTCTGAGAACAATAACATCAGAACAGAAATGAAAAACAAAACGTGAATAAATCACATCAACATTATTGATTATAACATTAAAGCATCTGAGAGTAGCAGAACGAACAGTAATAGCACTCTCATAGCAGCATCACATTTCACCAGCTGACCTGGTGAAAGCACAGTGTACACAGTACAAGAGTTTCCAGTATTTATTTATTTAGTATTTAGTAGTATTAAGAAGATGCACTTGCACTAAGAGCTTCCTAAGGGCAAAATTGATTTTGGGCAGAAACATTTGCAGCATCTTGATGCACATTTTTTTTTTCTCTCCATATCTAATCCATTCATTGTTTTTTCAACCATCTCTCTTCAATACATCTTATTATTTTCGAAATTCCAACAGAATTTTAGTATTTCAATGCTTTCAGAATGTGCCCATAACACAGAAAAGCTACATGAGGATTTATTTTACTTGTAAATGTTGTGAGCCACAAAGAGAAACTCTTGATTTACCAGTCGATTTACACTCCTGTCCTCAATTAGAGTCATGAACTTATGCTCAGGGACGGGGTGAGTGGCCTGAATACCTGGGAGGGACTCACAGCAGAGTCACTGCTGAGGTCATTCGGCAACAGGTGAGGATGTCCCCTGGTTGTCTCCCTAGGGAGGGCTTCCAGAGAAGTTCAAGCGGGATGAGGCTCCAGGGAAGACCCAGGACATGCTGGAGGGATTATATTTTACAGCTGGTTTGTGAAAGCCACTGTTTCCCCAAGAAGAGGTAGGGAACTTGGCCGAGGATAGAGAAGTGAGGGATGAGCTGCTTGGTCTACGGTCAATGTGACCCACTGGCAGAAAATGAATGAATGATCACTGTTCAATAACAGTGCTGTGACCTCATACTGTGCTTCCCAGTGGCACCTTTAAACAATGTCAGCATGCCCAAAACTAGGAGGATCACTGGTCTTTGTCATATTTACCAAACCCCAAAATTTCAGAGCTGATTATGCTGGTTTTTCTGGAAAGTTTGCAGGCCCACTCACTGAGTCCATTAATCCTTTTCATGTTAAGATAATCTTAGGGAGTAACTACCAGTGTTATTGTTAACATAAGAAGCACACTGGAATTGTCACCACCAACCAGGAACTTTAAGACCAGTGTTAGGGACAATGTGGTTAGTCAAGAAAGGACACTCAGATGACCTAGGGTTTGAAGAACCATGCCAACCTGCATCCCTCAGAAGCAGTATCTTTATGGTCATGTTTCAGGCTGAAATGTGTACGATCTTTTTTCGCTGATGAGTAACAGACCACCGTTTTCTTCTTTAAATATAATGATACAAGCCAAATCGGATGCTATTATTTTGTTTATGCATCTAATATGTGGGGCTCTATTATGGGTGGATCAAATGCATATACAAGATCAGATTATGTGATTTTTATTTCTTCACACATTCATGTTTTTGCTGTCTAATAATAACAATAAATTTCTTTATATAGCACTTTAAGGGGAAACATTTTTTCCAAAATGCTTAACATACTAAAATAAGGTAAAAACTGTTCATATAAAATGTCAAGTAGAAATAAAATTTAATAACAGCAGATATAATTCAGACAAACAATAAAACTAATGATCAACTGAAGGAAATAAACAGTTTTTAAGATTTTCCTTAAAACATTCAAGTGAACTAGACTTTCTACAACCCCTGGCAAAAATTATGGAATCACCGGCCTCGGAGGATGTTCATTGAGTTGTTTAATTTTGTAGAAAAAAAGCAGATCACAGACATGACACAAAACTAAAGTCATTTCAAATAGCAACTTTCTGGCTTTAAGAAACACTATAAGAAATCAGGAAAAAAAATTGTGGCAGTCAGTAACGGTTACTTTTTTAGACCAAGCAGAGGGAAAAACATATGGAATCACTCAATTCTGAGGAAAAAATTATGGAATCATGAAAAACAAAAGAACGCTCCAACACATCACTAGTATTTTGTTGCACCACCTCTGGCTTTTATTACAGCTTGCAGTCTCTGAGGCATGGACTTAATGAGTGACAAATAGTACTCTTCATCAATCTGGCTCCAACTTTCTCTGATTGCTGTTGCCAGATCAGCTTTGCAGGTTGGAGCCTTGTCATGGACCATTTTTTTCAACTTCCACCAAAGATTTTCAATTGGATTAAGATCTGGACTATTTGCAGGCCATGACATTGACCCTATGTGTCTTTTTGCAAGGAATGTTTTCACAGTTTTTGCTCTATGGCAAGATGGCATTATCATCTTGAAAAATGATTTCATCATCCCCAAACATCCTTTCAATTGATGGGATAAGAAAAGTGTCCAAAATATCAACGTAAACTTGTGCATTTATTGATGATGTAATGACAGCCATCTCCCCAGTGCCTTTACCTGACATGCAGCCCCATATCATCAATGACTGTGGAAATTTACATGTTCTCTTCAGGCAGTCATCTTTATAAATCTCATTGGAACGGCACCAAACAAAAGTTCCAGCATCATCACTTTGTCCAATGCAGATTCGAGATTCATCACTGAATATAACTTTCATCCAGTCATCCACAGCCCACGATTGCTATTCCTTAGCCCATTGTAACCTTGTTTGTTTCTGTTTTAGGTGTTAATGATGGCTTTCGTTTAGCTTTTCTGTATGTAAATCCCATTTCCTTTAGGCGGTTTCTTACAGTTCGGTCACAGACGTTGACTCCAGTTTCCTCCCATTCGTTCCTCACTTGTTTTGTTGTGCATTTTCGATTTTTGAGACATATTGCTTTAAGTTTTCTGTCTTGACGCTTTGATGTCTTCCTTGGTCTACCAGTATGTTTGCCTTTAACAACCTTCCCATGTTGTTTGTATTTGGTCCAGAGTTTAGACACAGCTGAGTGTGAACAACCAACATCTTTTGCAACATTGCGTGATAATTTACCCTCTTTTAAGAGTTTGATAATCCTCTCCTTGTTTCAATTGACATCTCTCATGTTGGAGCCATGATTCATGTCAGTCCACTTGGTGCAACAGCTCTCCAAGGTGTGATCACTCCTTTTTAGATGCAGACTAACGAGCACATCTGATTTGATGCAGGTGTTAGTTTTGGGGATGAAAATTTACAGGGTGATTCCATAATTTATTCCTCAGAATTGAGTGAGTCCATATTTTTTCCCTCTGCTTGGTAAAAAAGTAACCGTTACTGACTGCCACAATTTTTTTTCTTGATTTCTTATAGTGTTTCTTAAAGCCAGAAAGTTGACATTTGAAATTACTTTAGTTTTGTGTCATGTCTGTGATCTGCTTTTTTTCTACAAAATTAAACAACTGAATGAACATCCTCCGAGGCCGGTGATTCCATACTTTTGCCAGAGGTTGTAATGTTAGCAGGCAAACTGTTCCATTGTGTAGGAGTATGGTAAAGCAGAAGCTCTAACACCTGCTGTCTCACACCTTTTTCTTCTCAACAATACCTGGTGACAAAGCTGCAGCTTTGTCTTTTTGTTACTTTCTCACCCTCATTCTCACTATGCAAACCACCATTTGTCTTCTACAGCACACTATCTTCAACATGAATGCATGCACAACTTTATAATCCATTTTATCATCGGACCGTCACATTAATTTTTTTCAGCACATTATGTTTTATATGTTGTGTGTGTAAAGATATAATAATATAAGACTGAGTTGTGTGCCACAACTTGAAAGATTATAACATTTCATGCCAATAAGAGGCACTGCTGCTTAGCTGTATGACACAGAGTCAAAGTTGAGACGATGGAAGAACAATGGTGCAAGTAGCTGGCAGCTTTGGTTAGTTGGTATGAATCTAGCAGTGTTGCCACAGTTACTTTGATAAAGTAATCCAATTACTGATTACTGATTACTCCTTGAAAAAGTAACTTAGTTACTTTACTGATTACTCAATTGTAAAAGTAACTAAGTTAGATTACTAGTTACTTTTTTTAGTTACTTTCCCAGCTGCCGACAACAACCCTCTGCCACCATCAACATGACAATGATACCTGTTTTGCCAAAACTCACTTTATAGTCACCCTTTCTTGACTTCAATTAAAATAAATACTTGTTTTATAAAAAGTAAAATAATCTTTCTTGACCTCATATTTAACTGTTGACAGCACTGTAACAGTAAAACTTGCAATTTCTAACCTACATTGTTTATAAATGTAACTATTAAATTCTAACATTTTTTCTAACATTTAAATTCTCTATAAACATTTTACTTGTCAAAATTATTATTATTTTAAGTAGTATTAGTAGTTGTAGTAAAAAAAAAGGCTTCAAAACTGGACCTTTAATCTAGGGGTGTTGTGGGGGAGGGGGGCACATGCCTGCCCCACACCCCCATTCCATCTGGATTCGCCCCTGCTTTGGCGTTTGAGCACAAAGAATGGATAACATTTATTTATGCAGAAACATGACCAGATTTACAGGTAAGAAAATTTTATTGTGTTTTCACTCATGTGGTCTCAGAAAGAGAGTTGAAGTGCATTTGAGTGGAAAATAGTGTTAGTTGTTGACGCGTCGCAGAGGATCAGCTGTTTTTAACGAGACGATCGGAGCGGCTCAGCTCAGAATTCTAAATAAGGAGAAAAACAAAGCATAAAAAACTGACTTTGTAAAGCTCAGTGCAGGTGTCTGTTTTCACCGCGCTTTAAGAGGTGAGGACGAGTCGTAGCTGATGAAAAGCTCACAGCTCGCTTAAAGTGGGCAGTTCAGTCGAACCCCGACCTCCTGCCCACGGACCAAGTTTAATGCTGCTGTCGACCCATAATGCAAAAATAATAGTAACGCAGTGACTTGGAGAAGTAACTTTAATCTGATTACTCATTTGGAAAGATTAACACGTTAGATTACTCGTTACTAAAAAAAGTGGTTAGATCAGAGTAACACGTTACCGGCATCACTGGAATCTAGTGGGTTGGGCCACGTAGGATTAACCATCTCCAAACTGCTCTTAGATAAATTTAGGCTGGGGTTTGAAGAAGTAGTAGCCTTCACCAAGAGTGTCCTGGAGTGTGTTCTGAAAAAGGTTTTGTCTGTTACATGTAATGGTTCTCTGAGCTGGTATTTAATCAACAGATCACTCAACTGAACATGATGGATGGAGAAAATAGTAATTAACATGCCAAACCCTGTGCTTTACCTTGAGTTTCAATGCCTTCCTCTTGCATCTGCCAGCAGCACATCCAGTTACAGAGGATTCCATTGTCTGTACATTTAACACACCAGGCTGCAGTAATTGAAAAATTCCTCTCAGCCCCATAAAATGTGAAGGTCTGGCAGCAGAATGTTCACATTTTCCATCCATTTGCTCCTGAAATAGAGTAAACAATTGTTAACTGTACTTTACAATCTGAAAAAGGTGCAGCACAGTGGGAATGCCCTAGAGCTATGTAGTATCAGGTAAAACCCTGGGTTTGCCTAAACACGTGTATATAATATTTTTAAATAAATAAAATTAAAGTTTTTTTTAAATGATTTTGATGACGATAGGGCTGTCAAATTTGTCACTGATTACTTTTTCCTGGATTTTATTTTATTTTATTTATTGGGGTGGATCCCACATTTGATTTTTTTTTTGTTTTGTTTTGTGTTGTTTTTTTGGAGCAGTAATATTTAGACTTTTGAAGTTTGATTTACAGCTTGAATATAAAATTATTATTATTATAATTATAAAATTTTTGTTTCTGTGATTTTTTTTTTAAGAAATAGACATTCACAGTAATGCAGTTGACAGTACAAAGTCATCCAGTACTACAGAACATTACAAAGTGTAACCAGAAAGATCATTATACCGTTAATACAATATTATGCGTTAATTCTTATGTATATGCATGCATGGCCTCCATCATCCATGAATGTAAAAAGTTTGGATCCACCAGGACTCTTCCTAGAGGTGGCCGCCCGTCTAAACAGAGCAATCAGGGGAGAATTAGCCTTAATCAGGGATGTGACCAAGAACCCAATGGTCACTCTGTCAGAGCTCCAGCTTTCCTTGTGGATAAAGGAGAACTTTCCAGAACAACAGCCATCTTTGCAGCAATCCACCAATCAGACCTGCATGGTAGAGTGGCCAGATGGAAGCCACTCCTTAGTAAAAGGGACATGGCAGCCCACCTGGAGTTTGCCAAAAGGCACCTGAAGGACTCTCAGACAATAAGAAACAAAATTCTCTGGTCTGATGAGACAAAGATCAAACTCTTTGGTGTTAATGCCAGGTGTCATGTTTGGAGGAAACCAGGCACCATCCCTACAGTGAAGCATGGTGGTGGCAGCATCATGCTGTGGGGATGTTTTTCAGTGGCAGGAACTAGGAGACTAGTCAGGATTGAGAGAAAGATGAATGCAGCAATTTACAGAGACATCCTGGATGAAAACCTGCTCCAGAGCGCTCTTGACCTCAGACTGGGGCAACAGTTCATATTAAAGCAGGACAATGTCCCTAAGTACAAAGCCAAGATATCAAAGGAGTGGCTTCAGGACAACTCTGTGAATGTCCAAGAGTGGCCCAGCTAGAGCCCAGACCTGAATCTGATTGAACATCTCTGGAGAGATCTGATAATGGCTGTGCAGCCATGCTCCCCATCCAACCTGATGGAGCTTGAGAGGTGCTGTAAAGAGGAATGGGCCAAACTGCCCAATGATAGGTGCACCAAGCTTGTGGCATCATATTCAAGAAGACTTGAGGCTGTAATTGCTGCCAAAGGTGCATCAACAAAGTATTGAGCAAAGGGTGTGAATACTTTCTTAATTTTTTTTATTTTTAATAAATTTGCAAAACTTAAAAAAAAAAAAAAAAAAAAACTTTTCATGTCATCATTATGGGGTGTTGTGAGCAGAATTGAGGGAAAAAAAATTACTCCATTTTGGAATAAAGCTGTAACATAAAATGTGGAAAAGGTGAAGCACTCTGAATACTTTCCAGATGCACTGTAGACGGACAAATACATACACGCACATTCACCTACAGGTAGAGTCAATTTAGAGTCACCAAATTACCTAACCTGCATGTCTTTGGAAGTGGAAGGAAGCCAATGTACCCAGAGGGAACCCACCCAAACTCCACACAAAAAAGGCCAGGTGGGAAGTGAGCCCAAGACCTTCTTGCTGTAATGCAACAGTGCTCACCACTAAGCCACTTTATTGATTTATTGACTGATACAGAAAAATCCAGCACTGAAATTTGAAATTTATTAAGTGTAGAATAACAACTTTTTATCTGGACCTAAATGTTAAAAAAAGAGCAAATATTTATGACAGCCAACACTCGCTGTAGAATAAAATTATTCTACTGACCTGAAGAATTGTAACCAGAAGGTTCAATAATTCATTTTCTCTACCCACTTATTCCAATTAATGGTCACAGGGGCAAGGGGGGCAGGGCCGCTGGAGCCTGTCACAGCAGTCAATGGGTGAGAGGTGAGGTAAACAATGGATGGGCCACCAGTCCATCGCAGGGCCACATGTCAGACAAACACATTCACATGCAACTACATTCAATTTAGAGTTTCCAATTCATTGAACTCATGATTTTTTGGAAGTGGGAGGAAGATGGAGAACCCAGAAGGAACCCACGGAAACATAGGGAGAACATGCAAACTCCACAGAGAAAAGGCCAAGTGGGAAGCAAGCCCAAGACCTTGTTGCTGTGAGGCAGCAGTGCTAACCACTAAACCACCATGCTGGCCTAGCCAGAAGGTTAAGGTTACTAAATCAATTCCATTTCTTGGCTCAGAATGGCTGTGTGGAACCGTGAGTGATAAAAACCTCTTCTCTCCAGATCTTCCAATCACATGCCCTTGAGCAAGGTGCCTAGTGGAGGTAGGACACAGAGGAACAACAGAACTTTTCTTTGTCTATGTCCGGGAAGTGAGACCAGAAATCATGAAAAAGATTTTTAAAAGCAACATTTTGTGTCAGAGCAGTTGTCAAAATCTTTTAAAATCACTATAATTCATTTTACAATGTATAATATCTACTTCATATTCACTAGTTATTTTCTAATTGCAGAAAAATAATCAGAATCAGTTTTTACTGCCAAGTAACTTCTCACATACAAGGAATTTGATCTGGAGTTGCTGGTGCATAAACAACAAGAAGAAGGAAAAAACACTTCTGTAAGAAGTAAAAGAGTCAAATAGTCAAAGCTATATTCACTGTGGAATAAATATAATGTAACTGTTACACAGTTAAACTTAAAAAAAAAGTTATAGTTTTTCACTGTGATCATGACACTTTACTTTTTTTTTAAATGCCTTAAGTTCTCGAACATGCGCCAATGTTGAGTCTTACTTCATCTTTTCACTTCATTCCTTTCAGCTGTTTTGTTGCACCTGTCAGCGTGGATTTACATCCCCTTGTAGGCCATGGTTGAAAAAAAATAGGCTTATCTCTGTTGAAGCCGCTCTGCTTAACAAAAGCCTATTAGAAAAATAAACACTCCTATTCTCAACAAGCCTACAACTGAGATTTCTTCTTTTTGGCATGGCAATCATAACGTCATTCACTAAAACATTAAAAAAGACTGAAAATTTTACATCCAAACTCTGTCTATTGATGAACAAAATGAAGGTACTGGTGGAAGATTAAAGTGGTATTATATTTGTTTTTAAAAGCTTGCAAAACATGTCAGAAAATGTATGGTGGCGTCCTGCTGATGTCTTTTGTCCTGTATGAATATATTATGACTAACAAGCCCAGCAATGGATTAGACACAGAGGATTGAGCAATTTTCAGTCTTGAGCATATTTTTGCTTGATATTCCTGCTCACTAAGCAACACATTCTTACATGAAAATGGGGGTAAAAATAAATCTGATGGTTTAAAAGGTTGCTGTGGTTCCTATATAGTGACATAAGACCGAAGAGCCACATCTGTACTCGCATTCCAAATGGAGAAAGTCCAAATGGACATCAGCTTACTTGCATGATTTTAATGTGTTTGGTTGATCTTAGTCTTTAGCAGTGTGCTTGTGGAATGCCCATTCAGCAGTCAAATTGAATGACGTGCTTTGCTTCTGATGAGAGAAACAATACTATCCATAACCAGTATGACAACAACGTGGACAAAAAAAAAAAAAATCGATAAAATGCATGGGGGCATAATAAAACGATAAACAACACATTTTAAAGTTTCTGCTGAAAGCTGGTTGGATCAAACACTTTGGGATTTACCTTCATATGAGATTCCTGGTTTCGCTGTGGCAAAACGTAGACATCTCCCACCGTCTTCCCGTGGATCGAATACAGTCCTTCGCAGTCTGCAGCAACAACTGACGCCATTTTTAATCACCAGAGAGTCCATCTGTCGATGGTTCTTCCCTTTCTACCCTCTCTTTCTCTGTTCCAGCCCTCTCTCTGTGTTTGTTGTTGGAGGGGGTTCTTCTTTCCCGTGCAACATCAAACCACTATATCGACAAGCTCACGGGCCGCCCAGTAGGGGGGCGGCTTGAACACGCTGCATTGGCTGTTGTCCTTTTCCAGTCTGCAGATTAGCTGACCACACTTATTTTCCTCCCAGTGAAAAATAATTTCAGCTCTCGGGCCTTTGATTTCCACTAGCCTGGCCTCAAAGCATCCCCACATTGGATCTTTTCCTCAGATGTGGTGAGCGACGCAATTTGGAGTGCTCTGATGGGGCCACATCTGGTCGCTTGTGCTATGCTGACACAATAAACTGACATTTTCAGTTTTTGACAAGAATGCTTTGTAGCTGATCCAACTGGAATTCTTTGATCACACCAATGAAAATCACCTCTAACTAATAAAAGCACCTTTTCCCACTAATCATTTAAAGTCCCGCCTCCTTTTTGTTCCTTCTCGTCACTTATCGTGTTCAAAGCCCACACGCTCACTCTTATATCTTGCCATCGTTGTTTTGTTTCACCAAAGTCTGTCAGCAAACAATAAAAGGTGCTGAATTACAAAATGGTCGATGCTCTTACCTTCCTCTCCTGCTGCGCGGCTAGTTGGATCCTGCATCTGTCCGCCATGATTGGGCGCAGTCCCCTGAAACACTTTGTCGTAGCCTTGTTCTCGTGTTGCTAAAAGATGAGCATCTTTACTTTATGTTACAGCTTCAGCCACGTGACCCTGTTAGAGGAAACAAGGAGCAGATGATAGCATGAACAATCCCATTGTAGCTATGGTAACAGACCAAACAGCCATCAGTGATATGCACCTAATTGCTGTGGTCACATTATGCAACAGAAAAAGAAAATGTGAAGCCATGTTGTGCCATTCATACTGCGCGATAAAAATTTTTGCACAATATAACAGCATGCACATGGTTTATGAAGTTGTAAAAACAAACCAGTTAATGAGCAGATGAACAAAGACGATAGGATACGTAAGAAAAATTTTGGCGACCAGGCGAGAGATGATATTCCTTTTGTTGTGCAGCTTTATCAGCTGCTTATACCTCTCAACTGGATTTCACACTTGCGCGTCATGTCGTAGGCAGGGTCAGATCCAACAAACCCCTCTCACAATGACTGATTTTTTCCTCACACAGCAAAACCAAAGGTTGCTGGTGTTGCTGCCACATGCATTTGCTTCGAAAGCGAAAGAAAATGTTTTAATTCCAAATTTTAACCAGTCTGTCATATATGCAGTTAAGTTTTTTTCCACACAAGAGCAATCTGTCCAATAGAGGACATCCAAAAACCTTTTAGCTTCAGAAATGGGAAAAGAAGATGACAACATAAGAGTTATTTAAATCATAATCCATATGCTAGCGTAATGCATAGTGTCAGCGCAATTATTTCAATTAACTGTATGAATAAAAAAAGTAAGTCCTTCAGTTGGCTTGGGAACGCCTTGGGGTTCCCCCGGAGGAGCTGGAGGAGGTGTGTGTGGATCGGGAGGTCTGGGCGGCTTTGCTTGAACTGCTGCCCCCGCGCGCCCGACTCCGGATAAAGCGGAAGAAAATGGATGGATGGATGGAAGTCCTTCAGTTGTTCCCTTGTTTTCCACTCGGGGTCCTCACAGCATATCTGATGCAGATTTGCATATTGAATTGACATGTTTACACCGGATGCCCTTCCTGACGCAACTCCATATTACATATCAGAAACAGAAAAGAAGAAAAGAAGAAGAATACAGAAAAGAAGAAGAAAAATAATAAGAAAAAATAAATAATCTCACATTAGATTATGTCATAAATCAACAGTGTCCAAGAAACAGATAAAGTGAAACCCTATCTTGCGAGATAAAATAAGTTAAAGTGATGAATGGGGATATTCGTTGTCAGGGTCAGGCCTAGAGTGCAGCTAAAACATGATGATAAGAGATGAATATCAACAATGGAAGGAATTGTGGAAATGCTGATTTTGCAAGCTTTAAAAAACCCATTCAAGTGGTGACAATCTGCACATGAATGCAGGGGATATGTATCTTTTAAGATTTCAAAACAGGGTGTCATGATTGTTTATGTCAATCCAAAGATGTGTGCAAACTGATTGCTCATGCTCAACATACCGTTGGTTCCAAATCCAGACTGCCACTTAGATCTGGCTCATAAATACTTTTTAGTCATTTCTGCTGATATAGTATGTTAGTTTTTTTTTTTTTTTTTAACAATTAGGCATGCTCATGAATTTTGATTTAGCTGGTATACTTCCTGCTCTGTTTTAGCAGGGGTGGTGGCCAAGTGGTTAATGCACTTGGTTTCAGTGCAGAAGGTTCTGGGTTCAAATCCCACCCCTGCCACATTTCTCTATGTAATGTGGAGGTGCATCAAAAAGGGCATCCGGCATAAAACCTGTGCCAATTCAACATGCAGATCCACCATGGATTTGCTGTGGCGACCCCGAGTGCAAACAAGGGAGCAGCCGAAGGGACTTACTTACTTCCTGCTGTTTTAGCAATTCAGAAATATCATTTGCGCACAGCTGTTTGAAAAGCTGTGATTAAATTAGGACTCTAATAATGACTAACCTAAGATGGAAACACTGCTGAGGTTTTGACATTTGTATGAGCGCTTCAGCATATTTAAGCTGTAATTAAGAGGGTGTCCAGTTTGGTGACCTCAAAGTTGCATCTCTGTTTTTTGCAGATGATGTGGTTCTGTTGACTTCATCTGGTCATGACCTTCGATGCGCACTGAGCAGGTTTGAGGGAGAGTGTGAAGCAAGTGGGATGATAATCAGGACCTCCAAATAACAGACCCTGGTCGGTCCTCTGTTGGAAAAGGGTGGATTGATTCCTCTGGGTCAGAGAAGAGCTACTGCCCCAAGTGGAGGAGTTTAAGTATCTCAGGGTCTTGTTGACCAACAAGAGGTAAAGTAAGTCCCTTCGGCTGCTCCCTTGTTTGCACTTGGGGTCGCCACAGCAAATCCAAGGTGGATCTGCATGTTGAATTGGCACAAGTTTTACACCGGATGCCCTTCCTGACGCAACTCCACATTACATGGAGAAATGTGGCAGGGGTGGGATTTGAACCCGGAACTTTCTGAACTGAAACCAAGCGCATTAACCACTTGGCCACCACCCCTGCTTTGACGAACAAGAGGTAACTAAGTTGGGCTAAATTGGAGCAGGAGATCGATAGACGAATTGGGGCTGCATATGAAATTTTATGGATATGAGAAGGCCCCGGGGAACACCCAGGACACGCTGGAGGGATTATATCTCTCAGATGGCTTGAGAATACCATGGGATCCCCCCCCAGGAACAGTTACAGGACTTGGCTGAGGATAGGGAAGAGTGGGATGAACTGTTTGCTCTGCTGCCACCGCGACCCAGACTGGGATAAGCAGCCAAAAATGAATGAATGAATTATGATGTAAAAGACAGGTATCACATCATCTCAACATAAGGAAGCTCTGACACTTAACTCAGTAATCTACATCTTATTTAAATAGTGCAGCTTAGGCAAAACTTTACTATATATATATATATATATATATATATATATATATATATATATATATATATATATATATATATATATAAATTCTTATATTCAGCAGAAAAGTCATCCCACATAATTACTCTTCTTTCCAACTGTTTAAACATCACAAAAGAACATTATGAATTCAGTGTACAGGAGCATTCACCATAGTGATTTTTCCACTATGTCTTATGAAATAAATAAATGAAACAGACCATAAATAATTTAAATGGTTGCTTCATATATTAGTTATTCTCTCAGGAGTGAGCTGCTTCCTAACATAAAAAAAGGGGGAAAAACCCGACTCAAATCTGTGTGATCGCTGGCAAAAATAAATAATTAAAATAAAATAAAACCAAAAATGCTGTAGCTCTCAGGTTCGGGTCCAGAATTTCCATTGTTAATAAATAAATATGCAAAGATAAAACAAATTACAAATCAGTCAATCAATCAATCAATCAATCACTCAATCAAGTTTTATTTCTAAAGCGCTTTACAACCAAAGTTGATCAAAGTGCTGCACACAGTTAAAAACAACCATAAGATAAAACATATACATCTGAAGTTGTCAATTTCCAGGGAGTCACAGCTCTATGTGTCAAAGGCCAATCAAAACAAATACGTTTTCAGCCTGGCTTTGAACAGGGGCAGGGATGAGATGGAGCGTAACTCCAGACGAAGAGAGTTCCAGAGTCTAGGACCTGCCACGGCAAAGGCACGATCGCCCCACTGTCTATACCTCGACCTTGGAACCACCAGCAGGTGTTGGTCTGAAGAGCGCAAGGCTCTGCTGGGCTGGTGAGGGGTCAAAATGTCACTGAGATAAGTCGGTGTGAGGCCATGGATTGAACTAAAGATGAACAACAAGAGTTTAAATTGTATTCAGAACTGAACCGAGAGCCAATGGAGGGAGTAAAGAACTGGTGTGATATGGTCGTATTTGCGAGTGCTGGTGAGGATGCGAGCAGCTGCATTCTGCACCAGTTGCAGACGGTAAAGAGAGGCTTGACTAAGTCCAGTGTATCGAGCATTACAATAGTCCAGACGTGAACTGACAAAAGCATGGATGGTTTTCTCAAAATCTCTGCGGTTTAGTAAAGGTTTGACCTTAGCTAACTGTCTGAGTTGGAAAAAGCTTGCTTTAACCACAGAGTCAATTTGTTTTTAAATTTTAAATCTGAGTCAAAAATCAAAAAACAATTATACCAACTTAAATATATATATTATTATATAATATATATATATATATATATATATATATATAATATATATATATTATATTATATATTATAAACACATACATACATACTGCATTCACCCAAATATACACATCCCAGTGTGTAAATTCTTAATTATTATTAGTAGTTGCTGTTGTCGTGGTATTATTTATTTAGTTATTTTATTTAAAAAAATTCTACCAATTTAAAGCAATACACATCTGGTGTTCAATTCTCAGTTATTATTACTGGTGGTAGAAGTAGTAGTAGTAATAATGTTTATTTATATTTCAGAATAGTAGAGATGAAAACTGATGCCAGAAACACAACATTTGCATCAATACACTGAACAAAAAATTGCATATATTATCAATAAAAATAAATAAATAATCCAGGTGGTGTGGCAAATTTCTGATTATTTCTGAAAACTTCTTATGCATGGTTCAAGCTAACAATTTTCAAACATTTGTTTCATAATGACTCACTGATGAATAATGCAGGTTACCCAAGAATGTTTTTGTCCCCCACCTTGTGTTTTTTTGCTGAAGACTTGCTTAAAACAGGTAAAGGTGAATGCTGTAAATCTCTTATTAAGGGATTCTGAATGGAAATGAGTCCGATTCTGTTTTTAAAACTGGCTCTCGGACAAGTGATTTCAATAAATAAATAAAAGCCCCTCAAGCAAGCGTTGCTCTTTGATGATTGGAAAACTGAAGACAGTGAAAAGCTCGGCGCAGTTTCACACATACTGCATTGGTTAAAACAGAATTACAAACAGCTTACCATGCCGTATATAGAGAATTCTGCTGATTTTTTTTCTGCTGATTTTTTTCTGATCTGGATATCAATGTTATGTATTTTCTTTTCATTGATAATAAGCAACAAGCACTAACTGTTACACAGCTATTATCACACACCCTCAAGTTTCAATTTCCTCTGCCAGAGTAATCCCTTAAGTGATGAAAGTGGAAACTGCTAGATAAACTTTTCCCATGGGGGTTGAGAGTTTTTGCTCCCTGGTCCCTATCCTCCTCTGATATCAAACAGATTAGTAGGCTTGTACGAGGTCTGTCAATAAAGTATAGGTCCTTTATATTTTTTTCAAAAACTATATGGATTTCATTCATATACGTCAGACAAGCTTGAACCCTCGTGCGCATGCGTGAGTTTTTCCACGCCTGTCGGTGAAGTCATCCGCCTGTGAGCACTCCTTGAGGGAGGAGTCGTCCAGCCCCTCGTCAGAATTCCTTTGTCTGAGAAGTTGCTGAGAGACTGGCGCTATGTTTGATCAACATTTTTCTAAACCTGTGAGACACATCGAAGTGGACACGGTTCAAAAAATTAAGCTGGTTTCGGTGAAAATGTTAACGGCTGATGAGAGATTTTGAGGTGATTACTGTCGCTTTAAGGGACTTCCCACGGTGCGAGACGTCGCGCAGCGCTCATCAGGCGCCATCGTCAGCCTGTTTCAAGCTGAAAACATCCACATTTCAGGCTCTATTGATCCAGGACATCGTGAGAGACAGAGAGTTTCAGAAGAAGTCGGTTTCAGCATTTTAATCCGGATATTCCACTGTTAAAGGAGATTTTTTTAATGAAAGACGTGCGGACGGATTGCAGCGTCGGCTCGCAGCCGCTGCGACGCTCCGCCACAGGAAAAACACCTCTGTTGGAAGCCTTAAGGACAAGTTGGAACATGTCCAGCTGTTAAACAATTTCTCATATACTCACTCCACTGAAAGCCATCAAAAGCCGTCTGGATTTTACAAATGGTTATCAACACGGAGGTGTTTTTCCTGTGCCGCCGCACCACGCCGGCTGCGTCCCGACGCGCAGAACCGTCCGCACGGACCCGTCCGCACGTCTTTCATTAAAAAAATCTTTAACAGTGGAATATCCGGATAAAATGCTGAAACTGACTTCTTCTGAAACTTCTCTGTTCTCTCACGACGTCCTGGATCAATAGAGCCTGAAATGTGGAGGTTTTCAGCTTGAAACAGGCTGACGATGGCGCCTGGGACCGCTGCGCGACGTCTCGCACCGTGGGAAGAAAACTATCCGACCTTTTTATTTTTTGCAAAAACTATATGGGATTGAATCGTGCGCTTGCATCGGCCAAGCTTGAACCTTCGTGCGCATGGGTGAGTTTTTTCACACCTGTCGGTTGCGTCATTCACAATCGAAAGGCAGGTATAAAGTTTGCATTAATGTTATCTTGGTTCTTCCTGGGTGGTTCTTATGGCAACTGATCCAATCCCAAGCAAGGACTATTTGTATATAAAAATGTATTTCCTAAAATGATACATTTTGGGTTTCAAATGAAATTTATGTAGCATTTTACCCCTCGAAATCCTCAAAAAGCTTCTGCTGTGGGGGGCATCGCCCCCCTGAGCCCCCCACGAAGGCGTTGCTCCTCGACCCCACCGGAGGCCCTGCGGCCCACTGGACCCCCAACTCAAGGATTTGAACCCCCCTTTCACATTCCTATATACGGCCCTGCTTACTGTCCAAGAATTAAATTAAAATTTTTAAAAAGCATTTCTTTGTCTTGTTATTGTGGTTTTTAACCTCGTTTTTTTTTTTTGTTTTTTTTTTGTTTTTTAGTTACTTTAGAAAGGAATGAGCCTGAACAGGGCAGCGGTCACAAAAAAATTCACACAACAGCAACAAAATGATGCTAGTAACTTACTGTGTAGTCATCTACGCGTTAGTGGAACAAGTCTGAATAAATATGGAAAGTTTACATGTTTTGCTTGTAAACTCCCGGTAAAACACAAAAATGTTATTAAACTGAACCAGTCTTAGAATGTAGTCCCGGTGTTTTGTTTACCGCTGATGTTGCGCATGGATCTTTCCTTACGGGTTCTTAAAAAAAAAATAAATAAATAAATAAATAAATAATAATATATAATAAATAATATATATATATATATATATATATAATATATATATATATATATATAATATATATATATATATATATATATATATATATATATATATATAATATATATATATATATATATATCTCTCAAACAGTAGAGCAAAACCGAAATCAGGCAACAAAATAGCATAGGTACAACATCAAGCATGTTGCCAGCCTCTCTGGAAAATGAGCAAAAACATATACGTTGGAGCTTCAGCGGAAGAATACAGGACAATTACCACCATTTAATAAATAGTCCCGTTAACAAGTAATTATAAAATAGCAAGCTAGCGTGTTAATAACACAACACTATGCTATTTAAAAGTTTGGAAATGAGATGCTTGAGCTCATGAAGCTCTACTACGGTTACGACATTGATAAACGTGTATTTCTATGAAAGTATTAATTTTTCCGAATAATAATAATAATTGTATCATTATTACTACTATTATTTTGTATTAATTTATTCATAAAGGGCCTATAAGGGGGGAAGCGAGCATAACGTCATCCTCATGTCCTTATTTAGCGTAAAATGTGAACAGAAAGGCAAATCAGGAGAGCAGTGACCTCTGCTGGTTGAACTAGGAATTAGTAACTGTGTAAAATATTCCCGCGTGGTAATACAGTCTTGTTCCTTTCTTGTCAAACCGAAACAGCATGTAAAAAGGAAAGTTTCACAGATGTAGGTGTGACTGTGTCTATAAGAAGGGGATACGAGAAAAATGAAGCGCAGGCGCGGTGGCCAAGTGGTAAGGCGTCGGTCTCGTAAACCGAAGATCGCGGGTTCGAACCCCGTCCGTGCCTTTTTGATCTGACTGTGTTGACGTCAATCATAAATGTATCTCTTCTTATTGCTCTACACTTCTAAATATATCAAAAAAGGAAGAAAAAAAAAAAAAAAACGCCATTTTTTTGCATGTTGTCTTTCTCCACATTATGTCGTCAAGTAATTTGAGTTGAATTCTTCAATAGTGGAAGCCACAAGGGGCGCTGTTGGATTCTCCAGTCACAGGAAAATGGACAAAAATGTGACTTGCAAGTTTAAATGATTTGATTTACGTAGAAATAGTAAGACCATGCATCCACGCTTGCAAACACACACATCCAGTATTTTTTTTGTAATTAGTGTTGATTGCCAAGTAAGTTAGTTATAATGATTTTAGTTGTGTGTACGTCTGAAATCTGCTGTTTCAGTCTGTTGGTCATCTAATCCCATAGATTTACATTTATGTTTCTGTGACAGCTAATCCAGCAACTGTTTTGAAGAACTGAGGACTTCAAGATCACATTATTAATAATTCAACCCAGGACCCAAGTTCTCTCACTCAGACTTCCCACCAGTCAGGTTTGAAGCTTTGTTGCTGCAAGTCTTAGTCTATCTAACCTCCAACCCTCAGTGCACGGTCCTGGTCCACATCAGCTGTTACCTTCTCACAGACAGCTTTCAATCTCTTCTCAGCCACAATGGTCAAAAGTGAACTTCTACACCACTGATTCCCAAAGTGTGGGGCACGCCCTCTGGTAGACCGTCAGGATATTGCAGGGGGTCCGAGGTCAGTAACTGAATATACAGTACAATGGGAACATGTTTTGATTACTGACAACGTAATCTCTATTCTTTTGAGTTACTTTAAAAAAAAAAAAAAAAAAATTGGACACAACCAGAAATATTCATTTTTTTTATCTGCTAAAGTATGAAATGTTCTAAATTAAAAAGTAAGCTATTAGAAAATGGATGGATATATATAATTTAATTTATAGTTGATCAGTTCTGAAATTAAAATTTTGTGTTCATTTCGAGTGTGAAGTGCATCTTTTTCAGGAATTGATTTTCAACCAAAAAGTTTTCCAATTACATTTAATTACCATATTTTCCCTGAGTATAAATCACACCTGTCAAAAAAAAAAAGTCACTCTGGCATATAAATCACATTTTTTTTTTTTTATGTATTATACTTTTATGATTGACAGTTATTTTTTTTATTATTGGAGTTTATTTTGTTTAGTGCTTTGGTAAAGCCCTGTAAAAATAGTTATTATTGTTAGTCATAATGATTTTTCTGTGTGTAAGTTGCAGGACCTCCCAAACGTATGGAAAATACAGTAATCCAAAAATATTCCAGTTGCATTTCGTATTTAGTCACCGATTACATTTCAAAGTAATCCTACCCAACTCTGATGATTAAAAATCAGTTAAAAAAATAAAATGTAAGCAGATTATAACCAGACATACTTCATTTTAGTCTTATGTGTCAATCAAAACTGTAAGGCTTGGGTGGGTCCTAGAATATTTTCAGGGCCCCACTGGTTGCTCCACTGGTGGGTGGTGGGTTGCACTGGTGCATTCTCCAAAGAAATCTCCAGAATTGTGTGTTGTTGCTAGTTTTGGTACTGAACAAACAAAGGATCTGCATGGGTGTTAATTTTTCTGCAGCACATTTTCTGCATATGCATTAGAGGGAGAAGAATGTGAAGGCCTCGCTGCCTGTCACCGTGTAGTCAGATCTTGTGACGTGTTGGACGTCAATGCTCATCCTCTCTGACGGTTGGACACAATTGGGGAAGTGTTTGTGGGACACGATGACCCAGATACTTATTTTCAGTCCAATTGTGGACTCTGCTGCAGCATCATCTCCCATTTCAGTCTGAGCACAAGTTGTGTCCTGATCCAACACATACATTATTCGATTGAAAACATAAAGCACAGACACTACTGTTTCATTTGTTTCTAATAGATGTGGTGCACAAAATTTAAATATTTTGTTCGCAAAGTCGAAATAAAGAGTAGAACTCTTGCTTTTTGTGTTGTAACCTGAGTAGAGCTCCACCTACAGGTGAATGCTCATATTTCACAATAATAAAACAAATTATATTATAAATTTATCAACTCAAATAAGTCATTAGATTTAAATGTCTGAAGGTCACTTTTATTTTACATGTGTCCTGATTGCAGCTAACTTAAATTATCCAGTTTGATGGAACCAAACATGACAAAAAAGGGACACAACCAGAAATATTAAATTTTTTTATCTGCTAAAAGTATGAAATGTTATAAATTAAAAGAAAGTAAGCCATTAGAAAATGGATGTATATGTGTAATTTAATTTATAGTTGATCAGTTATGAAATGAACATTTTGTGTTAATTTTGAGTGTGAAGTGCATCTTTTTCAGGAATTGATTTTCAACCAAAACGTTTTCCAGTTACATTTAAGTACCATATTTTCCTTGAGTATAAATCACACCTGTCAAAAAATGCTTTGAGAGGAGAATCCCATATATGTCACTCCAGTGTATAAGTCGCATTTTTATTTTGTTTGTTTTTTTTATCTATACTTTTATGATTGACAGCTATTCTTTTATTATTGGAGTTTATTTTGTTTAGTTTTTTTAGTTTCAACTGCATTAGTTTCAGTCATTTATTTTGAAGTAACTCAAATAAGTCATTAGAACTTAAATGTCTGAAGGTCACTTTTATTTTACATATGTCTTGATTAGAGCTAACTTAAATTATCCAGTTTGATGGAACAAAACAATTTTAAGGACAAAAGTAGAACTTTGGATGCACCACGGTTCCATAGTGAGTTGGGATTTGGTGTTTTTTGTTTTTCCAAGTATGCTTTTGACATACTGTTAAAGTAGTGCATGTTCTTTATGGAAATGCATATAACCCATACACATTTTTGTTGTTTGATTCCAACATATGGGTCGGGTCCATAGGTATGTGGACAGTGACACAATTTTTGTCATTTTGATTGTTTACACCACCACAATCAAGATGTACTTGTAGTGTAGTTCTTCAGGTTAAATTTAAGGGGTTTAACACAAGATATCACATTAACTATTTAGGGATTACAGCCTTTTGTGTTCTTTAAAGTCTTTCCCTTTTCAGAGCTCAAAAGTAATTTGACAAAAAAAAAGGGAGGGGGTTTTGTAACAAATCATCACTCTTGCAACCAGTTTTTTTTTATTTATTTTTTTTACACAGGTCAGGGAATTCATGCATGAACATTTCCAAGTCACAGAAAATATCTTGGACTTCATTTACATCAAACATTAAGACATACTCTACAAACAGTGTGGTACTGTATCAAGCAAGTAGTTCTCAAAAGTCCTCTGTCTCCCTCTAGTGACCATTCCTGGTTTGTCTGGGATTCTCTGTGAGTGTTCATGTTTGTCTGTGTGTTCTGACTCTTGAATGTCTAAGCTATTTATTTCCTTAGTTCCATGTTTATTGGAGTTAGTTCTATGCTGTATTTAGTTCTTATTATTTATTGGTTGTGGGTTTTAGTGCTTATTGTTTTGTGCTCTTTGTTCTAGTTATTTTGTGTACATGCTTTTTTGGTTAGGTGGCATTTTTTGATTCTGGCTCAGCCCTTTTTGTCCATGGGACAGGCAGGTTTTCAGGACCACTTAAGCCTTAAATGGCACTGAAAACCTGCTTGACTTACACCAAAATGTATGACAGCCATCCCAGGGTGGTAGTTTAATTTTAATTTAATTAGCTTATAATGCGCCAAATCACAGCAAAAGCCATCTCAAGGCACCTTACATAAAACAAGTCAACATAAAATTGAATAAATAATTAAAAATGAATAAAAAATTCAAATACATAAATAAAAACAGAAGTAAAAGAATAAAACAAATAAAAATAAAAACTATCCATAAGAAAGAGAATAAAAATAGGTTTTGAGTCTTGACTTAAAAATGTCCACAGACTCCGACTGCCTCACGGTCACAGGAAGACTGTTCCACAGGGTGGGTGCATGATACAAAAAGGCTCTTTGACCTGCTGACTTCTTCTTCACCCTGGGAACACAGAAAAGTCCCGCATCCTGCGACCGCAAAGCCCGGGCCGGCACGTAGAGTTCCACCAGATCAGCCAGATAAGATGGCACCAGTCCATGAACAACCTTATAAGTCAATAACAAAACCTTAAAATCTGCTCTCACAGAGACAGGGAGCCAGTGCAAAGATGCCAAAATGGGTGTGATATGTTCAGACCTTCTGCTACGTGTCAGAAGTCTGGCGGCAGTGTTCTGAACCAGCTGAAGACCCCTAATGCTGGACTGTGGTAACCCTGAAAATAAAACATTACAATAATCTAGTGTAGAAGAAACAAAAGCATGAATCAGGGTCTCAGCATCAGCCATGGACAGAATGGGGTGGATCCTCGCTATATTTCTCAGATGGAAAAAAGCAGTCCTAGTAACATCCCTGATGTGGAGGCCAAAAGACAACGTGGGATCAAAAATTACCCCAAGGTTCCTCATTTTGTCTGTATGATGTATGACCAGTGGTGGGTGGGCACACTTCCAATAATCCGATAACAGATAATTATCGAAGATAATGTTTTCGGTATCAGATTATCTTTTTAAAAACCATTATCGGACCAATTATCTTCCGATTCATTTTTGTCTGATAACTTTTAAACCGATAAACAAAATAAACAAAGCTGAACAGCGACAAGCATTTTTAAAATTAGTTCAGCACCCACCTGTTAAAGGTTTGTAACAGACGCATAGTTATAACCTTTGCAAACAGAAGAGAACTGCTTGTATAAAAAGCATCTCAATCCACTGCAAACAAAGGAAAAACAGCCCCAAAAGGAAAAAGAAAAACGCAGCACTGAGATCTAACAACACCAAAACCGTAGTGGTGTCTGAGTCCATTGCTCGCAGAAGATCATTCACCATTTTAGTGAGCGCTGTCTCTGTGGAGTGATATTTCCTAAAAGCAGACTGCAGCGGCTGCCAGTAGGGGTCAATGAAGAATTACACAGAGGTCAAAATTTTAAAATGCCTCAGTCATATTGAGAAATATACCCCAATTTTTGTCTGATCATTATGATTCCAAAAGGGTATAGTTTAGACTAACTATGACTCAGTTCTATGGAGTTATGAGGTAAAAACTGCAAAAATTGTGACAAAGGTCAGTTTCAGTTTGGACAGGGGTCAAAAGTTAAAGTTGCTCCAGTTTCAATAAAAATGATGCACATTGGTTGAAATAAAAAGGATTAATAAATGGAATAGTTTTGACTGTGTTGAATGCTTGGTCTCCAAAGTAGAGGTCAAATAAGGTCGACGGCCATTGGATTCTACGACATATTTTACCCTGTAACTTGATAACTAAACATGACAAATGATGCAAACTATTTCTTTATAAAATCCTATTAACTCAAATAATTTGCATCACTTCTTAACAAAATGGAAGCAACTTTAACGTTTGACCCACAATAAACTGGCATTTTTATAGACCTCTTCCTGTGTCTTTCCTCAGCTGTTTCTCATTACTGATTACCCTCACCTGTCTGCAATTTGTCATCGTTTCCCAGTTTATTTAAACCCCTGTGTTTCTTTCTGTCCTTGCCTGAATGTTGTATGTTTTGGCCAGAAGGTTTTTTTTTTTTGAATCCTTGACTTCTTGTTGCTGAACATTATTTTCCTTGGTGTGTTTTTGATATTGTCTATTGCTTATGGGGCACTGTTGCTAGATACTTTGATTGCTCTTCTTGTTTTGACCAAGAGCTCTGTTTTGTGGATCTTCCACCTGCCAATCCCCTCTGTGTACCGACCCCTGCACTACCCCTGGTTCTGACAGTAAAGACCTTTCTTTAAAAAATAAATAAACACCAGCCCGTCTTTATCTTTGCCTTGGGGTTGTCAACCATTTTTCACCCATGACAGGAAGCCAACACCCATGATAACTCTGGAGTTACAGGGTTCTGTAGCTGTGATTGGATAAACTCCACCTTGTGCAGCTTTTATCTGTTGAATCACCAGTTATACAGAATTATGTTGGTGTGAAACAGACTGTTCATACAAGAAAACATAAAAATTGAGACTAAAGGCCCCCTTTTTTTCCTCCTGGAAAACCGCAGCTGATAGTTCACAACTTATTTTTAAGAAACTTTGCAAGATGTATGATCTGCTGTGGAATGGGGATGATCACATTCTCAAGATCAAGTTTATTTACATTTGACTAACAGACCAGCTGTGCAGAAATCACTGGATGTGATCTGGAAGCTGGGAGAGTTTAAGACTTTTCTTTTTTTTACATTGCAAGCTGGTTTACTTTGTCAAAGATTTGCACTCTGATTGCCCTTCTATTCTGTACAAAAAGGTTTATAACTAAATAAATACAACCTATCATTTTGTGACACCATCAAAACATAAAAAACCCTACTAAAAATGAGTTTTGCTTTTCTTTAATGGCAAAATCATTTACGTAAGGCATAAAATGAGAATATCATACACAACATGGAACAGATTAGACTTTAAATAGGAAACTGGGAAATACCCAGTGTGCCGATTAGGTCACTAAATTTCCAAAAGGCATCTTTTTTTTTTTTTTTTTTGACCAAAAAAAAAAAAAATCCAAATGAAGTTGAGTCAGAAATGTTCCAGCAGCACAGTGTGTCGACTCCACACAGAACTTCAGCAAATAAAAGTACCATTGTGTGGAGCAGTTACCTGATCTTTCCTCTGCTGATTAACATTTGACCTTGCAGCCGAGCTTTTTGCTCGTCTTGCCTACCCGTTGAGGAAATCTGCTGTTGGAATCCTTTTTATACTTCATAGACACAGTTCAAACATCTTGCAGGTTTTAAGGGTTGCTTTTATGTTTACACACACACACACACACACATATATATATATATATAAACTTATACACACAGTATTTTGGTAAACACTCCTTTTTTGGGGAGCTCTTAAATGGTAGAACAGACACTGATAACACACATGGATAAAAAGTTGTGTTGTGGTACAGCGGTATCATCATGGTTACATCCTGTATTTGCAAAAGGCACACAGGATATGCAGACGCATTTATGGAGTCAGTAAATGGCGCACATGGGCTGTTCGTGGCCACAGAGAAAATCTGGCCACAGGGCATATTTACGGTTGTAGCGTGCTTTTCTCAGGCATTTGGCCGCCTCCCTGTCACATCTGCACAGCAGCTTTTCACAGCTGTCCTTTAGGCCATCTGCAATGAAAAATAACATTACTGCATGTGTTATCAGCTAAAAAGTGTTTGATTTTGTCATCATTACACCTGCATGCAGTAAGTGGCCTGTGTGGAGTATTGCTTTTGTGTGTGTGTGTTGAACACAAAAACACTCCTTGGTTTCAAATATTTCTAATATCAAAAGTCACATGAATAATTTTACAATTTTGATGAAGAATCTGCCAGACAAAAAACTTGATGAGTTTCTGCAACTGTTGATATCAAAACTGTATTTTTTGTCTTTTATCATTATGTGATCCTGTAGTATTTGTACTATAAATGTTTTGTGCTAACTTTTGCATTTGAATGAAAATGATTCCCCATGGTGAAACTTCATGTTAGAACAGGACATTTTATCTCAAGAAGTGAAGAGTAGGAGAACTCTGCCCACTTAGAGAATAATTCACGGTTCATAAGAAAACCATTTTCAGCTGTCGTGTGGTAACATTGTTGAATATGACCGGCCGGAAGGAAGGACTGGCTGGAAGGCTTGTCACTGAATGAGAATGCTGATGTTGCCTGGGTAACAAGGTGTGGTTTTAAAAAAGCTTGATTAAATATGTCCTTTAGTGAGAGGAAGTTACATTTTACTGTGAACTGCTCACTCCTTGCATGCAAGTAAAGACAAAGTTTTGAGAAAACTCCGCTTATCTGGGCTTCTTCTTGTTTATCATTCAGAAGGCAGAGCATTTTTCTTGACACTTATATTATATATATATATATATATATATATATATATATATATATATATATATATATATATATATATATATATATATATATATATATATATATATATATATATATATATATATATATATATATATATATATAGTACATCCAGAAAGTATTCACAATGCTTCACTTTTTCCACATTTTTTATGGTACAGCCTTATTCCAAAATGGATGAAATTTTGTTTTGTTCTTTCCTCAAACTTCTACACACAATACCCCATAATGACGATGTGGGGAAAAAAGACCCAATAAAAACTGTTTTGAGATCTTTGCAGATTTATTAAAAATAAAAAAGCTAAGAAATCACATGTACATAAGTATTCAGTCTTTGTCATGAAGCTCAAAATTGAGCTCAGGTGCATCGTGTTTCCACTGAACATTCTTGAGATGTTTCTACAGCCTAATTTGAGTCCACCTGGGGTAAATTCAGTTGACTGGACATGATTTTTGGGGTGAACATGAGGCATTATTGTAAAGCGCTTTGAGCATCTGACGCAGACTGAACTCTTTGGCGTGAATGCCAGGTGTCATGTTTGGAGGAAACCAGGCACCATCCCTACAGTGAAGCATGGTGGTGGCAACATCATGCTGTGGGGATGGAACTGGGAGACTAGTCAAGAATGAGGGAAAGATGAACGCAGCAATGTACAGAGACATCCTGGATGAAAACCTGCTCCAGAGTGCTCTGACCTCAGACTGCAGTGACGGTTTATCTCTCATCAGGACAATGAGCCTAAACACACAGCCAAGATATCAACGGAGTGGCTTTAAGTCAACTCTGTGAATGTCCTTGAGTGGCCCAACCAGAGCCCAGACCTGAATCTGATTGAACATCTCTGGAGAGATCTGAAAATGTCTGTGCACCGACACTCCCCATCCAACCTGATGGAGCTTGAGAGATGCTGCAAAGAGGAATGGACAAAACTGTTGAAAGAAAAAAAAAAGGGGGGGGGGCTGGACCCTACCCCACCAGTCATAGGGCAAGACAGGGCGAGAAGCAGCATACACCCTGAACAGGACGCCAGTCTGCTGCAGGCTCTCAGTTTCATGTCAGTTTCTCTCGCAAAGGGAACAGAATGCATTTTGTTCATCTCTGCTAACACGTGTTTCTAAATATCATGTCTGTACCTATAAGTCACACAGTCTGATTCATGTTTGGTATCTGGCAAACATAAAAAAAAAGCAAAACAAAAACAACAAAAAAGGGAAAAGAGTGAACAGTCAGTTCTTGGATGATGACAAACAGGAATCTGAACCATCCACATGGGGGGGGGAATCCACCGTGATTACACATAAACTCTGATTGAAGACACTACAGCCATCCAATAATGTGAACACTGCTCAATTATAAAATGTTTGTTTGTTTGTTTTGCTGTATTATATTTAAATAAGCTGAATTTCCTTCCAAAATAATGCGATGGTGGCACATATATGCTGAACATGAATATAGATGATATTGCGCTGATCTGTATATTTAAAGCTGCAGTGTGTAGGATTTAGTTTCATCTAGTGGTGACGTTTCAGACTGCATTATTCTGTCACTGTTCATGATTTTGAATCCCTACATGTTTTCAAATCTTTAGTGACAGGGATTCATGCACCCTTGCCTCCTTTTGTGATGACCAATATGCATAATCCTCCATTTCACAATAAAGAAGGTTCTCAAATTTGTTTGCCTGTACTAGCAACCAACAGACAGCATATCAGGGAGCAACCACAGATTTCTCTTGTGTTTCTTCAGTCTTCTGTCCATGCTACAGAATGCTTTTTTTTTTAACAACTTAAGTCATAAAATTGATTTTCTTTGGCACCACTATAATTTTATTGCTCAGCATTTACATAAAAAATTAATAATACGATAATGCCAATATGATCAAAATTCGTTCTCTGGAAGCAATTTAGAATTTCATCCCATCAGGGGTGGAAATGCAAGTGATCAGACGCCATGATCTACATTTGGTAGTGACATCATAGATTTGCATGAGGGTGCTGGGAAGCACACAACTGTCAACAGGCGTAAAGAAAGGCAGCACGACTTCAGCTGGCTGCCTGCTTAAACAAACATGCCAAAACAGCTAATATCTGTATAAATGTAACATGTTTTCTTATATATTTTGTGTAAGTTAGTAAGAAATAAACACTTATGAATCTCAAAACACTTTTTGAAACCAGATAACATCTCTGAACTCATCCTATAGATTTTAGCATGCACGCCCCAGGAATGCACATCATGCAAGTGGTTCAGGTCACAGTTAACCGCAAAACCTCATGCATGCACAGGCACTCTTCTTCCTGCAGTTCATCTGCACAACTCAGTTAAAAATAAAAGACAATGTTCACCAAAATAATTCTCCCCAAATATCTTCTCTTTGTTTAAATGAGCTGTAATTTTGCAACATGTTAAATAAACCTACATTATCATGCTTGGATTTTGGTAGAAACTAAATTTTGTCAGTTTTGTGAAATTTGAGAGGCCGTACAGCTTTAAGCACTTGAAAACACAACGTTATTTTTGCAGGTAAATTACACACTATTAAACATATGTTTTAATGAATGTTGTATTCCATTTCTGCTAATAAACACTTTGAAATCCTATAAACTGTAGCTTTACAACCATCTTTTTTTTTCTCCTTTTTTTTGGTAGTACTTACACTATAAGACGGCTGCTCTTCATAAGAGAAGACTGGTTCATGAAATCTTAAAATACCATAAATCTGGGTTATCATAACCTGCTGTATGTTTTCACAAGCACTGTGATATTTACGTCTCGCTCACAGCCTGCTCTGTGTTGTTGTTCTGTTTGACCTGTGGCGACAACATAACCATCATGCATGTATGATAAGGAAACAGCAGCGACTCTATCTTGAAAATAACACACATAAATAATAGGCATATCTGAGTTGCATTATCAACATCTTAAAATAAAAAAAAATGCAATACCACACTCAACTGTCCTGTCTTCACATGTCCAGTGATACTGGTCTGTTTTGGTGCTGCAGCCACGAAGTTCCGCTTCTCCATAACAGCAGTCGTGCTTGTGACAGCACCTGTGTGCACAAAATGTGACAAATGTATTATTTTGAGCATCCGGTTGAAGATGGAAGTAAGAGGGCAGACGGAGTGCTGTGGTTGCACGCCACATTTATTTTAAAGGCAGGGTTAGGATCACCGGATGAGTTTACCAAATAGACAGCACTTAAATACTTTGCGTGGGTCTGGTACCATGTGGCTGGAGAGGAAAACAAGGAGAGACAGTAATTAGGAATTGGGTGTGGAATTTGGATCTTATTTTGAAGTGCTCATTGGACCATGTGAGTCTTATGGAAAGGGCATCATTTTCTCTGTCCATGCTACTTTGTGTGTGTATATAATTTGTTGTTCCATCAGCTCATTTTAAAATGGAAACTGTGTGCATGCATGCAGGATGTATGAGTGAGAGTCACATCCAGGCGGATAAACTCACATAAGTGAATCTCTTTCACTACACAAGACGGAATATGTTTCCAGACATGACATACTTGAAGAATTGTGTGTTTGAATGCCTGGCAGGTGCCTCACCAGTCTGTCCTGTCTCTGGGCCATCCTTGACCTCCGAGACCACAATAACATCCATACATAACGTACGCTAAAGGAGATCTTCCTGTGGCGCATTTGATGGCCCCTGCCAGCTCCAGTAAACCTCTTTTCTTGCGTGAGGGCCAACATAAGGCCACAGACACCACGACCACTGTAACGGCAAACAAAAACGAAACAAATATTCTTATATTAAGCTTTACAGTGGTTCTGTTATACACTTTTATGGCAAGCTAATTGTGCATTCAAAACAGATATTAAATACCCTGAGGTGCGACATCTTATTCAGCCTTTCTCTACAAAAACGACCTTTCTGTGACTGTTTATGCAAATATGCAAAACCAAATGATAGAAAGATAACAGATTATAAACCTAACCTGAAAAAATTACTATTATTCAACATAACCTAAAAGCTATCTGAGCATAACATAATATAAATCTTACATAACATGAAGCCAAATGAAAAGCTTTCTGAATGCAAAACTAAATAAATTTAAAGTTAAATCAATAGTAACAGAATATAAGGATAACTGAATATGAAGCTAAATGAAAAAGATGCCTGAATTCAATTCAACTTAAAGCAACTGAACAAAAAAGGTAACTGAATATGAAGCTAACATGACATGAAACTAATTGAAAGGCTATCTGAATTCAAAACTACATTAGTTTAAAGTTAAATATGAATATGAATGATCAAACAAACGTATAAATGTAACTGTGTGTGTGTGTGTATATATAATATACACTGAAAAAAAGTGTTTGAATCAACTTAAAGTGTTACAATTTGTAAAAACCTGAATGAATTAAGTTGTTTGAACTTAAGTTTGAAAGATAAATCAACTCTAACTTACAAACTTAAGTTCAAACAACTTAATTCATTCAGGTTTTTACAAATTGTAACACTTTTTTTTAAGTTGGTTCAAACATTCTCTTTTTTCAGTGCAGCTAAGTGAGTGTGAAACTAATAAAATATAAAGTTAACCGAAAAGCTCGGTGATAAAATGTGAAATTCTTAGATTTCTAAAACCCATGACTATTGCAGGACCCATACAAAAGCTAAAAGTGTACAAGTACACTTTTAAAGTATTTATTCTTTTAAAAAAAACACACTTTTTGTATTGCCTCAGTGGCCCCAAACAAACTACTCCAGCACCACTTTGACATATGACATGACAAGTAGGAAGATTTTGTACCGTACAAGTTCATTTTTGTCAAATGTTTGACATAAACTCAAAGAACCTGTTTGTTCATAATTGATCGCTACCATATTAACAATGCATAAAGTAAGTAAAAGTACTTTGTACCTGCTCTGACACCCCGTGGTACTCTGTTTTAGTCTCATGAATTAACTTACCAGATATCAGGAGAAGTATGCGGCAATATGCAGTCATGGCTCGCAACTGGCAGCAGAACTCCAAGTGCCATTCAGTGTGTGTGTGTGTGTGTGTGTAGCAGAGTGTGGAGAGCTTTTTTTAGCTGCTGTTTGAATAATCTCCTGAGCATCACCATTGGCCAGAGGCTAATCCAATATTTGACAAAGTGTGCGCCCCCTAGGAGAAATAGGCTGTGTTTTTTTGCTTTTTCTTCCCTTCGGATTGCTAAGATGTGCTTATGGTTTATGCTGGAAAACACTGAAGTATTTGTTGGTTTGTTTTTTTGGCGAAGACATTTGGAGATTTAGGTTTTTTTTTGGTTTTTTTTAAAATACACTTCACTTCCTCAGCTAAGACATTCAGTGATATATGAACAAAGCTGGGGAAAAGTTTCACTTTTTCTTCACAACAGGTAGGAAAGAAAATAAAAAAATATTGTACTTGAGCCACTATATTCTGTCTACACACTCATCTTAAACCGCTTATCCAAGATCAGCTCCGGGTGACTGGGGCATGAGGCAGGGTATACCCTGGACAAGACGCCAGTCTGTCCCAGGGCCACGATTAGACAAACAGACACACCTACGGACAAGTTTCCAAGTCACCTAATCTGCATGTCTGGATGTGGGAGGAAGCCAGAGCACCTGGGGGGAACCCACGAAAACACAGGGGAACATACAAACTCCACACAGAAAGCCCACAGGTGGGAATTGATCCCATGACCTTCTCACTGTGGGACAACAGTGCTAACCACTAATCCACTGTGCTGCCCCATTCTGTCCAGTGGCTGTTTAAAGCTACAGTGTGTGGGATTTGGTGCCATCTAGTGGAGAAGTTGCAGAGCAAGAAGAAGCTGCATCACTGTCACTGGGCACCATTTTGGTAACCATCAAATTTTCACTTTTTTCGTGAGTGGGATTCAACTCCCTTGCCTTGTCTTGTGATAAACCACATGTATGTCCTCTGTTTGACAGAAATGAAGGTCCTCAGAGTTGTTAGTCTGCACTATCTACCAGTAGACAATACAGAGGAGAGCAACTTCTGATTCCTCTTTTTCTTCAGTCTTCCTGCGGTGCTGCAAAAGGTGAAAGCAGAGTAAATGCAGATACATATGGAAAGGAAATTTCAAGCAGGCCCGACTCTGTGAGGTGACCATCTGCTTTGGTCATACTACCAAAATAAAACAAAAGCACAACAAAGAACTGTCAGAACAGTGACGGAAATGTTGCAGCTACCCAACAGTTCCACAATATGACAGACAACCAGGAGGTGAAAATTAGAGTCCCAGTAAAATAGACTGAAATTTAGTGAGTCAGTGATTGTGTTGATGCCACATCAGAAATAGGGGGTTCCCCAGTTCTCACCCCAACCCTGATGCATCTCCAACCCCCCTATAAGATGCTCCCATAAGCTGTACAGCCTTTCAAATTTCACAAAACTGACAAAACTTGATTTCTACTGAAATCTGAAACACGTCACAAAATCACAGCTCATTTTAATGAAGAGAAAATATTTATGTGAGCAGAATTCCATGGTAAATATTGTTTTTTCCGACGGTGTTGTGCAGATGAACTGCAGGAGGAAGTGTGTGTGCGCATGCTTGATGTTTTGAGATTACCTCTGACCTGACTCATTTGCTTGATGCGTGTTCCAACGGTATGTGAGCTAACATACATAAGATGTTTTGCAAATCACTTCAGAGGTGTTATCTGGTTTCAAAAATGGTGTTTTTAGATTTAGAAATGTTTGTTTCTCACTAACTTTTTCAAAACATATGAGAACCGTATGAGATTTTTACAGAAATAAGTTGCTTCAGAGCGTTTTCTGCCATCTTGGTTTATTTTGTTCAAATGAGCAGCCAGCTAACTTCACGCTGCCTGTTCTTTTTTTTTTTTTTTTTTAAACTCCGATTGGCAGTCGCTGTGTCCTTCCCAGCATACTCGTCATCGGGGAAAGCCTCGAATAAAAGCTTTGCTATGACGTTACTAAAAAATGTAGGTCACGTGGTCTAATTGCTTGTATAACATCACTTTGAGCAGATGGAATCAGTTAATCAGTGAAATAACCTGGTGGAGTGGGTGGCTGCAAAGAAAACCTGCACCCTCTTGGCCCTTTCTGGAATCAGTTTGAGACCTCTGCCTTAAGGGGCACTGAAAACCTGTTGGACCCATGGACTACACAAAGTCTTCAGAAATATGTGCTTGGGATGGGCTTATGGGCTTGGGTGCCCATGTGTGCATGTATGTGGGTTAAAATTGTTATATTATCAAATTTCATTGAATCTAGTGTGTGTATTGGTGTATGCAAGGGTATTTGTGTATAGAAGTAATGTATTTATGTAAATATATGTTGATATGTATAATGCAAGGTGTGTGTTTATATAGGTATGTACGTATGATCTCAAAACTTTTTATTTATTCTTGTCTGCACAGCCGAAAATAATACATGTGAAAGGGGGTAGAAAATATAAGTTTTACTTCATCCTACTCCCTTTGAGTAATGTACGGACTCTAAAAGATGAATGTGCGCAATAGATAAATGTTTTAAACTTGCTCAAATAAATAAAGAAAAAAAAATAAAAATCAAATACAGACCTACAGAAAGTTGGCAGAAAGGGCTGAAAATGTCTGCCACTCAGCACTCGTGCACTTGACGATTCCAGACTGAAACATCCCTCATGCGCTTTGCAGAAACTTGCCTCAAAGTCTACAAGTCTGTGAGGGAGGAGACTGGGATTGGACCATATAGATTCATCTGCCAAGGAAATGGTGGTAGGATTAGCAGTTGGCATCAACAGTTTCAAACCACATAAGGGTGGGGAATGGTGTGGCGCTAAGGTGTTATGCCCATCACGATGTGCAATGTGCAACTGGAAACACTGCCTAAAATTTGATCTTTGTAAACCAAAATGTTTCTTGAATCATAAACGATACACAAGTCAAGATTTTTCCATGAACTTCTGATGTTCTCGTGCACTAAACACATTGTTAGTCAGATTAACCACTTTCAATTTCACTTTATTTTCATTTATATAGTGCCAAATGACAGAGTTGCCTCAAGGTGCTTCACACCAGTAAGGTCTAACCTTATCAACCCCCCAGGGCAACAGTGGTAAGGAAAAACTCTCTCTGAGGAAGAAACCTCAAGCAGACCAGACTCAAAGGGGTGACCCTCTGCTTGGGCCATGCTACAGACATAAATTACAGAACAATTCACAAAACAAATATACAGGAAATGCTGTTGGTGCACAGGACAGGAGTGTCTCTAGCACAAATACCACACCCATCTCTGGATGGAGCTGCACCTTAAACAGAGAGAAAAAAACAGAATCGGGCAGCAGAAAGACAAGTACAATATAATTTGTCAGCATTAAACAACAAGAAAACCAGGAAATACTAAGGTGATCGCAAAGTCTCCACAGAATCTGACTGTTTTATTGACACAGGGAGATCATTCCACAGAACAGGGGCACGATAAGAGAAAGCTCTATGACCCACAGACTTCCTATTCACCCAAGGAACACAAAGTAGTCCTGCACCCTGAGAACGCAAAGCCCAGGCCGGTATGTAAGGTTTAATTAGGTCAGCTAGGTAAGGAGGTGCCAGTCTGAACAATTTTATAGGCTAGTAGCAGAACCTTAAAATCTGATCTCACTGGGACTTCAAAAAATTGCACCCTAGCCCTTCAGATTAAGATAAATATACTTTAATAATAGTTTTACCTCCATTATGATGCACATGTTACACCTGTGTTTGTCAAAGTGTGCCACTCAGCACAATGAACAAGATGGCGTGATTCTGCACAGTCTAAACATTAGTCATATTACCGAAACTATAATTACAACACAATTGACTGAGAAGTACAACCTTCGATGTTTAAGAGCTGAGACTGACAATCTTGTAGGATTAATCTAAAAAGACTGAGGATTGTATCACTTGTTTTCCTCTTTGCATTCATTTACTCTACTGTGTAATGTTGGACTCTCCTGGCAGTTACTACAGCTGCCACGATTGTGCTGCATGAAAGGATACAGATCCTTGTTTGTTCTTGCAGCACAACCTTTTCATCACTGCAAACTGTCTGTCCAGACAAATTAAGCTTATATCAAGCTGAGAAAAGCCACAACTATAAAAATTCACCTTGTGTAAAATATGATTTTAAGTGGCATCATCCAGTTTATGTTGGATGTTTCTTCTGTAAGTAGCCTGCAACACGACAATAGACATGATATTTCTTATGACCCCAACAGATGATTTTGCAAAGATCAAATGTTACATTTATCCTGATTTTTAAGTTTCTTTGAAGCACAGAAAAACACAAAGAACTGTAAAGGTACCTACGGGCATGAAGTCAGTCAGGATTACAGTAAGATGCCACACTCAAAAGAACCAACTTAAAGCGTTAGAATTTGTAAAACCTGAATGATTTAAGTTGTTCTAACTTAAATTTGTAAGTCAGAGTTGATCTAACTTACAAATTTAAATTCAAACAACTTAATTCATTCAGGTTTTACCAATTGTAACACTTTTTTAAATTGGTTCAACTATTCTCTTTTTTCAGTGCAGCTGACTTTCACCCAGCTGATTGACCTCTGTCAGACCTTGCCAGGGCATTTCTAGAATTCAGCTAAGTGCGTGCCATTCATTCATTTATTCATTTTCTGCCACTTTATCTGGGTCCAGGTCACAGTGGCAGCAGACAAAGCAGCTCATCCTGTAACTCTTCCTGGGGGATCCCAAGGTTTTCCCAAGTCAGCTGGGATATATAATGCCTTCAGTATGTCCTGCGTCTTCCCTGGAACCTCTTTCTAGTAGGTTGTACCTTGAAGACTTCCCTAGGGGGAGACAACCAGGGGGCATACTCACCAGATACCAAACCAACTCAGCTGGCTCCTTTGTGATATGAAGAAGCAGTGGCTCTACTCTGTGTCTCTCCTGGATAGTCAAACATCTCACATTGTCCAAGAATGTAAGCCAAGATACCCATCAGAGGAATCTAATTTCCGCCACTTGTATCTGTGACCTTACTCAAAGTTCATGGCCATGGGTGAGAATATTGGCATAAATCAAGTGGTAAATTGAGATCTTCTCTCTCCTAGTGCACCCTCCTAGACTCAGCACTCCTCCTGCCTTCACTGCACTTGTGTCATGGCGGAGTGCTAGCACCGATTAACAGATTATCGTCTTGTTTCTGCTTAAACTGCCTCGTTTCAGCTTAAAACTGACTTTAGAATGATTTAAGAGGTTTTAAGTTGTCATCTGATGGTTAATAATCACATTATCCCCTTTGATCGCTTTAGGTGAAGAGAGTCAGACTGAGAGAGTCTCAGAAATGCTGCGGTCATGCTGTGATCACTCCCCTGTCTTATGTGGAAATGATTGTTGTATAAAAGCTTCTGATATCTGTCGCTGAGACAGGTGATGACTGGAGTGAAGTTTTAAGATAAGACTTTATTGATCTCACAGTGGAGAAATTCACATGCTCTGTCAGCTCTTAATAAACACACAAGATGTGTGCGAGTAGAAAATTGGTGAGGAAACCACATACCAAGGCAAACTATTCCATAACACAATAGCTCTATTTCTGAAAAACGTTCTTTTTTTATATTCAATCAAGACCTTTCAGCCTCAAGGCTCAGCCCATGGCCTCGAAGGCCAGTATATCTTCTCATATCAAAGAAAATTTCTAAATTAACATTTTTATATCCGTGTAAGATTTTGTACATTTCAATTAAATCCCCTCTAGTGCGTATATCTTCTACAGTAGTTAAACCGAGTCCGGCAAGTCTCTCCATACAGGACAGGGTTAGAGAGCTATGAATATGGCCGGACACTGGCCGCCATCTTGGAGTGCGATTTCCCACTCCTAAATGACCAACAGGAAAGCAGCGCTTGCGCCACCCCCATACTTGCCCAGAGTGAGGCTGACCAATGCTGACATCAGCGTCTCGGCCGCCAACCAATCACAGGCTAGGAGAGAGAGGCCAGTATCTGGCCCAATTCAGGGCCAGTTGTCGGGCTATTGTGGAAATTGGTATACCGATGGCTGACCTCCAGTTATGTGAACATAGACTCCTTCTCTTATAAAAACCATCTTGAATTTCTGGTGAATATTCTTATAATAACCAAATTTTGTATCTGAATACTACTTACTGTAACCCCTTGTATCTGTTTATCTTTTCTGTGTTATTATTTACTGTTCATTTTTTAAAAATCTTTGTCTTATTTCTATATTTAATTTTATTCATTTAGTTTTTCATCACTTACTTAGTTTTTCTTTTTTATTTACTTATTTATCTATCAGCATTATTGTTTTGATTCTTTAGATAATAGGTAATGGATACAGTCCGTATGACTCAATGAGAAAATTATGTAATGCAGATTGTTTTTTTTTTTCCCTTTGGAGCTGAATTTATCATGTTTTTTGCTGTTATCTTTTGTTAACAGTTTATCGAAAATAAAAAAAAAAACAACAATAAAAAAGTCAGACTCGAGCTCGAGGCGCCATTAATCCTCCTTACCCTAAGTTGGTTCCACTCCTTCAGCCAAGGCAAAGGAGTCGGTATCGGGTTATTTGGTCACGTGACTTTTAGTCAGGATTCTGACATTTTGCTGATTGGCTGAGACACGCCGCTCTCTGATTGGCTGCAGCCTTTGTTTACAACGTTTCAAAATCAAAATGGCGGCAATACAAGGAGGATGATAAGTTGGTTCCATTCCTCAAACCTCCAAATGTTTTCGGTTGCTGTGCGAATTCCAGACACACAAAGCAAATACCTGGTTTCCATTTTGGTTTGACAGGGGTGAGATAAACTCCCACCCCCGACATTTGCGACTTTTTTTTTTTCCTTTTAAGCCAACTTTATTGACAATTCAAGAACAACAAAAAAACTGATAACACAATCCAAACACAAAATACACACAAACACAGACAGACATTGGGGGGAGAAAGATGACTGTGTGAAATCCCGACATCCCGGTGTGTCTTGAACGTATCACAAATTAGACATTTGCGACATTTTGCAACTAGTTTGTCTCACTTTTCAAGTCTTTCGGTTTGTTTTTCATATTTTCGGCGGTGGTGTGATAGCCAATAGCGGCCGACGTATCAGATGGACCAATCACAGCCATGTTTTCAAAAACACGTTACCAGTCTGTTTGTACAAGAGACTGTGGTACCAGTGCTATCCTAACCCTAACAGTTGATGGCGGTAATGCGTCGTGTCGGTTTGCAAAGATCTAAAAAAAACTCGATAGAAGAAGCACTTTTCTCCGTGTGGCCTGTATGTGGCAGTATTGCGCCGAAAGTGATGGTGGCGCTGCTTGAATTTCGAGAAGAAGGAGAACCAAAGGGTGGCCTGCAGTGATAAACGACATTAGCTAAGTTATTTTATGTAAAGGGGGAAAATAAATTACATTTCAATTCATTTAGACACCCGTCGTGAGGTTTGTTGGAATCCAAAGTCCATTCATGTAAGTACTTACATCAGCTGTTCATGAATTATTGGTGTATTATGTAGGGGGATCCGAGTCGGGAGGTGGATATTTACTGTTCGCTATTGTTTGCGCTTGGAAACTACTTTAACTTGGAAATATCGCCGCTTTCTTTGTTAGGTTCCGTCTACTTCCTAGAAACGTAGCTGTCAGATCTGTGTCATTCGTCGGCCGAGATCAAATAAGATTATTGTTCATCGTGTCGGTGTCAGAAGCTGAGAACTGTTCAGGATACAGCCCGTCAGTCTGTTAGCAAAGGATGCTTGCTAATGGCTACATTTATAGCACCCTGGCCGCGGGTAATGTTAACACGTGTGCTAAATTTCCTGCATCCATTATCGGACAGATCCGTAATGTAGGAACTATTGGCGAGAAATTAAGCCGAAACATCAATCACCAGAATTAGTCCAACTAATCCAAGTGTAAGCTCGGTTAAGGGTGTACGTTTTACGCCGCACAAATGTAAACTAAAACTTACTTTTGGGTTTTAGAAACGAAACAGGCGTTTAGTGCTAATGCTAACCGGTTTTCCAGCCAACACTGTAAGAAAAATACTCATCTGAATTTGATTTTGATTAAAACGGACATACTAGGTAGTTTCGTGTTTGAGTCTGGATGAGACCTTTTGACTTAAATGTGTTTGGTTTCATCTATTGTCTTTAAGATAAATGTGGCATCTTGTGAAATACGAGCTTCACAAAAAAATGGCTCCAAAGAGCTGAAATGCTAAGATTTTGGGCTCTGGTACAATTTAAACCTTCTCAGTCTATCCGTCAGGTTATAAACATCTTCCATTTAGTAAAATGCGCTTCTTATATCACCCACTAAATGATACTTTTGTTTTCAGTATGGTGAGTGGAAATGTGTAGGAGCCACATTTTACTGCATTTCTTATATGCGGAAGCCCTCGAGGATTTGTGGTGACGTCAAAGGGCGTGGCTTAAATGTTTACATTATGGTAATAAGACATTTTGTTGCTGAACATTTCTGATGGGTGTTGTAATTGCTAAATGTATAGTAGAACCTCTTGTGGTGCTGCTATTGCAATCCCAGAACATCAGATCCATCAGAAAGCTACAGTCACATTAGCCACAAGTGACAGAGGCAAAGTGGGGATTTACCATTATTTTCAACGGAGTGGCTATACGCCCAACCATTGGGTCAGTAAAGTAAATTTGCGAGCATATACGCCCAGCCACAACCGACCTGTGAGTGCGCTTGTAAGCTCACTTCCGGTTTCAACGCGGGAGGGGAAAAAAGACGGATATTTTCTCGCTGGCTGCGGGAGGGTTCGCAGCCTGCGGAGGAGCTGTGATCTAAAGTGGTTCTGTTTGGCTCATCACACCCAGGGAACAGTGTCAAACTAACACCATCTTACAGCCAACAAGCAGCATTTTGATCAAAAACTGTTTCGTCGTTGTTAACAGGCTTCTATTCAAAATGCTTATGAAGCTTTTCTGTTTTTATCCATTGCTGTGTTTTTGCAGTAATTAAAGACAGCGCCATTAAATGTGTCAAACATATGCTGCAATAGAGCCTTAAAAAGTGGTGTAAAAACGTAGTTTAGATGCACAAAACTTGTCAAATACACGATCACGGTTGGGCGAATAAAATAAGACATTATATTTATCTGCCCAATGGTTGTGCGCATAGCCTTTGCCTATTTTCAATTGGAGTGGGTGTTTTCTGGCAGCAAGTAAGTAAATTTTATTTGTATAGCACCTTTCACAGACAAGAGCCACAAGGTGCTTCACAACATAAAAAGCATAATACACGACACAGTGGCCAACACATTTAAAAACATAGCATAGCAGCCCAAAACCTAAGCAAAAGCTTGTGTAAAAAAGAAGGTCTTAAGCAAGAGACAATGGTCACTCTGCCAGCAGCTAGACGGCGCCAAAATAGACTTTTCTGCAAATACTGAGCAGCGTGACATGGCACCTGCCGATCTGAGTGAATAGGCAGCATGACATCAGGTGGTTCGTGTGAAAAATAATCCAAGATGGCGGATGTTTCGAATATATTTTTAAAAGTTAGTGAGAAATAAACACTTCTAAATCTTAAAACTCTGTTTACCACTGAAGGGATTCACAAGACCCCCGGAACACCCGTCAAATGAAAAAGCTGTCTGCTTGTTACCATCATTTGTAGCTCATGTAACCGTAGCATTAATGTTTTGTTTAACAAATGGTATGACATGCCATTTTCATATTAAGATTCATTGAATTCCAGTTCAGTGCAGCCAAGTGGCAGATGATATCTTTGAGTATTAGTAGCATGAAATTGGGCAGCGCAGTCTTGTTTGAGGGCAGGCACTAACGGGTTAAAATGTGATGCAATAATCCTATCTCTAATAATCCTAAATTTGAATTTTTGGGCAAATTGAATTGCAAACAAAGTGAAAATGCAACAAAAAAGTGACTGTGGTGGAAAGTGGACATGTGTTGCAGTTTGTTTATGACCCGGAGCTCAAACATGTTGAGGCGGTTGTACAGGCGAGAGAGCGCAGCTACTCTGGTTAGCTGTGTAGGCTAACAACAACACGACCTCTCCTATTTGCCTCGTCTTCCCTTCTCCACTGAGAACTGAAAAAAAAGTGCACTTTTTTTGTGACTGCTTCGGGGTTTGCAGCCAAAAACAAAACTGCACCATTTATCCGTGTGAAGTTATGCTGTTTGTATTGCGCAATGGGAAGCTGTCCCCAGGAGTGGTCAAATCCCGCAATATCATGCAGGGGTTCAAATGAGACTTAGCTGCCCTATTAAGATTTTTAAGTAGAGTGATAATGGATTTTTTTTTTTTTTTTGGTGGATGGGAACAGGGCTGCAGCTATCAAATATTTTTGGAACTCTATTTGGTATTCTATCAATTTTTTTTTTTTTGATTAATCATCTAATCTGATGAAAGCTTACGTTTACGTTTTATCAGTAGTGCCAAGGCTGTCCTTAAGCAGTGGCACAATTCTGTTGTGCCATCATGCAGATTTAATTTAAGCTGTTCCAACTGTTTTCTGGGGTAATTGTTTTTACTGCAAGTGCTGGTGGTGGGTAAAATCCTCAGTCAGTCAGGGGGCTGCATGTGCAGCATTTCTACAAAAGCCACATTGATAAATCCACTGTCTGCACTGTTGACGAAAACTGATCAAATCTGAATAAAAGGTTTTAATTTATTTAGAATGATATTGATTTGTTTAAAGTGCACATCCTTTTGCTTCATCTGTGTGAAGTGGAGAGCAACCACAGTGGGGTCTTTTTATGCACTAACACACTGCTTGGCTTTAAATCCTTTCAGAATTAAGTCTTTCAGATGATCAGCCTTGACCCTCTTTCTCTTAAAAAGGTTTATTTTACTTGGTGGGCCTCTTTGTAATGTAGCTTTTGTGGCTACATTGATTAGCTTCCTTCTTACACATGGTCCATGTCATCTTCTGTTTTTTTGTGGAAGCACATATACAGGCCTGGCATATATAGTAGAATGTTTTCAGTGGTGCTGAAGCCTGGCCTCGAACACTTCTTGCAATTGAATAATTTGAGTTGAGTTACTCGTAATCATTTCAGCCCAATTTTTTTGGGGGGGGGGTCAGTACTGATATTGCGTGAAAAATTAATGATAACAGTGTATCTGATTATAGTCAAGGTACATGGTGAGGGTTTTTTTTTGTTGTTTTTTTTTACTTTTGCCACTGAGATTTAAACGAGGGGAGGTGTCACTTGCAGGTCCATATATTGTATGTAATCAGTTTGAAATGCAAGAGTGTCTTTAGTTATTCTGTATTTCACGACTATAGGTCGCCTCCGAATCAAAGGCTGTCACTTTACAAGCACGAGCAGCACCACACGGAAGCTTGTCTGCTTTTATCATACTGCTTTTGCCGCCTTTGTGAGAGTGCAGTGGGACTTTTGGAAGAGCTTGAATTATACTTTGAAGAGAAATTACTGATCTGAGTCAACAGAAATATATCCTCTGCGCACTCAGGTCTGTTCGCTGGACCTCAGCTCGGTGTGCCGGGAAGCAACTGTGCTCGAACAGTCAGGCATGTGCTGTTTTCTGTTAGTGATGAAATTATTATTATTTAACTTTTATTTTTTTGATGATTTATTTACTTGTCTTATTCCTTATTTTATTGACCTGTGGTTTAATAAACGTTCCTCAAACCCACTGTGCACTCATGGAGGTGGCACAAATACAAATGTGCAGCCTTTTGCTCCACTTACAATCAGCTTGGCTCACGATTCTGTTGCACAACTTAGCAGAAATAACATGAAGCCCACATAATATGCCACTATTTCCTGTGGTCCAGATTTTATTGGGTTCTGTTGCTTAACAATTTAAGTCCTCTTTTTCATCTCTGCTGGAAATCAGTAGAAAAATACTCTGTAGCTATGGCTGTTACAGCCTATTTTTAACATGAAACATGCGTGACGACATAACGTACAGTGGAGTTGCTAACATTGTTGCTGTCGCCAGCATAGCAGCAGCATGCCCTGTATGATGGGACCGGAAGTACATACTGTGCAGGTCACATACTTTCTCTATATACATGGAAAATGTATATGATTCCTCACATTTTGTTTTGAAACCCTTATGACAACGAAATGAAATTGAGGCATATAACCAACAACAAGCCAATGTATGTCACCCTGCCTTCACTTGGATTGGCAGTCATCATGTTGCATCACTCTCAACATACATATTTTAGCCCCGCCTAGCTGACAGCACAGCAACCAATTGCCTTTGTAAAATGCCACGAGTGACTGCCTTTGCGGTCTTGATCAGCCAGCTTGGCCCACAATGATGATTGTTCTGAGCCACATTGAGACACTAACATTTAAATCGGTCCGCAACATTTTAACACAGTGTGAACCACAGATTAATTACAAAGATTACATAAGTGTGATTTTGTGTCACAGTGACTTGACTTTGAAATCGGGCTAAAAAAAAATCAGTCTGTTGGAAGAAACGCAACAGCTCCACTCAAACTGCAAATAAATAAATAAAATGATGGCCTCACAGGGCATGGACAGATGAATTTCAATTTTTCATTTATATAGCACCATTCATTCAGCTTTTCATTGATGCAAGGCAATCTTCTAAGGATTTTATGTGAATGAGGTTATCAGCATGTATAACTGTATCATCAGCATAGCAATGAAAGGTAATCCCAAAACGCCGTAATATGTTCTTAAAGCTGGGTTTACACTGTGTGAGTTTTGGCTCTTTTTGAGCCAATTTTTCACTCGTGCGAGAATTTTTTGGATCGCGCTGAGTTTCAGCTTAATCGCACGTTCTGCATCGTGTAGTATACATGGAATAACGAGCTGTGTTTAACCTCTCATGACCACCTCCCGATCGTCAATAGTATGGTCGGATGAAAATCAAACCTGTTTGATATTCTGGCCGGCCTTTGTGAGGGTATCCCGATGAAGCACTACAAGCGTCCAACCTCTTGCACTGTGCATGTGCAAACACCGAAATTTGCGGAATTGGAGCGAGCATAAACAGTGATCATCTCTTTGGGAGAGCAGCTTCTGTTTCTTTTTTCCCCCTTATTCTTCAGCTCATGTAAAGTCTTGTAAATTTATTATTTATTTATTTTTTGTTAAAACTTTGTCTCCCATCGAGCATTTTTGTAAAAATAAGAAATGTAAATAGTTTTTTTTTTTTAAAGCTTCTGTTTACGTTTTGCTTCTGGAAACACGAGTCCGACGTGTGGTGTGGTGTTGTGTGTTTTTTTTTTTTTTTTCCCTGAACGTACGATATGAGCAGTCAGATTGTATCAGAGTATCGGGCCGTGTAGTTTGAGAACATAAATTGTGCGCTCTGAACTTGGAGCCGAGTACAACGATTGAAAATATCGTACAGTGTCTGCCCAGCTTAAGGGGTGACTGGCTCCAGTGGACTCTCAGGGCAGCTTAGCTGCTGTGGATCTGAACTCTTGGAAGTGCCTATTTGATAAGGCTAGAACGGGCTTCATGTCTGCAAAAGCTGAGGAACATTTGTCCATGTAAGAGGGAGAAGCGGGAGGAAGAGGTCGGGGAGCTACTTCTGAGTGTGTACTGATGCAGACAATGATCAGGACCTGAATGAACTCTGGTTCTGAATTTTTTTTATTATTATTATTTTAAATTTTTTTTTTTTTTTTTTTTAGTTAAATTTATAAATTCAGATCAGTGTTGCTTTTTTTTTCATGGATACTGTTCATGTTCAGCTCTCTGTAAAAATTGTTTTACCCCAATCGATGGCTGTAAACCCATGTTAAATTCCGATTGATGTCATTGTCATGGAAATGAGTACAATTCCTCCCCCTATTACCGCTGCCCTCACTCTGTAAATATCCAACCATTTTCTATACCCATTTACTCCTATCTAGGGTCACAGGGGTGGATTGGAGCCTATCCTAGCAGTCACAGGGCGTGAGGCAGGGTGCACCCTGGACAGGATGCCATTCTGTCGCAAGGCCACATGTAGACAAACATTCTCTCACACACACATCTATGGAAAATGTAGCCATTCCAATTCCCCAAATCTGCATATCTTTGGATGTGGGAGGAAGCCCACGCAAGCACGGGGAGAATATGGAGACTCCACATATAAAGGCCATGGGTGGGAATCTGTCCCTTGACCTCCTTTCTGTGAGGTAGCAGTGCTAACCACTAAGGCACCTCAGGACACTCTTCCTGATGTGCCTCGATAAAGTGGTGACGTGACGAGTCGAGAAAAAAAAAAACTGTGACGTGATTCCTGGTGCCATCTTGAATTCAAAATAGCGTTCGCTGTTAATCTGTCTGCATGTAAATCCAGCTTTTTTTTTTTTTTTTTTTTTTTTCGCTGAAAATGATGGGTTGTTGTGCATTTTGAGGCACAAATAGACACAACGAGGACTTCAACATGTTCAGATTCCCTTCAGATCCAAACAGAAAAAAAAATTGAGAAAATAGTCAGCCGTGTGGGATGGAAGTGACTTCATTGTCAAAGGTAAATTTATTGTTCAGTCCCATGTACAGTAATACTCACCTAAACCATCATCATAGAAACCACATATTCGCAGTCACTGGACCAAAAAGTTCCAGAGTTTTGTATTGTTTTCCATTTAATAAACACGTATATAACGGATTTTGCACAGTGGATTTTTTTTCTCACATCGGATAAAATGTCCCGTCCAATTGTAATGTATTTCCATTTAACCCCTCGCATGTGGGACTGGAGTCATTTCCGTGATTAAAATCCCTACGGTTTTTTTTTTCTTTTTCACACCATGCTCACACTCAGAACTGTGGGCTGCGCAGTGAAAGCACTTTGCTCCTTTAACTGTGCAGCCTGCAGTGCGCACGCGTTGACATTTTGATAATGGATCAAATACATTTGGCAGGAAAAAAAAATTCTGAGGAAATTTTGACCAGGTCATGAAATGAGGCGCACATCCCGATTCAGGATTCCCGTAGATGTTCGGCACCTCCTGACGGTAACTAATCCGTTGCGTATATCTCGCTCACATCGGATAAATGTCCTGTCTGATTGCACTGTATTTTCATTAAAACCCCAGAGCAATCTGGATGTGCAGAGGTACAAATTAAACTTCAGCTCAGACACTTGCCGATTTGAGTAAAGTGGGACCGGAGTCATTTCTGTGATTAAAAGTCCGACCATTTATTTTTTTCAAACCGTGTTCAGACTGGGACCTGAAGCCTGATGTTCACCTGTTCAGTCAGACATACAGCTGTGATTTGACTTTTCTGCTTTCAATCCTTCATCTCCCATCATATTATAATAGTTTTTACAGTGGGCGCTGATTACAAATGGATCAGAATAGTCTGCACATTTATAGCACAAAGTCTGTAAAAGAGGAAATTGTACAGCTTACCTTTGATTTGGAGGTGATGATTGTAGAAAGAAAAGTTTGTTGAGGGTCAAATTAGTCCAGAATAAAGTATAATCCAGAGAAGGAGAACTTTAAATCTGCCACGCACATCATTGTGTGACACGCAGTTAGCTGCAGCTGCATAAATCGGGCTTTAAATGAATTAAATTAATCATCATAAATTGTAAATTTGATAGCTTAACTACCTTTATATTTATTTTGATAGCATTTGTACCTGGATGTGTTGCTGGATGTGGTTCAATTATTAAAAAAAAAAAAATGTAAGTAAGTAAACTTTATATAGCGCTTTTCACAGACAGGGGTCACAAAGCACTTTACAAGGTAAAACAAAATATACAGTAAAAATACAAGTACTAAAAGATTATTGGCCATGAAAAGCCTGTTTAAAAGTAGAGTCTTTAGTTGCTTTTTGAACATCTCAACAGAGTCCAGGGATCACAGGGACAGAGGGCGTTCGTTCCAGAGACGAGGTGCTACGGCTTTAAAAGATCGGTCTCCTCGAGTTTTAAAGCAGGTTCGAGGAACCATCAACAGGTTCTGACCTAAAGATCTGAGGCTGCGGGCTGAGGTGTAGGGCTGAATCAAGTCAGCAATGTAATCAGGAGCCTGACCATGTAGTGCTCTGAAAGTCAAAACCAAGATTTTAAAATTAATTCTGGGTCAGAAGCCTCGCAGCAGAGTTCTGGACATACTGCAACCGATTGTTAAACATGTTAAACATTAAAGGTTCATTCAGTAGTTCAGTGCAGTTGGAACCAAAATGGCGCCATGTTGTGATTTGACACCACTCTTTCTAATCAAGGCACATTACTCTCCCCGTTGGCACTCAAGAGTCCATCGATAGTTTCAGATTATTTATTTTTTACCTCACACTATTTGCATGTCCGTGTTGACCTTGTGCATGAAAAATAGACACCACTCCAAATATCGAGATATTTTGACCACTGCAGTGCTCAACATCCCTGTGACGTGCGTCTCATATAGGCGGTGTATCATTTAGGTGCAACTTGTAAGCGAAATGAAATCAACACACCACACTCGCGTGGTGTGAAATGGGCTTTCCTGTGGCAACTCCAGATGTACATAGAGGCTGGATAGTGGGGCAGAAACCAGGATCTTTCTGTTTGGGAGTAGGGGTGAGACTGTACAGGATACTGAGTTCACAAGAATGAGACAATGCAACATTTTGACACTTTAAAAAAAACCCCAAATCTAAATAATAAAATATGGTTATTTGGCTGAAAGCCACACAATGCAAAAACAACTGCAAATCTTGTAATGGGTGCCACTTTAATTTTACTTGCTGAGTTAGCATATGCAGGAAAAGACAGAACAGTATGCAAGTGTTGTAAAAGGTTTCGCCACAAACTCACCTGACTGGTTTCTGGGGGGGTTTCACAACTGCTGATTTTTGAGTTGACAACTTTTTTTTAATAGCAGTCGTCTTGTCATTATTTGTTTACTTATTTATTTATTTAGTTGACTAATGTACAAGCCTCAGTTCATTGAGTGGCCACTTGAGGCTGACCCCAGCCACCTGGAAGGAGCACAGATGATGATTAGTTGGCTAATAAAGTTTGCAGCTCTGAGCTAAACAGCACATTTATTGCTTTCAGTACAGGTCAAACACACACTCAAAATCATGACCTGTTTTCTGTTCTGTCCTCTCACCTTGCGCTCAGATTATCTGCAAGCAATAGAGAAAGCGACAAGCTGCTATTCTTTTTCACTCCGAGTGGGCGTTTTACAGCGACAAGAGAAATAGAAAAGCGCGAAATAAACACTGCTGGTGCCCATCATTTGCACGTTTATCACTAACATGTCATTGCTGCAGGTTCTGACTGTCAGGATTGGATTAAAAGACGTGGACATGTCGGGAGCATGTCAAGACAGACGGAGTCGCTGGCAGGAGATTCAGAAAGGCCTGCAGTTCATTCAGTAAGTATCGCAGGTGCAATGGATCGCAGAGCCCACAGTTCGGACCGGATAACAAGAATCATAGCAAATATTATTTGCTTTCGAATTTTAAAAAGAACTTAAAACAGCATTGAATTGAGGAGCATTTGCCCGTAGTCATGAATGAAAATGAGTGTGTAATACAGTATACCGAACAGAGCAGTCTGAACGTGCCCAGTAACAGAGGTACGAATTGAAGTTCAGCACTGACACTCGCTAATTTGAGGAAAGTGGGTACTGTATTTCATTGATTAAAAGCCCGGCCATTTATTTTTTCAAATTGTGCTAAGACATGGGATACGAATGAGGCAGGGTGTAATTCAAGGCTGGTGTTTTAACAAAATGCTGCTCGTTGCCAGCACTGTAATATGGTGTTAAATATCGCACATATCCCTGGGTGTGATGAACCAAACCGCTTTAGATCACAGCCCTCTGCGTCGCTGCGAACCCGGTCGAAATGACCAAGACCACAAGGGCTATGATCTGTCACTTTTCCATTTTAACTTCTTCCTCTCCCATCATATTTTAAGTTTTTGCAGTGTGCCTGCCTATTACATTTCGATCAAGGATCAAATATGTTTGGTGGAAAAGTCCACAAATTTGACCAGCTTCACAACACAGTCAGAAATAGATGCTCAAATGACCCGAAATTCATGGAGAGAAATTGTATGTGCTGTATTGTTGGTTTGGAGGGTGATGATTGTACAAAGAAGAGGACCTTGTTGAGGGACAAATTAATCCAGAAAAGGCTGCTGTTCCTGCTGTAATTTGTATAAAGCTGCAATGGAGAACTTTAAAAGGGTCATGCACATGTCGACAATACTTCAGACTTGCAGAAGCATAAATCAGGCTGTAGGATTTTAAGGTACCACTCCGCAGCGGACTCAGCTAAATGTAATCTTTTTTAATGCACATAATTTCTGCCGTTTGTTTGTGTTGTGCATCCTGACTCTGCCATCGTATGAGACGACACAACTCTGACACAAGCAGCACCAAACAGTTGCCCCTTCCCACTGATCTGTTATTTTGTACGTCACTTTGTTTCTGCTGTGTCACACAAGGTGTGCAGGGATGCTGACGTGATCATGATCACGTAATTTCAGAGATGAGGGTGGTTAACGTCTGAATAAGATGTACAGACATTTTACGCCATAAAAATTAAAGCGTGAATGTCAAATGCTGGCTGGTTGATTTTAAACAGAGGTGCATGTTTTTGTGCTTTTAAAGGTGTCAAAAAAAAAAAACACAGGAAGCTTGATGCAATGCAAGTTTTGTCTGTTAAATCATGTTGTTGTTCATAAGACCCACGTGCTAATTTTAACTGCTGACTTAGTGGTTTTACTTTTGCAACATTAGATATTTCTCTGATCTCATGATCTAAATCAGAGCTTGATGTTTTTGCAGCAGGAAGACCATGTGTTAAAACTGGTTTGTATGCACATTGCTGCATTACGTATGATGGCACCTTTTTGGCAGCTTTTTTTTTTTTTTTGAAAGTGACAAAATAGTGCTCCAATTTAGAGCTGCAATGATTAATTGATTATTAAATTAATTGAGCTATTTTGATCATTGAATAATCAGTTTGAGTTTATTTTTAATAGCCAAATGCGCGCACATACACACACACAGCTTCCTAAATTTATATCTTAAATTGTACTTTTTTTTTGATGTTACAGCGTTATTCCAAAATGGATGAAATTAATGTTTTCCCTCAAAATTCTACACACAATACCCCATAATAACAATGTAAAAATGTTTTTTTTTTTTTTTTTTTTTTTACAAATTTATATATATATTAATTATACAAATAATGGATGGTAAGGAGTCCAAGATAGAGAAATATTGGATGAAGAAAAGTTATATTGGACTTGGCTACTCCTTGTCCAGTATAACTTTTCTGCATCCAATATTCCTCCATGTTGAACGACTTGCCATCCATCAGTTATGTTCTCCACCCCCCTCCCAAATTAAGCAAACAGAGTCAAGTAACTTAGATCAATTTATTTTGTTGTGAACAGCATATGATTGATTCAAATGAACGCTTCTAAAACATCAATAGTGTGCTTGTCTACCTTATTAGTGTTTTTGGCATCCTTGGAGTTCAATATTTCCACCAGTTCCGCCTCTGTGAACTCAGCAAACCTCGCTGGCAGACGATTTTCTGCTGTTGCCATTTTTTCGACCAGCGTCTGTCAGCTAGTTCCTGACCTTCGTATGCCGCACTCTGATTGGCTAGCTGTTGGCAGTAAGCTCTAACGCTATTGGTCAGTGGGAACCAATCCAGTGTAACTTTTGGCCCTAGCCTTTTTTTGGATCCTTTTGGATCCAACATAACTTTCTGGCTCCAAGCATGCCAAAATACGGGTAAATGATGGACAGAAAGGCTAATCTGTGATTGGCTATTTCAATCTGAGTGGAGAATATATATATATATATATATATATATATATATATATATATATATATATATATATATATATATATATATATACACAAAAACCCAGAAGAAGTTATTGTGTAAATGTATAAGAATTTTTGAAAATTCGTTCAATGTTTTTTTTTTTTGTGACTTTGACCTATGCCCTTGAAAATTTAATCAGTTCTTGCCTATCAGGATATGAATCTTCCGTAACAATTTCATAATGATATATTTAGTACTTTGACATTTCCCATAATCCCCCCCGGGCAGACCCCAACGCTTCCCAGGATGCATTGTGGCACCAGCAGAGTTCAGCCATCTCTCAGCGCATGTAAACAGTGGCTAGTGAGGACGTAGATGGTGTTGATCCAGCAAGTTCAGGGGCAATTACGATGATGACACGTTCTCCCAAGTTGAGAGGGTTATCTAGAGGAGGTATAGCACCTGTGATGGACTTCTGCCATGCCCCAATGTTGTCTTGTTGTCCATACTTCATGAGGTTTGTTTACATTGTGCCCTGAACCAGAACGCGCGAGTCGCAACAGCGAATGAAAAATTGTGGGCTTCAGACTGTTCATTAAGAGATAAACAAACAGGGGCTAACCTCCTCCAATTTCAATGGTGGAGGTAATAAAATGCTGTTTGACAATAGAATTGGGTATTAAGAACTGGTTCCTAATTTTTGAATCCATCAGTTTTTGGGGGTTGTCTGACAAACTGTGATCCCTAGACACAAAAATAACAATCTTGCTTTCATCAGTCCACACAGTGATGCTCCATTTTTCTTTAGGCCAGTCAATATGTTCTTTGGTAAATTGTAACCTTTTCAACACTTTTTTGACAATGGGACTTTGTGGGGGCTTATTGCCCATTGCTACATTTGATATTTTATCTATTTTAATAAGTTTGTTTTGATTTTTGCACAAATAGCTGCATCTTCATAAAACCTCACTCTAAAGATTTAAATCATTGTATGCAGTATTGCTATTTGGCAGCCATCTCATCTGTGAATTTTTGCAGTAATTCATATGAAACATCAGCTTTTGTCATAAATTGGTGGCGTCTAAACTCGAATGCGGACTGATCTCATCCAGGGACAGTCATTCAGTGACATGTGGGATCGGTACATTTTGACTTTTATGTTCATATTTAGGAAGAATTGGGTAAATTAAGCAATTCCATTCCCGTTTCCAGTGGTTCTAGGTTAAATAATCTGGTTCCTCGCTTCAGCTGCCTGGTTAGCTGTTTCCTCTGCGACTCACACACTGTCAGCAGGCTGAGGTCTCTTGCCACACCTGCACTGAGGCATAAGACTACACCTCCTGCACAGAGCCTGAAACTAGATGGACACACAGTCTGGACATGAGATGACACGTTGGTGATTTGTGGAAACAAATATGCACGTGTGTAGAATCATACCATATCAGTCAAGTGTGTACCATACGGTTCAGTACAAATACATGTATTGTGACACCCCTAAATAAATAAAAAAAAAAAAAAAAAAAGGGAAAAATAGATAACGTTGAGTCTGTGGATTGTCTTATGTCAGGTTACACTGACAAAATGTGTTGCCTCACTGTTTTCTGGTGTTGTGTACATGTTAAAGATTTGTGATCTCTGCCTTGTCCTATAGGTCAACCCTCCCTTTTCCGGGAAGTCAAGAACAGTATGAGGTGAGGAAATGTTTTTTTATTTTTCCTTTTTTGCTCCTATGGCTGACAACTAGGGGTTGACCAGTATGAAGATTTTTCCCAGTTATTGGTAATTTGGTTTCTGTGATTGGTGATCTAAATTTAAAAATGGGCTTCAGAGTGGAGAGCTGGAAGGTAGATGTGTCTCATGGCTCCATCACCCAACTCTCCTCACTGCCTTTGTGGATTAGCATTCTCTCTTTTTAGCTCTCCTTTTCAGTGGGTGTCACTCATCATTCGGGATGCACCCATCCACAGTTTTTCACTTCCGATCCCAATACCTGAATTTGGATATCTGCCGATACCGATACTTATCCAGTACAAGAGCTCTGTTTGCTTTAATTATTAATATTATCATCATCATCATTATTAATTTTATTTGAGAATTTTCTTAAAAAGGAGACCTGAAAGTTAAACTACAATTTGCCAGAAGGTGTATCTGAGATGAAAGCCTAGATTTTGGCGTTTTGGTGAAAGAATTAAGTACTTTTATTTATTTATTTATTTTTTTATAGACTTAAAGACAGACAGACTCTCTCATTTTCTTGCTCTCGAAAACAGCGGTTTTCATGCTGTGCAAACTTTTTGGAAGCACCAAGCCTTTAAAGTTTAAAATGTATTATCACAGACGCTTATGCATAGGATTTTAATGGAGACTTTATCCTTCTCGGCTGCATGCTGAGCTGCTGTTTTACAGCCTCGGGACAGTGAAGCGACTACCTTTTTAGCACACATTTTCAGCAACAATTCAGTTAATTTTTCGGCAAATCCGTGCTCGACGAACAGACACTTTGAACCCGAGAGCCGAGCAGAACTTTACTGCTAACTGCAGCTAGAACACTGCGGAAGAGCTCTCTCAGACAGCCCTGCTTCAAAAACCTCCCCTTCCTCTCTTCCCGCTGGGCAGAGAGCAAACAGCACTTGAGAGGATTCACAATGGCTCTTCTTTGATATCAGAAAATGTTGCGGGTTGGATCGGCATTTTCTTGTACGTGAATTACGTCAGGATCAGTCCCATCCCTACTCCTCATGCGATGAAGCATAGCATTGTGGGACTGTGGTGACACGTGAGGCTTTAAAAGCACAACTCAAAGCTTATTGATTTCTCTGATTACTGATCTACATTGGTCCTGATAAAACCATTTTGGATGTTCCCTGATGGCAACTGATGGATTGGCTCAAAAATACAGGCTGGCTTAAAGGTCAAATACTGACTTAGGTTCCTCCTGCTTTTTTTTTTTCCCAGGTGTTCATTAAGGATCTTGTATGGAATCTTTTTGGAGAAGGAAATGATGTATTTAAAGAAGGAGATTGGACTAAATCCATTGAAATGTACACAGAAGCCTTGAGTATTGCAGAGTACGCTGACTCCGAAGAGATCTGTGTTCCGACAAGATTATTGGAAAAACTGTATGCAAACCGAGCTGCAGCATACTTGAACGTTGTTCCTGTAAGTTGTCAGTCATGTTTGATTCCAGCCCTGGTAGTTTAACAGAAAACCAGGCATTCTAGGAAGGATATTGTAGTGCTTGTAAGGGGTATGCTGAGACAATCGTAATATGATTTATTTGCTTTCTAATATAAGCCAAAGGTCAGGTGTGTGAATGTGCTGGTGCGGTGCTTTGCTCTATTCACCACCCTATACATAACTGTCCCATTTGACAGTAGTCATCTATTTGATGCAACCAGGTGATTACATAGGTGTATACTTGTCCTGTTTCTATGCCGGTGGTTCTCAGCGGCATAGCTACATATTGGATAACACGCAGGGAAAAGCACTACATAGCTGTAGTGTCATAGTTGATATGCAAGTACTTCATCTATGAGTTTTCCAAAGTAAACCCTTATTTTAAAGTCGTTTCAATGTACACAGTGATTTTCTGGAGAGACTTAGAGAAGGGTTTACAGGTCTGATATTCCATTATCCTTCCATATTCTTATTTGGGATATGAGCAAATTAAGTTCTTGAGCAGCTGTTGGGATACATCATAATGGATTTTGGAAAGCCATTGAGCAAAGAAAATATCTGTATGATGTAAAAGTGACTTTTTCAAGTGCATGATGGGTTTCTCTGCTGCGTTTTTTAGGGTCTGTATGACCAAGCATTAGAAGATTGTGAGAAGGCTCTTCATTTGAACGACGGAAACTACAAAGCACTGTATCGAAAAGCAAAATCTTTGAAGGAGATGGGGAGACATCAAGAGGCCTATGAGGCCGTTGCCAAATGTTCCCTCGCAGTGCCTCAAGTAAGGAAATGTTTGTACCGGGGTTACCTAAGAAGGATCACATGCTTGATTAAATTTTGTATAAAACAGATGAATGCTTTATTCTGTGGACTGGGACAGGAAATGGGTCACAACTGGAAGTCAGATTTAGTTTGCAAACATTAGGGGTCACCCTACTTGTTTCAAACACATTGACTACTGATATGGAATGGAAATTTGGAAATTTAATGATATTTACTATACTTAGTTTTCTTATGTAGTACAGCTGAATAGTTGACACTTTCCTCTTGATCCTGCAGTTTTTACATTTGACAACTTAGTTCTGTGTATGTGCAATGTTAAGTCCATTATTCAAATAATTTCTAGTTGAATTAGTTTCTCGGGTTATTTGATGCGGTCCTGCCTCTAAAAGACAATATAGTTAAGCTTAGTGTTTTTGTTTTGTTTTGTTTTGTTTTCCCCTCTAGCTTTTATAGCATAATAAAATTGCACATATTTCAGATTGTGTTTGAGTAATTGTTGTGAATGTTGGATTATTTCCAGGATCCCAGTGTTATACAGCTGACTCAGGACCTTGCCAAAATATTAGGATTGAAAATTCGTAAAGCCTATGTAAGGAGTAAGGTATGTGTGCACAAACTTGCTATAATAAATGAAAACACACTCTGACTAGCATAAGGAAATGTCAGTGTATTTTAATTACCTCTGCTATTACAACCTTAAGGGGTTAATTATTTTGTTATTCACCTGCTTTTAACAGGATATGATTGAGTGGTGAAGAGAGAGCTGAGTAGGGGGGCAAAGCTCTCGATTTACTGATCGATCTACGTTTCGATCCTCACCTATGGTCATGAGATTTGGCGCATGACCGAAAGAACGAGATCGCGAGTACAAGCGGCCGAGATGAGTTTCCTCCGAAGGGTGGCTGGGCGCTCCCTTAGAGATAGGGTGAGGAGCTCGGTCACTCGGGAAGAGCTCAGAGTCGAGCTGCTGCTCCTCCACGTCGAAAGGAGTCAGTTGAGGTGGCTCGGGCATCTTTTCCGGATGCCCCCTGGACGCCTCGCTGGAGAGGTGTTCCGGGCACGTCCCATTGGGAGAAGGCCCCGGGGAAGACCCAGGACATGCTGGAGGGACTACATCTCTCGGCTGCCTTGGGAATGCCTTGGGGTTCCCCTGGAGGAGCTGGGGGAGGTGTGTGTGGATCTGGAGGTCTGGGCGGCTTTGCTTGAGCTGCTGCCCCCGCGACCCGACTCCGGATAAAGCGGAAGAAAATGGATGGGTGGATGGATGATTGAGTAATATAAAGGCTGCACATGCAGAACTATTTAGTCAACAAACACACTGTTTACATTTCTGAGCCTTTCCTGGTTTCATCTGTATTCATAAGAGCACTGGCCTGTGCCCACTTTTATGATTAAAATAACTCTGATTAACAACAGTTTCTTCCTGATCGTAACTATTAAATATATTTGAGAACATTTAAGTCACCATTATTCTTTGATTCCTCAAGGAATATGGGCTTAAATTCTGTTAACCATTTATAACCTTTTACATGTGGAAGTTTTCCTTTTATGTCAGAGGAAGAACTATGTGACATTGTTTCAAAATCCTTTAAAAATGTGTTAACTTTCTGGGTTCCATGGATATACCAGCATGTCATATTTCTATTGATAAATTGGTGACTGAAGGTTGACCACTTCATGAAACTACATTTCAACTCTTGTTTCCATCTGTTTCTGATCATTTTTGGCTATCCTAGAGCCAATCCAAGAGATCACCTGGGTTTGATCATCCTGCAAGAGGCTGCAGTGGAGAGACTATAGCATATGTTAGTGGAGAATCTTTTGTGACACGGACCTCTCATTTTTCAATGTTCAAGGATTGTATTCAAACATTTATACATCTATTGAAGGCACAACACATCTTCTAAAAATGCATTTCATATTGTCAGGTCTAGAGCAAGATTATTCCTCTCTATACAGTGTTCTAGACAAATGTGTGTAACATTCATAAAGCCAAAATTGTTCTGAATGTTTTGATATGTAAGACAAGCATTATAATAAATGAAGTACTTCCAAAGGGGGTTAAAATCAAGGAAATACCCTTGTGCCCCAGAGGGCACAACAGGAAGCTTCTCTTTATGTATAGTGTGTAGTAGTTATCACCCAGTGGAATCAATAAAAATAAAGAATTTGAATAATGCAATAAAATGAAGTGCAGGGGTTCTGGACCTGGACATTGGTATCTGGCATTTGAGTAGAATGTGCCAGCATTATCTCCATGGCATAGCTCTTCAGGCAGGAAATCTCTCTTCCTTTGAGCAGCTCCCACTATTGGGGTATCTGCTGTCATTCATTCTTCCTCTGTATCCTGAAGTTGAAATTTTTGTCAGTCTGAAGTTTGAATTGTTGTGGTGGAGGTCATGTGTTAAAATTGAAGTTTACACACCCAGATATTTGTAATTTATAATAAATATGTGCGGTGCGTTTTTTGTTTTTTGTTTTCTAGCCTGCTTTGAATGCCTTGCGTGGATCAAACTATCAAGATGCATCATCTGACAAAGTAAGATAACTTTTGTAAAAGGGATATAGTTTGAAAATATGCATCGTTCACTGCATTTTTGTTTACTGTTTTCCAGTTTTCTCACGACTCTTCAGTTGAAGAAATAGAAATTGGTTAGTTTCACAGTTTAACATATTTTTGTCACCTCGGTTATGAAAGTTGTCTATATTAAATCCATCTTTTCTTTTTAAATATTTGTATGTTTTAGAAGTCCCCCATGTGATCCAGGATGGCAGTGTTCTGGTTCAAGGCCCAGCCCCAGTTCAAGTTCCAGTAGCAGTGCATCCACCACTAAATGATGTGGTTGTGGCGGATGAAGTTCCTATCAAAAACAGCATCGCATCTGTACCCCCATCGGAGCCACCGGGCTTTGAGTCTGTACCTTTGCCTGTGTCTACACCTGATTTAGTTCCCCTAAATGTGCCCACATTTGTGAATGGATGCAGAACCAGCAACCCTCGTGTATTGCTTGATACCAGTCAAGATTTTGATGCAGACATCATTGGGGATGACCTTGATGATCTACTGGACCAAGCAGGCCCTGAATCAGTCATGGTTAGAGCCCAGATGTGACCACTGGGTCTTACCGATGAATATGTCGTGTCGATACCTTACTATTTGTGCGTCTCAAAGTAAGTGCCGCTTCTCTCGTCTCTTCCTCCAGGGTATTCCCACAGTGAAGGGGCCTCTTCCTTTACCAACCAGTATTGCCTCTGGCAGTTCTTTGTCAAGTCCATTCCTAATGCCATCTCATATCAACCCATTTCTGCATGGTCCCCAGCAGTGCACTGTAAATCTGCCCCCTTTATATCACAAGTCAGGGTCAAGTGCATATTTTGGTATAGACACTTTTGACACCCTGGCCCCACCATTGGATTCACTGGATAGTCTCTCCATGTCAGAGTTCAAAACTGGTATGGTACTTTTATATCCCCACAGTTCTGACATTTTACTTCTGTTAATGTCTCCGTATTGATATTTAATCACTGTCAGATTTGTGTGTTATGCTGCTTATTGTTGACTTGTATTTATTTATTTTCCTCTTTGCATTGTAGATTTTCCTCAGGCTCCATTTATTACACAGGTAATGCTTGTGCTGTGAATTTTAACTTGACACAGTCACTTAAGACAGTTTTAATAAGGCTTTTGTTTTAAAATACAGATGAACAATACAGACAGTCCCATGGGAATGGCTGTCGGCATGCCGAATGTGAAGGGCTTTCCTGCTGCCGCCGATTTGTCGCTGGGCCCGACTGGTATAGATTTGGCTAAGAATCCTTTAGCTGAAACGCATGAATTCAGACAAGCATGCTCGATCTGCTTCGTGAAAACTGGTATGGAATTTGTGTTCACTGGTGCAGTTGTGTGTTTTTTTTTTTTTGTTTTTTTTTTTGTCATGCAGTGTCAAATGACAGCAGTACTTATTTCTTAAATGTTTTTAATTTCCGTCTGCATAGGGCCTGGTGTGTTGGATTACACACTTCACACTGAAGATCATAAATGCAAAAAGGATGCTTTACTTGGCAGAATAAAGCACTCTGCAGACAAAACATGGAAGCTCATTCGCCCCAGACCAACAAAAACGCAATATGTTGGACCTTATTACATTTGCAAAGGTAATATTTAAACATCCCTGACGACGTGTTTGCACATGACTTAAAAAAATTAATATCTGATTGAATCCTCTAAAGCTACCATTGAATGCTTAAAATGAAACCATTCAATACCATATTCAGTTTATTGTCGTTATACTGTGCTTGGGGCATGTACACCGCAAAAGTAATTTGTGCGCAAAACACATTTCCTAGTGGAGTATTCCTTTGATGTAGCTGCAGAATATATGGAATAGATGTGCTGCATGAATGCAGCTGACCCATGTCGATGCTGTCAAATCAGCCGCAAACGCCTCATCACCACGTCAGTATGAACAGGGTATAACTGGTGGAAAAACAGTGAAAGAGTTTCCCAAAATTTATATTAAAACCTGTGCATGAGTTTTAATGTCTTGGCCAGATTTTGTATCATCTTCAGCAGCAATAGACACAATTTGCTTCATAGTAGCATGAGAATTTAGTGCGGCACATCAGCTACACTGTGGCACCTTGGTTGCAGACTCCTGTGTGACTCCAAAAATGTGTCTTTTTGCAAGTCTCGGGCTGGTAGTGAAATGGCAGTCAGAAGCCAGTGAACCTCAGACTGAGGGCTAATAATTATCAGCCATGGTGCCCACCAAAATCCTGTTATTGTATCATGAGACAAGACACTGGATTTTGTGAGGCACCCCTTGTTGTCTATTAAGTGAAGGAAAACACAGCTACCTGTCTGTCTATACCCATATATGATTTTTACTGTCTGTATGGCATCTATCATAATTCTCTAAGGCCCAAATCTGTGTTATTTGTTTGCCTGTCCAACGAAAAAAACAAAATGAAAGCAACACAACATAGTATTTGTTGTTTTTTTTTTGGGGGGGGGGGGTTGTAAAGCACATTATGAATCCCATCACTCACAGTGGAGGCATTCATCTCATGCTAACGTTAGCCTGATAGCATTGCAATACCATGTGAATGTTAGCACGCTAAACTAGGTTTCTTTCCAACATTGGCCTGTTAGTACTGCATTGGCATCGTTAATTCGCTAACATTTTACGTGTATTTTTTTTTTTGCTTGTTTTTTGAAGCACATAAAATCTTGTTGCTCACAATGGAAGCACTCAACTCATACTAATGTTAACTGCGATGTCACTGCGTTGATGTTGCCCCTAGCGCTAAGATTGCGCCAAGCCATTTATACAGTATATAGTAGGATTTTAAGATAAACTAAGGAAACAGTGCTGCAACACAATAGATTATGGGCTGTATAATCAGTATCCCTTTGGATTTTTGAGACCATCACCTGTGTGAAAATGTTGGCAACTGAAAGCCTGTGGTACCCAAGCAACATAGTTTTTTCACACTCATGCATTTTGAGCGTTAGTGAGAACCGTTAGCCCAAAATGTCAGCATGCATAAAAGTAAGTCCCTTCGGCTGCTCCAAAGTCTTACATTTTGGAACATATTCTTAAAAAAAAATTAAAAAAAAAATGCACATCTTCTTTGAAAATGGTACTACTTTGCACTTTGACGTAAAAATGCAATTAAAATACATGTCTGCTTCATCCAAAGACAGCACATCTTGTTCACTATAGGCAGCCATGTTGTCACCACACATCACCGAACCGCTGTTACGGTGATTGTCATTGGCCAGTTGCTTGGTTAGATCCGTTCTAAGCTTAGCGGATATTTTTAATATGCAAACAATGAATTAAAAATCGAAATCGCACAAAGTACTCTGTATTATTGCGCAACGTAGTCTATATTATTGTTCTTCCAAAATGTCATTTGTAAGACATAGCTGAGTAATAAGACATTTGTCATGTTTTCTTTGGTGTTTGATTTGTTGCTGATGCTCAATATCTTCTTTTTGGTGCTTTCAGAGGTGGCTGTTGGAAAGGAGTGCCTGTATCCCGGTCACTGCACATTTGCATACTGCCAGGAAGAGATTGATGTTTGGACTCTAGAGCGAAAAGGGTTTATCTCCAGGGAGCTACTTTTTGATCCTTTTGGGCACAGTGCCAATGTGAGGTTGAATATCCCAAAGATCTTGCAGGAGCATCATGGGATATTCATGTTTCTCTGTGGAGTGAGTATCTCGTTTTGGACCAGATGTCACACTTAGTGTGGTGAGGTGCATCTAATATTTCAGTGGAACGTAACGGGGGGCTTTATGCTGTCTGCCCTTTTCTGGGGTGAAAGGGTTGGAGATGGTGAGGAAATGGGCCAGATGGAGTAAGAATGAGCTTGATTCCTAGTTTTACCCGAGTACAAAAAATAACTTGAAGGGTGCTCAGGGACCACATACTTCTGCTGACGCAAGTATCTATGCCGACTTACAGAGGGAAGAATTTAAAATGTTTTTCGGTATTAGTGACTTCACTACAACATAATATAGAAGTCATAGTTGTTGCAGGGATATTCATCCTTTGTGATGTCATTTGATTTGTTTTTGGAATACCTTAAAAGAAGCAGCAATAGCCTGGAAATAGAAACATCAACGCTAAATGCTAAAGCTTCCATCTAAAATGTGGTGTTGGTTCTGAGATGGACAACCCATGTCACTATACTTCATATCCTCTGTATATTGATGCATCATCTTACACAACAATTTTTTTAAGTTTTTCTGATTTTTATTTTTTTACGTTTTTCTGAGTTACCAGCCAATAAGCTGCTAACCCTTGGCGTTGGCGTTGTCCATTTATTGCGATATATTGTGATTTTTTTTTTTTTTTTTTTTTTTTGCAAGAGTGTAATATGGGTCATTTACATTATTCTAGTCTAAAAATCATATTCATAGATTCGTTCGTTTGGAGATTTTCGCAAATGTTTTTTGTAATTTTGTCAAGGATGTAATATGGGTCGTTGACATATATCAGGTCAAACAGTTATAAATTCATTCGTTAGGAAATGGCGGTCATTTTTATGCCGAAAAATCTTCTGCAAAACTGTCTGATAACTTTTCTTTTAATTTAACAAGGGCACAATATTGGTAATTGACATTGTTCCTGTCCCAAAATTATTTGCATAAATTTGTTTGTTTTGGAAATGGTGGCCATTTTTAGAGGGCCCTTGGCTCTCTGGTTATTTACTTGACGACGTGGAGTGAATATTCTGGGGGGGGGGGGGGTTATAGTGATCAGCATGCCTGTCTGTCCATTTTCACTTGTTAGTGTGATATCTCAAGAGCCAGATATCTGGAGACCTTGGGGTCAATTTCAAGGTCACAGTGAGATGTTCAATATATTGTGATTTGCCACTCTTGTTAGCGGAAAGCTCAAGAACTAGTTGACCAATTTAATTTATATTTAGCATAAGGGTGTACTTGATTCCCTGACACTTTATATTACTGATTTGTGGGGACCGGGGGGGATATGTCATCTCCTGATGTCTCTTTTTTTTCTTAGTCCTGTCACTTTCATCTAATTGAATAAATTATGTATAAATATTCCATATACACATTATGCAGCAAAACATAAACCAGTGGCTTCAAATGAATTTCAGAAAGTGCTGGTTTCATTACAACTTAAAAAAAAAAAATTGTGGCATTTTCACTGGTTAACGTGCACTTCCTCCAGGATTGTTGTGTTGGCCCATGGCCCAGAAATGCATTAATCCCACATCTAGATGATCTGCACAAGATGGGTTTCCATGTTAACTGTGCTTTGGTGAAACTACACCTCTGCCTGTAGTTCTAGTTCTACTCGGTTAAGGGAGGGCAAACGGGTGTTTTGTACCTTGACAGAGGTATGTAGCGGTAAGGTCACTTTCGGTTTGTGTGAGCACATTCCCATCTAACTTTTTAAAGAGGATGTTGTGTACGCATGTTTTTGTCAGTAAACCACCTCTTTAATCAGATTGTATGTAGCTATGGGATGGATTTTCATGCTCATGCAGATGACTTGCAGATGTACGTGCCTGTTTATGTAGATAACGTCTCATATTGCAAAACTGGAGGCTTGTCTGCAGTAAAACACTGGCTGTTCTAATTTTCTCCTTTTGAAATCTGATATATAGTGACATCTTTATGATCAGTTTACATTCTCTCTGGTGATTGTGGGATTTATCATAGAGGAAAAAATTAAAACATTGCAGCGTGATGTTTTCATCTTGCATATTAGAGAGGTGACTAAGACAGTCTATTTTCATTTGTGTAACATTCCAATAATTAGACCTTCCTGTAGTGAATGTTACAATTCAGATTTCTCACGTGTCCTCCATAAATGACCATTGTAATGTTCCATTTTCTGGCTTACCACATGGCTGCTAGAGATTTGAATAAAACTGAAATTTGGAGTGGAATTCAGATTTGATCTTCCGAGGCCAGCCTCTCAAGTAGAGCCTATGTATGGAAAACACTAACATATCAGGTTGATTACCACTGAATCTTTTAAGGTTATTCTTGGAACATTTATTTTTGTGTTGGTTATAACTAGAATTGTTTTTCTTAAATTATTTCTATTTGTTTGTGTCTATTTTATTTGCAGTTTGAATTTTTGACTTCTAATGATTTGCATCTTCAATTTACTGTGATGTTTGTTTTTAACTATGAGAGCACTTTAGTTTCCTTAGAACTTTGTGTATGTAATATGATCTGCAGGTGTGTTTTGATCACAAACCCAGAATAATCAGCAAAACCAACAAAGATGATCCTTCACGTTGCTCCCATCCAGTGACAAAGCACGACTTTGAAGAGCATAAGTGAGTTATCTTACCTTTTTAAAAAACATTAAAAACATGTTTTTGGACAGTTGTGGAAGAGTTTGTCTCAGTTCTATTTCAGATAATCACCTCACACTATTATTATTATTATTATTATTATTATTTCCTTGTAGGTGCCTGGTTCACATTTTGAAGGAGAACACAGTGCGCTATTCCAAAATCAGACCTTTGAGTCCCCTGTGCCAATTGGACCTTTGTCGCCATGAAGTTCGTTATGGCTGCGTGAGAGAAGATGACTGTTTCTATGCCCACAGTCTCGTTGAACTGAAGGTTTGGATGCTGCAGCATGAACTTGGTAAGGCTGCTCTGGGGAAAGAAATGGTGAAAATGTGACTAGTGTTCCAGTAAAATGACTGCTTTGGATATTCCATTATTTTATTGTTCTAAAATGGTTTGTTTTTATTTTTGTGTATTTTGTTTGCATTCATTACATAGGCATCACCCATGAAAGTATTGTCCAGGAGGCAAAGAAGTATTGGAATTCAGCAGCTGCTTTGCAAGGAAACCAGGTGAGGTTACACAAACTTTGGGGTTGTAGTCATTGATTTCTCCTTTTTCTTCCCGCTTTCCTCAGTTTTTTTTCTACATTTTTCATTGTCAAATCTAGGGAATTGGCAGCGTAGCCTTTTCCACCTTTTAGTCTTTAAATTATTCTGTCACAGCTCCAGGCTTCATTGTTTTGCTTCTGTGGCACACAGTGAAGTGGTTCATGACTTGTAAAGTTGGTGCTGCTGATTGTTCTTTTTTTTTCCGCTGTATGTGTGCCGTTCTAAAAGATTATTAAGGTAGCTGTATTTTCTCTTTAACCGGGGAAGCTGCTCTAATGCACTGCAGCAGTAGCTGTGTCCTGATCCTTGTTACGATCACACTTGTGAGAGTATAGTGGCGCTCAGTAGACTTATGAATCGGACTGGTGTAATATTTGCATCTGTTCAAAAAAATGATTCATGAAGAGAAGGAAAAAAGTTGTCACGTTTATTTATTTTAATTTAATTAGCTTATAATGTGCCAAATCACAGCAAAAGCTGTCTCAAGGCGCCTTACATGAAACAAGTCAACATAAAATTTAATAAATAATTAAAAATGAATTAAATTTTTCAAATATATAAATAAAAACAGAAGTAAAAGAATAAAACAATACAAAAAAAAAACTTCCTAAGAATGTTATTTTATGGTGCTATGGCTTCTTACATCAACAAGAAAAATTAATCAGCAGGATCATTTATAATGCTCACACTGCATTAATGAGCAGAAGCTCAATTAATGTTTATTGTACAAGGCACAACCTATAGGTGACGTAAACACACAATGTAATTAAACTTTTGAAAACGCAACACATTTATAATGTAAACACCTACCTTAGATTTAACCTGTTGTTCATGTTGTCTCACACACTCCAGATGCATGCAGGGTTCTTGCTTGTGAAAAATCTGACATAATGCATTTTCCTCCTAAAAATTATACTTGCACTCTTAACTTGAAATAGTTTCTTTCATAAGACAGTCTTTTTAATCATTAATTTTATTGACTTATGCTTGTATGTGTGCATGTTTCTTCATGTGCCCTTTGTCACCCACTGCAGTAAGCTAGAGGACTTGTAACAGGTCTGCATGGTGAGCAGGCTTGGGCGTTAGTACTTTTTTAATTATTTTAAATTCACGATCTGTTTTATTTATTTATATGTAGATGTATTTCTAATGCATTTGACTTACACTTTCAACTAAACATAACCTACTAAGCAATGTGACGCACTTTGACACAGAGGCCTGAACAAACATGGTCCACAGGATGCAAGTTAGTAACCCTGATTTAGTCACTGCACAGGGGTTGACTTATTAATCTCTCACAGATGTCAGATTACGTATGATTCACTTCAAACCTCCCTGGGCAAAAAAAAAAAAAAATAATAATTACTCCACAGAAATTTGTGTTTGAGTGAAGGACATCTAGATGAATTAATACCTCAAGTCACCACATCGAGGGCTTTTAAATGAATTTTAATGACGCGACATCAGAAGTTTCCATTGTGACAAAATCATGACTGATCTTACCGAGTGATGTAGTGCAGCAGATAACAGAATATTTACAGAGGAATCTTTCAAATAGTGACACAAGCACCAAATTTGGCACAAATACTCCTTAGACATTACTCTTTTGAAAAAGCAGACAGCCCACTTGAATTTTCAGTAAGTGGTCAGGCAGGGGTCAATGAAGAATTGCACAGGGGTCAAAATTTATTGAAACTATACCACATTGTTTGTCTGAGCATAAAGAGTCAATGAAGATAGTTTGGACTATTTATGATTGAATTCTATGGATTTATGGGATAAAAACAGCTAAAGTGTTGACAGGTCAATTTCAGTTTCTGTAGGGGTCAAAAGTTAAAGTTGCTCGAGTTTTGTAAAAAGTGATGCAGATCATTGCTGGAGTTATAATAGGGTTCTTAAAAGGAGTAGTTTGCACCATGTGTTGTGCTTAGTTACGCATATCACATGTTTATAGAATCCAGTGGACATCAACCTTGTTTGACTTTTACTTTGGACAACAAACATTCAAAAGTTAAACCTATTCCATTTATTAATCCTATTAGCTCAATAAATAATTTGCATTACTTTTTTTTAACCCTGTGACCTATACCAAACTACACCTTTTTTTGGGATCTTTATGATCAGACAAATGTGGTATACTTTTCAATATAATTGAAGCATTTTTAAATTTGGGACCTGTGTTATTCTTCATTGACCCCTGCCTGGCTGCCTATTGAAAATTCAAGTGGGCCATCTGCTTTTTCAAGAGAGTAATATCTAAGGAGTATTTTTGCCAAGTTTGGTACTTGTATTACCATTTGAAAGAGTGCAGCAGATAACTGAAACAAATTGAAACGGTTTAGAAAAGGTGTATTTTATACAAGGTGTTTGCCCTGTTTTGTTCTGCCCTTATCCCAGTAAAATAACACAGGTTACCTTTTTTTATCTCACACAAGGGAGATAAGCCTCCTCTGTGCAGTGTTTCAGATGCACTGCACTGATAGAGGGACAAGATGTACCCATCCTCATAGAAAATACAGGGTAACATGTTGCATAAGCAAAAGGCAGCTTGAGTAAACAGGTTTCCTTATTGTGGCTGATTTATCTGTTTGCCATGGCAGAAGCAGCGTGAAAGAGTGGTAGATTTACAGAATTTATTATTTTCTTACAGACCCACACGTTAACTAGAAAACAATTCACAGCAAGTATTGGAAAAAGTCATCGTCATTCATGAGGTATTGGAAAAGTAACATCCAAAATGCTGTTTATCATATTACACATAGCTAGGATGCATAATTTAATTTTGTGAAACTTCTGTCCTGCCAAAGCATACATTGTTCTAAAAACAGATCAATATTACTTGCAACCAGACCTGTCTAAGACAATTTTCAATTAAGACAATACCAGATAGTACAAATACACTGCCTTCACATAACCGTGGGTTTGTTGACAAGCATGGCTTACCATAACTAATATGATGGAAATACAAGAATAACTTCTTGTTTATATAACTTTATCCCAATTCAAAGTTGAATATGCAGGTCAATGATTAACGCTTATTTATTTCTCAAGTCGTGTGAATTTTATGTAAATATTTCATGTGGTTTTCATCAAAATGTACACAGTGTGTACCAGATGTTTTATGGGCACATTGATTTGTCTAACAATTCAAGAGAGTTTAATAACATCATTTAAATTGCAATGCGCTGGTCACTGCACAAGTATTTGTAGTAGTAGGAAATTTTTAACTAATACTTTAAATCTTGTCTGCTCCACAGCTTTCTAGCACACAGAGAAGGTTTGGACCTCCAAATATGAAGCTGATGTTCGTTTGTGGTCAGTGTTGGAGAAATGGCCAACTGAGTGAAGCTGACAAGAACAAAAAGTATTGCTTAGCCAAGGCCAGACACACGTAAGTATTTGGGTTTCTTGTTCAGTTTATTTGTTTTGCATTACATAAGTCACCCCCAGGGTGCATCACAAGGGTAAGTAAGGTCTAACCTTCCCAATGCTATCTAAGGTTTTGATCAAGTCTTCCCACACCGTGGCAGTATAGCAGTCTCTCAGGACACTTTCCTGACGGAACGAGTGGTTACCAGCTGGCTTTGGACTGGGGGGGGAGGGGGGGTGGACTAGGTTGTGGTCTGACTTCCCTAGAGGGGGGAGGGGTGTGACTCTGTATGTATCCCTCACAAGAATAAGATCACGGATACAAGTGGCAGAAATGAGATTCCTCTGTCCAGTATCTTTGCTTACAATCCTGGACAGGGTGAGAAGCTCAACCATCCGGGAGAGACTGTGAGAGAGCTGCTGCTTCTTTGCATTGAAAGAATCCAGCGGAGGTGGTTCTGGCACCTAGTGAGGATGCCCCCCTAGTTGTATCCTTAAAGACACTGAGTTGCGACATCATGACGACGCCACGTGGATGCAACCTAGTGCCGAGAAGATGGTAGCGCAACGCCAGAACACCGCAAGGGACACAAAGGACGAAGCCAGTCAGACTCCAAAAATTAAACTTTTAATTTTTTTTCTGCGTCCTGTGCTCAATGCAGAAAGGAAATAGTTTAGACGCAAGTCAGAGCAAAGCAACGGTATTCAACGTGACTGTAAACCACACCCTCACAGTAAAACGTTACCCAACGCCAGTTTATGAATCCTGCTTTGTTCCATTGTTCCCAAAGTATAAATCACACAGAATTGTTTTTATACTGTGTACACAATGCAGTAAAAACTACACGCTCAAAAAGCACAGAAGAAAAAAATGCTGATTGCAGGCAGCTGCTCGATGTTACCTTGTCTCACAATTGTTTTTGAATAAAGTCCAAAGTCCTGCTCACAGCCTGATTGTCAGAGACAGGACGTGTGCACAAAATACAGTATAACTCCAGACATCGCCACATTTTCTCAGGGACAGTTCATTCGCGTGCGGACGCAGCTCGCGGTCAGAGAAGATAAACATGACAGAACTCAGCGCAGACCTGCAGCTCAGCACAAGACGTACAAACTAGAAGAGAAATCAGAGCGCACACAGACTGGCTGCAGCTGAGTCTGTCCGCATGCTCTCCTCTGTGTCCTCACCTCCTCTCTGCCCCTCTGCTGTGCGGTCTTCAAGGCATTTCCTACTGGGAGGAAACCCCGGGGAAGACTCAGGACACACAGAAGGGATTATATTTCCCCACTCATTTGGGAATGCCTCAAGATCCCCCAGGAAGCATTACAGGACTTGGCCGAGGATAACGAAGTGTGGGATGAGCTCCTTAGTCTGCCATCAATAAATGGCTGAAAATGAATGAATGACTTCATACTTTTTTCTTAACGTGTTACTACACAGGCAAGGGATGCAAAACATGTGTGTGTGTGTGTGTGTGTGTGGGGGGGGGGGGGGGGGGGGGGTTCTGCCAGTTATTTTATTTGATTAAAAAAAAAACAAAAACAAGATATTAGGAAGCTTTCACCTCATTTTTTTCAGAGTGTAACTTCTGTCATATTGTTTTTCACACTGGGTTGTTTTACCCTTTATGGGCTGTGTGAAACATTTAACAAATACCTCATTCATGGACTGCAGAGTTTGAGAAACAGCCCTTTTATTATTCTCTGCTAAAAGCAAACGGGAGCATTCACACCCATTTAAAAATTGCAACTGGAACTGAGTATTGCACTGTGAAAAGAATGTGCAAGAGGATATAGTGCCCTCCAAAAGTATTTTAAACACATTTTAATTTGTTTGTGCCATTTCAAGTGGTATAGAGGATTTTTTGAAAAAGAAGACCTGAAAGTTCAGTTACAATTTGCTAGAAGGTACATCTAAGATGTAAGCCTAGATTTGATTTGCTTTTGTGAAAGAAAACCCTCCTCTGTACCACTTCATCATGAAGCTGTATAACTGGGGATACATAATGCAAAATGCGCACAATGCACAATTTCTCCATCTGTAGCCAGAGAAGACTGGGAGTTCTTCTGAGCTGCCTGGGTGTATTGGTGGCTTTCCTCACTCGTCTCCTTCTTGCACAGTCACTCAGTTTTTGAGGACTGTCTACTCCACACAGGCTTACTATAGAGTGTCGTACTTTGATTTTCTTCATAACTGTTGTAAATAAAGTCCAAGACATTCAGTGGCTTGGAAATGTTCATGTATCCATCCCCTGACTTGTCTGAAGAAAACTAGCAATAAGACTGATTTACAGGTATTATACCAAAGGGTCCCACTATTTATGCAACCCATCATCTTGGCTTTTATATTTTTAAAGTTGTAGAGATTTGGTTTGAGTTTAAGGAAGACTTTTTTTTATTATTTTTATATTGAGAAGCCAGATTTACTTTTTGTTTGAAATGGCATAAACAAATGAAAATGCATGAAATACCAAGGGCCTGAATACTTTTGGAGGGCACTATAAATCATTAAGGTCTAGTCTGGCAGCACGTGCTGGCACCCTGGGTTGGTACATCTGCCACAGTATGAAACCACCTTGGGTACGCTTGAATGTAAAACTCACAGTTACAAATGGGAAGAGATCTAAAAATGCTGTAATTCTGGTGTGGACACACTGAGGCAACTTGTAAGCTTACAACAAACATTTTCCATCACTTAAGTGTTTAAAAAAATGTTAGCAGGATCAGACATGTCAGTTGGAGACATTTTCCATATTTTGTCACATGGAATGTGTGCTGCTTGGTCAATTAGATCAAATTAGAGTCTTATTTGTGGTTTCTACTTTAGGTGGGCAAAAGACAAGAGAGTTGTGCTTGCAACTTCTCTTGAAAGGAAAAAGTGGGCGGCGATTCGACCCCTTCCAACCAAGAAGCCCATCCCATCTCAATTTGAGGTATGTTTCCATCAATTACGACAGGAGCATTTGTTTCTCCCAGCCCCCAGCAGTTAGTTCAGTTTCAGTTAATGCACAGTACTTCCTTTCAGATTTGCATGCATGTGACAGCTGGCAAGAAGTGTCAATACATCGGGAACTGCACCTTTGCTCACAGCGTAGAAGAAAGAGACCTTTGGGGCTACATGAAGGAAAACAACAGTGAGTTTGATTTACTTTTTTTTTTTTAAGACGTTTGTGTTTATAGAGTTCTTTCAGATGTGCATCAGTCGCCACATCTTTTATGAAGCTGTAAACGCACTCCGTACGTCCTTTGTAGTTCCAGATATGGATCAGCTGTACGAGATGTGGCTTCAGTCTCAGAAGCCTGGCTGGGGCGAAGAATCTTCCAGTAACTCTGTTCGTGAGAACGGCAAGCAGATCCACATGCCGACAGACTATGCTGAGGAAGTGGTGAGTTCAGCAAATGTATGGTGGTCGGTGTTTGCGCCTTGTAATCATAGTTGTTGAGATACCAACGTTTTGGTACAAACCAAGTCTATCTCTATATCTATCTAGGTTCTTGAAAGTGCCAAGAAAGCTTTATAAAGGAACCCACCACTTTAATCATATTTTAGATCTTGTTCTGACTTATGGTATGGAAATAGAAGACTTAACAGTATTCCCTGAAAACTCCCTTTTGTCTGATCATTTTTTAATAACATTTACATTTACCCTGATGGACTACCCTGCAGTGGGGAATAAGTTTCATTACACTAGAAGTCTTTCAGAAAGCGCTGTAACTAGGTTTAAGGATATGATTCCTTCTTTATGTTCTCTGTCATATACCAACACAGAGCAGAGTAGCTACCTAAACTCTGTAAGGGAGATAGAGTATCTTGTCAATAGTTTTACATCCTCATTGAAGACAACTTTGGATGCTGTAGCTCCTCTGAAAAAGAGAGCTTTAAATCAGAAGTGTCTGACTCCGTGGTATAACTCACAAACTCGTAGCTTAAAGCAGATAACCCGTAAGTTGGAGAGGAAATGGCGTCTCACTAATTTAGAAGATCTTCACTTAGCCTGGAAAAAGAGTTTGTTGCTCTATAAGAAAGCCCTTCGTGAAGCTAGGACATCTTTCTACTCATCACTAATTGAAGAAAATAAGAACAACCCCAGGTTTCTTTTCAGCACTGTAGCCAGGCTGACAAAGAGTCAGAGCTCTATTGAGCTGAGTATTCCATTAACTTGAACTAGTAATGACTTCATGACTTTCTTTGCTAACAAAATTTTGACTATTAGAGAAAAAATTACTCATAACCATCCCAAAGATGTATCGTTATCTTTGGCTGCTTTCAGTGATGCCGGTATTTGGTTAGACTCTTTCTCTCCGATTGTTCTGTCTGAGTTATTTTCATTAGTTACTTCATCCAAACCATCAATATGCTTATTAGACCCCATTCCTGCCAGGCTGCTCAAGGAAGTCCTACCATTATTTAATGCTTCAATCTTAAATATGATCAATCTATCTTTGTTAGTTGGTTATGTACCACAGGCCTTTAAGGTGGCAGTAATTAAACCATTACTTAAAAAGCCATCACTTGACCCAGCTATCTTAGCTAATTATAGGCCAATCTCCAACCTTCCTTTTCTCTCAAAGATTCTTGAGAGGGTAGTTGTAAAACAGCTAACTGATCACCTGCAGAGGAATGGTCTATTTGAAGCGTTTCAGTCAGGTTTTAGAATTCATCATAGTACAGAAACAGCATTAGTGAAGGTTACAAATGATCTTCTTATGGCTTCGGACAGTGGACTTATCTCTGTGCTTGTTCTGTTGGACCTCAGTGCTGCTTTTGATACTGTTGACCATAAAATTTTATTACAGAGATTAGAGCATGTCATAGGTATTAAAGGCATTGCGCTGCGGTGGTTTGAATCATATTTGTCTAATAGATTACAGTTTGTTCATGTAAATGGGGAATCTTCTTCACAGACTAAAGTTAATTATGGAGTTCCACAAGGTTCTGTGCTAGGACCAATTTTATTCACTTTATACATGCTTCCCTTGGGCAGTATTATTAGACGGTATTGCTTAAATTTTCATTGTTACGCAGATGATACCCAGCTTTATCTATCCATGAAGCCAGAGGATACACACCAATTAGCTAAACTGCAGGATTGTCTTACAGACATAAAGACATGGATGACCTCTAATTTCCTGCTTTTAAACTCAGATAAAACTGAAGTTATTGTACTTGGCCCCACAAATCTTAGAAGCATGGTGTCTAACCAGATCGTTACTCTGGATGGCATTTCCCTGATCTCTAGTAATACAGTGAGAAATCTTGGAGTTATTTTTGATCAGGATATGTCATTCAAAGCGCATATTAAACAAATATGTAGGACTGCCTTTTGCATTTACGCAATATCTCTAAAATCAGAAAGGTCTTGTCTCAGAGTGATGCTGAAAAATTAATTCATGCATTTATTTCCTCTAGGCTGGACTATTGTAATTCATTATTATCAGGTTGTCCTAAAAGTTCCCTAAAAAGCCTTCAGTTGGTTCAGAATGCTGCAGCTAGAGTACTGACGGGGACTAGCAGGAGAGAGCATATCTCACCCGTGTTGGCCTCCCTTCATTGGCTTCCTGTTAATGCTAGAATAGAATTTAAAATTCTTCTTCTTACTTATAAGGTTTTGAATAATCAGGTCCCATCTTATCTTAGGGACCTCGTAGTACCATATTACCCCATTAGAGCGCTTCGCTCTCAGACTGCGGGCTTACTTGTAGTTCCTAGGGTTTGTAAGAGTAGAATGGGAGGCAGAGCCTTCAGCTTTCAGGCTCCTCTCCTGTGGAACCAGCTCCCAATTCAGATCAGGGAGACAGATACCCTCTCTACTTTTAAGATTAGGCTTAAAACTTTCCTTTTCGCTAAGGCTTATAGTTAGGGCTGGATCGGGTGACCCTGGACCATCCCTTGGTTATGTTGCTTTAGACGTAGACTGTGGGGGGGTTCCCATGATGCACTGTTTCTTTCTCTTTTTGCTCCGTATGCATCACTCTGCATTTAATCATTAGTGATCGATCTCTTTTTCCTGGTTCTTTCCCTCAGCCCCAACCAGTCTCAGCAGAAGACTGCCCCTCCCTGAGCCTGGTTCTGCTGGAGGTTTCTTCCTGTTAAAAGGGAGTTTTCCTTCCCACTGTGGCCAAGTGCTTGCTCATAGGGGTCGTTTTGACCGTTGGGGTTTTTCATAATTATTGTATGGCCTTGCCTTGCAATGTGGAGCGCCTTGGGGCAACTGTTTGTTGTGATTTGGCGCTATATAAGAAAAAAGTTGATTGATTGATTGAAATAACACTGGTTTCTACCCAAAAAAAAGTTCTTGCATGGACTTTGAGAGCTAATTTAGGGTGATTTTGGCATAGAATCTGAACTCACATTTCCTCTAATCACTTTTTTTTTTTTTTTTTTTTGCAATTTGCATGTTCCATATTGATGGATTCTGCAAATGTTGCTCATTCAGAAGTTTGACACCACTAATCCTGCTTCAAAAGAATAGTGTTCTAAACAGGTTTGCGAAATGTGAACAAGAGCCATATCGTTTATGGTGCCGAAGAGGTGTGCGAGACTGCAGCTTTTGCTTCAGTGCTTGATACGAGAATGTTTTCATATCTCAAAAACGTGATTGGGAAGAACTAACACCATATTACCCAAAATCTGTTGGAAAAACTCCATGCAAGAAAAATTGTGTTGACCAGTGTAATGCGGTCAGCTCTTAATGTTTAGTTTCCTTGCTTCGGGCAACTAAGTGAAATGTGTAAAGCTGCCAGTATGTTTTTATGAATGAGCTTCACCATAAAATTTTAACATTAAAATAATGGCATCTGTATCGCCAAAAGATCATTGTGGTCCTATGGAGTAAACGGGCTAAGCGAGAACAAACATCTGTTCAAGAAGTAATTTAGGAAAGCTTCACATGGGAATTAAGTTCCAACTATACGCTCTTGGCTTTAGAAGACTATTAAATTGCTGCCTGCAAGTATCGTCCTTGTTTATCAGAAGGCGGTGCTCCAAACATGCTAAGATCCAGGGTCTCTGACTTTCAAAGAAAATAACTTTCAGTAGTGTGATTGAACAATTTGTAATCACTCTCGTTGCTGTTTCGTCTTTTCACAGGCTGGTAATCACTGTTGGCTGTGCGGTAAAAACTGCAATAGTGAGAAGCAGTGGCAGCAGCATATCACTTCAGAAAAACACAAGGAGCGAGTTTTCAACTCTGAGGATGATCAGAACTGCTGGCAGTATCGATTTCCCACGGGCACTTTTAAAGTTTGCGAGCGGTAAGACCAGTGTCCTCAGAACAGGCTCGAGGAGGCATGTGTTGCTTCTAACCCTCTTTACGTCTGATCTCGTGCGTTTGTTGTTTTTTTTTTGGAACAGGTTCCTCAAAGGCACGTGCACGGAGGAGGACTTGTGTAAGCTGGCCCATGGGGAGCAGGAACTAAAAGAGTGGCTGGAACGCCGTGAATTCCTTTTGATGAAACTTGCCAAAGCCAGAAAAGACCATCTTATAGCACCGAACGACAATGACTTTGGAAAATACAGTTTTCTGCTTAAAGACATTAAGTAAATGACGTAGACATGATCCCTGACAAAGAAAGCAGTATTGTGTGGCACAAACAGTCTTGAGACGGGGGTGATCCTTCAGGTCCCACGTGGAAGGAGGGAAACACCCTGATCTCACAGCATGATTTTACTGAAGGGCTCTCCGACCCCGCCCTCTGATTGGTGGTTGGTTTACTCTGTAAAGGCGTGTTACTGTTAACAGTGAATGTTACATGGGACATTCCTGGAGCTTTGCTATGCACCTTTCAGAATAACTGAAACTGGTGATGAAAATAGCATGTGTAAACCTCAATCAGAGACACGATCAGATACTTATAAAATTCAATTCTTAAGCAGGTTCTGTGTTAATGACCTTTACCCTTCAGTAAGTTTTAAGTATGAGATACTTAAAAAAAAAAAATCAAGTGTTGAGTTAACATTATCTTATTTTAAATTGTCAACATTTTCAATTTACATTTGTGTAATAGTGTTACCAGTGTATTGGGCACCAACCAAATAAAGGATTTTTTTTAAAACTGATGTTTAGATTGCTGTGTTTTAATATTTACACATCAGCGCAGTCAGAAGCGAAGTTCAGTAGACTATTTATTCAGAGATAAAATTGTACATCCACTACTTTGTGAGTTATCTCAAATGGAACCTCCATTAGTCCACAGGCCAGACAACCTAACAACAACACTTGAGAGAACTAAACACAAGAAAGCATGGTGGCCATCCCAGTGTGGCTGCTGTAGCCAGGTAGGGGTTCAACATTTAAAAAAAAAAAAAAGCTACAGTCATATTGAAAAGTACATTTGTTCATAAAGATCCAAAGGGTAATTGCTTGGACTACCTATGACAGAATGGGGTAAAAAAAAAAAAAGTCAAGTTCAGTTTGTACAGGAGTCAAAAGTTAAAATTGCTCCAGTTTAGGTTATAAAACTAGGCAAATTATTGGTTGAGCTAATTGGGTAATAAAAAAGCCATAATTGAATTGAATTACCTTTAGCCAAACTTGAAGCAACTTTTTGATGTTTTTACCTCATACAGGCCATCCAAACTGTATCCTTTAGAAATCTTTATGATCAGATGGTATAGTTTAATATGACCACAGCATTTTTAAATGTTGACCCCTGCCCCCATCCTCCTGACAGCCAGGGATGACCACCATACATTTTCATGCATGCCATGGTATAGTGAGGCTGGATTCTAGGTGCTGTTTACATCGCTACAGCAGATCACACATCTCCATGTCACCCTATATGTGATCTTTGTGCAGTTTTATACCAGATGCCCTTCTTGATCCCAGACTCTTCCTGACTCAGCTCTCCATTTTCATCTAAGCTTTATCTTGTTCGCCCCCCAGTGGCTGAGTTTTGCCAATACAATCTTGTGTTAAATCGGGGGGGAACCCCAGCAGGTTTCACAAACCTCTACAATGGAGCGGTTACAGATTTGCTCCTCTTGTTATGGTCTGGTGATGTCAGGTCTTGGATCATGCAGTGGGGTTGTTGCCTCCATCACACTATGGTCACAGACCAGTTGTCTGCCTCGTTGGTTGCCATCCAGGACCAAGTTTGTGACAAAGTGACAGTGACCAAAGACATCAAGCTGTTGTCTTTGGTCACTGTCACGCAACCATACAGTAACACAAGAAGCACAAGGACCCAAAAAACATGGACATTCTGCAAAGACAAGTCACTCCTCAAAGAGATGCACGTCTGATGGCAGAGTCCAGGAAGGCACTGAAATCCTGGATGTTTGTCTTTGACTGTCATAAACCCAGACACTCGGATTCCTCACTCAGCTTCAAGTACTTATGGATCTGTTAATTTTTTGGTAAATACTCCAGATGAGTCCGTGTTTAACATTTTAACATTCTTTAAATTTAACATTCTGCTCATATTTGATCACAGCATGACGGCCTGTATATTTATAAAAAAAAAAAATGTTCAGAAAGACAAATCTGTGTTTACAGTCTTAACGGCTGAGTGTGTCCGTGTCCATGGTTCATTTCACTCTGCACACACCTCTGATCCTGGTTTGTGGAGTCTGATTTTATCCTGCTGCCATCCAGTAGATTCTGCTGTGAGGTGGGTCTCTAACCCCCCTCCCCAACTGTCAGAATACTCGTCCAGACATTTGATGCGCAGGTTGTCATATTTCCACCCACACGGGTGTCTTCAAGTCAGCAGCACCTCCTGCAGGTCCTCCACCTCCAGCTTCCACATCCGTCTGTGGAGCGTGGTGAGCTCAGAGAGGTCTGCCATTTTGACGGCCTGGATGACGGGCTCCGGCGAGGCGGCCCGGATGACACCCATCACCATCATGTAGCTGCCTGTTTAAAAAAAAAAACTGGTTCGAGAACACTGAACTGCTACAGTCCGTTACTGGGTGACAAGCCACAGCTTAATAATTAAGGATTTTCTCAGGGGATGAATGCATGAATATTTCTAATAAGTTTGACTTTGACCATCAGTCATCAAGTACAAACAGTGTGGTACTGGATGGCAATCCATCTGGAGTAGGCAGTTCTCAAAATCTGAAGAAAGCAAGGGCGAGGGAAGCCACCAAGATGCCAGAACTTTAAAAGGAGTTAAGAGGCTTCTGCGGCTGTGTGATCAGAAACTGCATTGTACAGCTTTTGTCTGCTACATTACCATTTGCACAGCTTCAGTGGAACAGGGTGTGAAAATTTCAGCTCGTCTGCCAGAAGGCACGTGGAGACTGGAGCCTACATTTCTACATTTGATGTGTTTGTGTTGCAAATTCTGTTCCACCATGAGGTGTGACTTCAGCAACAGATAAAAACTGCACCATACATACATAGGCCGTGGGCCAGAAATGGTCCCCTTCTCACACACACACACACACAAAACAAAATTCATCTTTTTTTTTTTTTCTTCAGTCTTACATAAATTTAGCATTGAAAATATTGGGATGCTCTGGCTTACATTCATGTATCCAAACTGTCTTTGATAATGTGCAAATAATAAACAGATTGCATCCCAGTATTTAACATATTTTCAGAAGTGGGTGACTTGGTGGCTTTCCTCACCTGTACACTTCACTCAGGTTTTAGAATGGCCTCTTTCAGACAGAATTAAATATACCGATTTGTGGTGTTTATGATGTCAGTGAATATCAAGACTTTCTCTTCATGTCTGAATTAAGGCTGAAAGTTTAAACTACAACCACACGCTGTTTATTCTCCATTAGTGGTGATGTAGAAGAAAAACTCAGTGTAAATAATAAATAAATCCTTAGGAGGGTTTAGTTTTCAGCACTAGCTATCCGCTAGCTAACTAGTTACCAGGCTACATCTGAACTGTGGTGGTTGATGAATTCACCTGGAGACAAACACGGTTTTCCTTTGGGAATGGTGTTGATGCCCTGGACGACAAAGGTACCGGTTTCGTCCATCAGGAGCACCGTGTCTCGGTGCAGCTGGACCTCCAGCACAGTTCCCTGCATCCACACCATGGATACCGGCAGAGAGCGGGCCCGGCCCGGGCGCAGCACGCACTCGAGCCTGCCGTCGGCGCTTCTCTGGCTCTCTGCCGTCCTCAGCTGCCCTGACAGAACTTTAACAGGAGGAGGACGTGTCGTTTTCTCCCCAGTGTTCATTATCAACTACAGGGGAAGTTTTCTGACTGGACGGACGGAGCCTTGACCCGCTTTACCGCGTACTCAAGACAGAAAATACAAAACGTATCCTTCCGCTGAGTTCCTTCAAAATAAAAGCATCGCTTCAGGTAGCTTGTGCAAAATGCATGTTAACATACCTACACAAATAATGACACAGATTGGAATGCACCATGGAACATTGTCAAGCATGGTGGCCTGCAAATAGTCCGGATCTTAATCCACTGAAAATCTTTGGTGGAAGTTGAAGAAAATGGTCCATGACAAGGCTCCAACCTGCAAAGCTGATCTGGAAACAGCAATCAGAGAAAGTTGGAGCCAGATTGATGAGGAGTACTGTTTGTCACTCATTAAGTCCATGCTTCAGAGACTGCAAGCTGTTATAAAAGCCAGAGGTGGTGCAACAAAATACTAGTGATGTGTTGGGAGCGTTGTTTTGTTTTTCATGATTCCATATTTTTTTCCCTCTGCTTGGTCTAAAAAAGTAACTAAAAAAGTTACTGACTGCCACAGTTTTTTTTTTTTCCTGATTTCTCATAGTGTTTCTTAAAGCCAGAAAGTTGCCATTTGAAATGACTTTAGTTTTGTGTCATGTCTGTGATCTGCTTTTTTTCTCCAAGATTAAACTGAATGAACATCCTTCGAGGCCGGTGATTCCATAATTTTTGCCAGGGGTTGTATATATAATACTTTCTGTAGAGTGAAGCAGATGAGACACTACAACACCCCCTGGATGGGGTGCCATTCCATCGTAGGTTCCTTCCCAAGCCAAGAGCCGTTTTCCATTTACAACAGTTCCTGTACATTTATTGGTAGTCGTGTTTCATCCCATCTGGACTTCTCATCTTTTTTATGTTTTTTTTTTTTTTTTTCTGTTCTTCAGCTTTGTAAAACTTTGCAAAACTGTAACTGTTAGTATGGCCTAAGCAGTGGGTCACCCCTTTGAGTCTGGTCTGCTTGAGGTTTCTTCCTCAATATCAGAGGGAGTTTTCCCTTACCACTGGTGCCTGTGTGCTGCTCTCAGGGATGGTAAGGTTAGACCTTACTTGTGTGAAGCACATTGAGGCAGCTTTGTTGTGATTTGGCGCTATATAATTGAATACAGCCACCTGCTCTGCCTCCTACTGCTGGTTTGTGAAAAATGGAGTTGCCTCAGAGTAATAGCTAAAACTGATCACGTATTATTATTATTTGAGCACAGCTGACTTGGACATGGGAGCCCACGCAATTACTAGAAGAGTTTCGACCAGATTTTAACCATTCTTTGTGATTATGTGAATGAGTGAGACCAACCAAGGACAAACTCATTTGATTTAGAGAAAAATCAGTTAAGTCAAGGTTAAAGGTCAAAATTTGTGTACCAGTGTTTACACATAGTAATATTTTGAATGGCTACGCTGAAGAATTGTTTAAACCTAACCTATGGTTTATATTAAACACAAATATGAGATATGTCAACTTTCTCTTGTTAACATGACCTGTGACTCTGAAAGGCCAAACTTGAGGTTACAGCAGTTTCACTCAGTTTAGAGCCTGTATGGATTAACATGGTGACAGGTTAGTGTTTGGTTCCATTTTGGATAGAACTGATCAAATATCAAGGCCACACACATCCAATATTAGGAGTGAACCAAAAATAAGGAATCAACACAACTTGGTGTCCAACAAATAAGGTTGTGGTTGTTGCACTCTTTGCCTTTTCACCCAGTGACTGCTGGGAAAGGCTCCAGCTCCTCTGTGACCCTTAAATTGGAATAAGCAGGTGCAGGAAATGAATGAATTTAAAGTAGTCTTGCAAATGAGCTGTATTCAATCATGTGTGCTGCTCATTACATGCTGAAAGCATGTAAAGAAAACCTTGCATATGCATCACAATAATTAGAAATAAACAATGTTGGTATATTTTGTAAGGTTTTTACTGTTTTGTGAAGTGGAAAATGTTTTCCTATCCTGTATTCTATTTGTGCAGCAACCGTAGGAGCATATTACTAACTAAATGAAATCAGTCTAAATTTCTGTAATAGATTACAAAACAGCAGGCAACAAACTCAACAAGAAGAGGAGCTGGAGGTTTGTTTTAAAACTACAATACTGAATCCCAGAGTATGACTTTGGAACAGAAACACAAGTCAGTTTTTTGAGGATTTAGGCAGCTTATGTGTGTATCAGTCAATATAGGGACACTGACCAACCCACTTGCCTTTCTGTTCTATGAAAGAATATTGTCAAAATGTCAACCATATATTCAGACAAAACAAGTCCACTGCGTTCCTTTGTTTAAATAAGATTTATTTCTTTACGAATAACTGAAGAAAAGTGTTAGCAATTTCTGTACAATTATATCTTTGTTGTCCCTTGGATTTCTGAAAACCTTGTATGATTGACAGGTTTGAGAAATATGCTGCCACATAGTGCTGTATTTTTGTTTTTTAAACCTAAAATGGATCTGGTTAGTCCACAGGTATCTGTCTGTTTCATTCTAATATAATCCAAGAAGGAGTTCGTTAAGCCTCACTGTTGTCTCCAGTTTGATTTTTCATTAGCTCCTCTTCTCTCCATCAGTTCAGCATTGTCTTAAAAGAGGCACATTAGAAATACTGCCATTTCCCAAGGACTGTGTCTTTGATTGCATCCACAAACTGTGCAGGCACCCAGTAGACCCAATACTGAGAGGCTTCCGTTGGACCCAGCTGAAAAGCCTGCAAAATTGGAAAAACCCATTAGCGATTTGTAACTAATAGTGTAAGCACACTACTGTACAGTCATAAAACTCAGGACACAAATACTGAATCCAGAGCATTGAACACCCTTTCTGTTAATGGTAAATGGACTGTATTTATATAGCGCTTTTCTATCTGCATCAGACGCTCAAAGCACGTTACAATTATGCCTCACATTCACCCATTCACACAAACACACACACACCGCTGCCATGCAAGGCGCTCACTGCACACCGGGAGTAGCTTTGGGATTAAGGACCTTGCCCAAGGGCCCTTAGTGATCTTTCCGTTCAGGCTGGGGTTTGAACCGAGGATCCTCTGGTCCCAAGCCCAATGCTTTTCCACTAAACATCACCTCCCTCCCTGTTAGATGTTATACCATTATACTGTTCATTTTCTTATTTTTTCCTTTGTGATTTTATTCCTTATTGAACATTTTTGTCACAAGATGTTAAGGAGGGAAAACAACACACACAGAGCATATGTTAATTTAGAAGCTTTAACTTATAGATTTTTGTGCTGTACCCAGTAATCAGAGATAAATCTCTATCAATATATTCACAATGTAACACTGATGAACAATGACATTCGAAATGCCCACACACCAGTTTGTCTCACAGTCAAATATCAGTGTTGTAAACACTTAAGCATCTATTAATTTCAGGAAAAGGTGATGAAATAACATCAGAATCAGTTTCTACTATACAAAATGGCAAAGAAAAGGACAAATCTTTCCATCTTACATGTATGATGGAATGTTTTGCCAGTATTGCGCTGACAGGTCTTTTGGGGTTTTTTTTTTTTTTTTTGGCTGACTCTGATTTCACTAACAACACACAACACAAAAAAAAAAAAAAACAGACAAGTCTTTAGACATAAAGGTTAGACAATACAGACAGTCCCATGGGAATGGCTGTCGGCATGCCGAATGTGAAGGGCTTTCCTGCTGCCGCCGATTTGTCGCTGGGCCCGACTGGTATAGATTTGGCTAAGAATCCTTTAGCTGAAACGCATGAATTCAGACAAGCATGCTCGATCTGCTTCGTGAAAACTGGTATGGAATTTGTGTTCACTGGTGCAGTTGTGTGTTTTTTTTTTTGTTTTTTTTTTTGTCATGCAGTGTCAAATGACAGCAGTACTTATTTCTTAAATGTTTTTAATTTCCGTCTGCATAGGGCCTGGTGTGTTGGATTACACACTTCACACTGAAGATCATAAATGCAAAAAGGATGCTTTACTTGGCAGAATAAAGCACTCTGCAGACAAAACATGGAAGCTCATTCGCCCCAGACCAACAAAAACGCAATATGTTGGACCTTATTACATTTGCAAAGGTAATATTTAAACATCCCTGACGACGTGTTTGCACATGACTTAAAAAAATTAATATCTGATTGAATCCTCTAAAGCTACCATTGAATGCTTAAAATGAAACCATTCAATACCATATTCAGTTTATTGTCGTTATACTGTGCTTGGGGCATGTACACCGCAAAAGTAATTTGTGCGCAAAACACATTTCCTAGTGGAGTATTCCTTTGATGTAGCTGCAGAATATATGGAATAGATGTGCTGCATGAATGCAGCTGACCCATGTCGATGCTGTCAAATCAGCCGCAAACGCCTCATCACCACGTCAGTATGAACAGGGTATAACTGGTGGAAAAACAGTGAAAGAGTTTCCCAAAATTTATATTAAAACCTGTGCATGAGTTTTAATGTCTTGGCCAGATTTTGTATCATCTTCAGCAGCAATAGACACAATTTGCTTCATAGTAGCATGAGAATTTAGTGCGGCACATCAGCTACACTGTGGCACCTTGGTTGCAGACTCCTGTGTGACTCCAAAAATGTGTCTTTTTGCAAGTCTCGGGCTGGTAGTGAAATGGCAGAGAAGCCAGTGAACCTCAGACTGAGGGCTAATAATTATCAGCCATGGTGCCCACCAAAATCCTGTTATTGTATCATGAGACAAGACACTGGATTTTGTGAGGCACCCCTTGTTGTCTATTAAGTGAAGGAAAACACAGCTACCTGTCTGTCTATACCCATATATGATTTTTACTGTCTGTATATGGCATCTATCATAATTCTCTAAGGCCCAAATCTGTGTTATTTGTTTGCCTGTCCAACGAAAAAAACAAAATGAAAGCAACACAACATAGTATTTGTTGTTTTTTTTTTGGGGGGGGGGGTTGTAAAGCACATTATGAATCCCATCACTCACAGTGGAGGCATTCATCTCATGCTAACGTTAGCCTGATAGCATTGCAATACCATGTGAATGTTAGCACGCTAAACTAGGTTTCTTTCCAACATTGGCCTGTTAGTACTGCATTGGCATCGTTAATTCGCTAACATTTTACGTGTATTTTTTTTTTGCTTGTTTTTTGAAGCACATAAAATCTTGTTGCTCACAATGGAAGCACTCAACTCATACTAATGTTAACTGCGATGTCACTGCGTTGATGTTGCCCCTAGCGCTAAGATTGCGCCAAGCCATTTATACAGTATATAGTAGGATTTTAAGATAAACTAAGGAAACAGTGCTGCAACACAATAGATTATGGGCTGTATAATCAGTATCCCTTTGGATTTTTGAGACCATCACCTGTGTGAAAATGTTGGCAACTGAAAGCCTGTGGTACCCAAGCAACATAGTTTTTTCACACTCATGCATTTTGAGCGTTAGTGAGAACCGTTAGCCCAAAATGTCAGCATGCATAAAAGTAAGTCCCTTCGGCTGCTCCAAAGTCTTACATTTTGGAACATATTCTTAAAAAAAATTAAAAAAAAAATGCACATTCTTTGAAAATGGTACTACTTTGCACTTTGACGTAAAAATGCAATTAAAATACATGTCTGCTTCATCCAAAGACAGCACATCTTGTTCACTATAGGCAGCCATGTTGTCACCACACATCACCGAACCGCTGTTACGGTGATTGTCATTGGCCAGTTGCTTGGTTAGATCCGTTCTAAGCTTAGCGGATATTTTTAATATGCAAACAATGAATTAAAAATCGAAATCGCACAAAGTACTCTGTATTATTGCGCAACGTGTAGTCTATATTATTGTTCTTCCAAAATGTCATTTGTAAGACATAGCTGAGTAATAAGACATTTGTCATGTTTTCTTTGGTGTTTGATTTGTTGCTGATGCTCAATATCTTCTTTTTGGTGCTTTCAGAGGTGGCTGTTGGAAAGGAGTGCCTGTATCCCGGTCACTGCACATTTGCATACTGCCAGGAAGAGATTGATGTTTGGACTCTAGAGCGAAAAGGGTTTATCTCCAGGGAGCTACTTTTTGATCCTTTTGGGCACAGTGCCAATGTGAGGTTGAATATCCCAAAGATCTTGCAGGAGCATCATGGGATATTCATGTTTCTCTGTGGAGTGAGTATCTCGTTTTGGACCAGATGTCACACTTAGTGTGGTGAGGTGCATCTAATATTTCAGTGGAACGTAACGGGGGGCTTTATGCTGTCTGCCCTTTTCTGGGGTGAAAGGGTTGGAGATGGTGAGGAAATGGGCCAGATGGAGTAAGAATGAGCTTGATTCCTAGTTTTACCCGAGTACAAAAAATAACTTGAAGGGTGCTCAGGGACCACATACTTCTGCTGACGCAAGTATCTATGCCGACTTACAGAGGGAAGAATTTAAAATGTTTTTCGGTATTAGTGACTTCACTACAACATAATATAGAAGTCATAGTTGTTGCAGGGATATTCATCCTTTGTGATGTCATTTGATTTGTTTTTGGAATACCTTAAAAGAAGCAGCAATAGCCTGGAAATAGAAACATCAACGCTAAATGCTAAAGCTTCCATCTAAAATGTGGTGTTGGTTCTGAGATGGACAACCCATGTCACTATACTTCATATCCTCTGTATATTGATGCATCATCTTACACAACAATTTTTTTAAGTTTTTCTGATTTTTATTTTTTTACGTTTTTCTGAGTTACCAGCCAATAAGCTGCTAACCCTTGGCGTTGGCGTTGTCCATTTATTGCGATATATTGTGATTTTTTTTTTTTTTTTTTTTTTTGCAAGAGTGTAATATGGGTCATTTACATTATTCTAGTCTAAAAATCATATTCATAGATTCGTTCGTTTGGAGATTTTCGCAAATGTTTTTTGTAATTTTGTCAAGGATGTAATATGGGTCGTTGACATATATCAGGTCAAACAGTTATAAATTCATTCGTTAGGAAATGGCGGTCATTTTTATGCCGAAAAATCTTCTGCAAAACTGTCTGATAACTTTTCTTTTAATTTAACAAGGGCACAATATTGGTAATTGACATTGTTCCTGTCCCAAAATTATTTGCATAAATTTGTTTGTTTTGGAAATGGTGGCCATTTTTAGAGGGCCCTTGGCTCTCTGGTTATTTACTTGACGACGTGGAGTGAATATTCTGGGGGGGGGGGGGTTATAGTGATCAGCATGCCTGTCTGTCCATTTTCACTTGTTAGTGTGATATCTCAAGAGCCAGATATCTGGAGACCTTGGGGTCAATTTCAAGGTCACAGTGAGATGTTCAATATATTGTGATTTGCCACTCTTGTTAGCGGAAAGCTCAAGAACTAGTTGACCAATTTAATTTATATTTAGCATAAGGGTGTACTTGATTCCCTGACACTTTATATTACTGATTTGTGGGGACCGGGGGGGATATGTCATCTCCTGATGTCTCTTTTTTTTCTTAGTCCTGTCACTTTCATCTAATTGAATAAATTATGTATAAATATTCCATATACACATTATGCAGCAAAACATAAACCAGTGGCTTCAAATGAATTTCAGAAAGTGCTGGTTTCATTACAACTTAAAAAAAAAAATTGTGGCATTTTCACTGGTTAACGTGCACTTCCTCCAGGATTGTTGTGTTGGCCCATGGCCCAGAAATGCATTAATCCCACATCTAGATGATCTGCACAAGATGGGTTTCCATGTTAACTGTGCTTTGGTGAAACTACACCTCTGCCTGTAGTTCTAGTTCTACTCGGTTAAGGGAGGGCAAACGGGTGTTTTGTACCTTGACAGAGGTATGTAGCGGTAAGGTCACTTTCGGTTTGTGTGAGCACATTCCCATCTAACTTTTTAAAGAGGATGTTGTGTACGCATGTTTTTGTCAGTAAACCACCTCTTTAATCAGATTGTATGTAGCTATGGGATGGATTTTCATGCTCATGCAGATGACTTGCAGATGTACGTGCCTGTTATGTAGATAACGTCTCATATTGCAAAACTGGAGGCTTGTCTGCAGTAAAACACTGGCTGTTCTAATTTTCTCCTTTTGAAATCTGATATATAGTGACATCTTTATGATCAGTTTACATTCTCTCTGGTGATTGTGGGATTTATCATAGAGGAAAAAATTAAAACATTGCAGCGTGATGTTTTCATCTTGCATATTAGAGAGGTGACTAAGACAGTCTATTTTCATTTGTGTAACATTCCAATAATTAGACCTTCCTGTAGTGAATGTTACAATTCAGATTTCTCACGTGTCCTCCATAAATGACCATTGTAATGTTCCATTTTCTGGCTTACCACATGGCTGCTAGAGATTTGAATAAAACTGAAATTTGGAGTGGAATTCAGATTTGATCTTCCGAGGCCAGCCTCTCAAGTAGAGCCTATGTATGGAAAACACTAACATATCAGGTTGATTACCACTGAATCTTTTAAGGTTATTCTTGGAACATTATTTTTGTGTTGGTTATAACTAGAATTGTTTTTCTTAAATTATTTCTATTTGTTTGTGTCTATTTTATTTGCAGTTTGAATTTTTGACTTCTAATGATTTGCATCTTCAATTTACTGTGATGTTTGTTTTTAACTATGAGAGCACTTTAGTTTCCTTAGAACTTTGTGTATGTAATATGATCTGCAGGTGTGTTTTGATCACAAACCCAGAATAATCAGCAAAACCAACAAAGATGATCCTTCACGTTGCTCCCATCCAGTGACAAAGCACGACTTTGAAGAGCATAAGTGAGTTATCTTACCTTTTTAAAAACATTAAAAACATGTTTTTGGACAGTTGTGGAAGAGTTTGTCTCAGTTCTATTTCAGATAATCACCTCACACTATTATTATTATTATTATTATTATTAGTTCCTTGTAGGTGCCTGGTTCACATTTGAAGGAGAACACAGTGCGCTATTCCAAAATCAGACCTTTGAGTCCCCTGTGCCAATTGGACCTTTGTCGCCATGAAGTTCGTTATGGCTGCGTGAGAGAAGATGACTGTTTCTATGCCCACAGTCTCGTTGAACTGAAGGTTTGGATGCTGCAGCATGAACTTGGTAAGGCTGCTCTGGGAAAGAAATGGTGAAAATGTGACTAGTGTTCCAGTAAAATGACTGCTTTGGATATTCCATTATTTTATTGTTCTAAAATGGTTTGTTTTTATTTTGTGTATTTTGTTTGCATTCATTACATAGGCATCACCCTGAAAGTATTGTCCAGGAGGTCAAAGAAGTATTGGAATTCAGCAGCTGCTTTGCAAGGAAACCAGGTGAGGTTACACAACTTTGGGGTGTAGTCATTGATTTCTCCTTTTTCTTCCCGCTTTCCTCAGTTTTTTTCTACATTTTCATTGTCAAATCTAGGGAATTGGCAGCGTAGCCTTTTCCACCTTTTAGTCTTTAAATTATTCTGTCACAGCTCCAGGCTTCATTGTTTTGCTTCTGTGGCACACAGTGAAGTGGTTCATGACTTGTAAAGTTGGTGCTGCTGATTGTTCTTTTTTTTTTCCGCTGTATGTGTGCCGTTCTAAAGATTATTAAGGTAGCTGTATTTTCTCTTTAACCGGGGAAGCTGCTCTAATGCACTGCAGCAGTAGCTGTGTCCTGATCCTTGTACGATCACACTTGTGAGAGTATAGTGGCGCTCAGTAGACTTATGAATCGGACTGGTGTAATATTTGCATCTGTTCAAAAAATGATTCATGAAGAGAAGGAAAAAAGTTGTCACGTTTATTTATTTTTAATTTAATTAGCTTATAATGTGCCAAATCACAGCAAAAGCTGTCTCAAGGCGCCTTACATGAAACAAGTCAACATAAAATTTAATAAATAATTAAAATGAATTAAATTTTCAAATATATAAATAAAAACAGAAGTAAAAGAATAAAACAATACAAAAAAAAAACTTCCCTAAGAATGTTATTTTATGGTGCTATGGCTTCTTACATCAACAAGAAAAATTAATCAGCAGGATCATTTATAATGCTCACACTGCATTAATGAGCAGAAGCTCAATTAATGTTTATTGTACAAGCACAACCTATAGGTGACGTAAACACACAATGTAATTAAACTTTTGAAAACGCCAACACATTTATAATGTAAACACCTACCTTAGATTTAACCTGTTGTTCATGTTGTCTCACACCACTCCAGATGCATGCAGGGTTCTTGCTTGTGAAAATCTGACATAATGCATTTTCCTCCTAAAAATTATACTTGCACTCTTAACTTGAAATAGTTTCTTTCATAAGACAGTCTTTTTAATCATTAATTTTATTGACTTATGCTTGTATGTGTGCATGTTTCTTCATGTGCCTTTGTCACCCACTGCAGTAAGCTAGGGACTTGTAACAGGTCTGCATGGTGAGCAGGCTTGGGCGTTAGTACTTTTTAATTATTTTAAATTCACGATCTGTTTTATTTATTTATATGTAGAATGTATTTCTAATGCATTTGACTTACACTTTCAACTAAACTAACCTACTAAGCAATGTGACGCACTTTGACCACAGAGGCCTGAACAAACATGGTCCACAGGATGCAAGTTAGTAACCCTGATTTAGTCACTGCACAGGGTTGACTTATTAATCTCTCACAGATGTCAGATTACGTATGATTCACTTCAAACCTCCCTGGGCAAAAAAAAAAAAAAATAATAATACTCCACAGAAATTTGTGTTTGAGTGGAAGGACATCTAGATGAATTAATACCTCAAGTCACCACATCGAGGGCTTTTAAATGAATTTTTAATGACGCGACATCAGAAGTTTCCATTGTGACAAAATCAGACTGATCTTACCCGAGTGATGTAGTGCAGAGATAACAGAATATTTACAGAGGAATCTTTCAAATAGTGACACAAGCACCAAATTGGTGCACAAATACTCCTTAGACATTACTCTTTTGAAAAAGCAGACAGCCCACTTGAATTTTCAGTAAGTGGTCAGGCAGGGGTCAATGAAGAATTGCACCAGGGGTCAAAATTTATTGAAACTATACCACATTGTTTGTCTGAGCATAAAGAGTCAATGAAGATAGTTTGGACTATTTATGATTGAATTCTATGGATTTATGGGATAAAAACAGCTAAACGTGTTGACAGGTCAATTTCAGTTTCTGTATGGGTCAAAAGTTAAAGTTGCTCGAGTTTTGTAAAAAGTGATGCAGATCATTGCTGGAGTTATAATAGGGTTCTTAAAAGAGTAGTTTGCACCATGTGTGGTGCTTATGTACGCATATCACATGTTTATAGAATCCAGTGGACATCAACCTTGTTTGACTTTTACTTTGGACAACAAACATTCAAAAGTTAAACCTATTCCATTTATTAATCCTATTAGCTCAATAAATAATTTGCATTACTTTTTTTTAAACCCTGTGACCTATACCAAACTACACCTTTTTTTGGGATCTTTATGATCAGACAAATGTGGTATACTTTTCAATATATTGAAGCATTTTTAAATTTGGGACCTGTGTTATTCCTTCATTGACCCCTGCCTGGCTGCCTATTGAAAATTCAAGTGGGCCATCTGCTTTTTTCAAGAGAGTAATATCTAAGGAGTATTTTTGCCAAGTTTGGTACTTGTATTACCATTTGAAAGAGTGCAGCAGATAACTGAAACAAATTGAAACGGTTTAGAAAAGGGTATTTTATACAAGGTGTTTGCCCTGTTTTGTTCTGCCCTTATCCCAGTAAAATAACACAGGTACCTTTTTTTATCTCACACAAGGGAGATAAGCCTCCTCTGTGCAGTGTTTCAGATGCACTGCACTGATAGAGGGACAAGATGTACCCATCCTCATAGAAAATACAGGGTAACATGTTGCATAAGCAAAAGGCAGCTTGAGTAAACAGGTTTCCTTATTGTGGCTGATTTATCTGTTTGCCATGGCAGAAGCAGCGTGAAAGAGTGGTAGATTTACAGAATTTATTATTTTCTTACAGACCCACACGTTAACTAGAAAACAATTCACAGCAAGTATTGGAAAAAGTCATCGTCATTCATGAGGTATTGGAAAAGTAACATCCAAAATGCTGTTTATCATATTACACATAGCTAGGATGCATAATTTAATTTTGTGAAACTTCTGTCCTGCCAAAGCATACATTGTTCTAAAAACAGATCAATATTACTTGCAACCAGACCTGTCTAAGACAATTTTCAATTAAGACAATACCAGATAGTACAAATACACTGCCTTCACATAACCGTGGGTTTGTTGACAAGCATGGCTTACCATAACTAATATGATGGAAATACAAGAATAACTTCTTGTTTATATAACTTTATCCCAATTCAAAGTTGAATATGCAGGTCAATGATTAACGCTTATTTATTTCTCAAGTCGTGTGAATTTTATGTAAATATTTCATGTGGTTTTCATCAAAATGTACACAGTGTGTACCAGATGTTTTATGGGCACATTGATTTGTCTAACAATTCAAGAGAGTTTAATAACATCATTTAAATTGCAATGCGCTGGGCACTGCACAAGTATTGTAGTAGTAGGAAATTTTAACTAATACTTTAAATCTTGTCTGCTCCACAGCTTTCTAGCACACAGAGAAGGTTTGGACCTCCAAATATGAAGCTGATGTTCGTTTGTGGTCAGTGTTGGAGAAATGGCCAACTGAGTGAAGCTGACAAGAACAAAAAGTATTGCTTAGCCAAGGCCAGACACACGTAAGTATTTGGGTTTCTTGTTCAGTTTATTTGTTTTGCATTACATAAGTCACCCCCAGGGTGCATCACAAGGGTAAGTAAGGTCTAACCTTCCCAATGCTATCTAAGGTTTTGATCAAGTCTTCCCACACCGTGGCAGTATAGCAGTCTCTCAGGACACTTTCCTGACGGAACGAGTGGTTACCAGCTGGCTTTGGACCGGGGGGGGGGGGGGGGGGGGGGGTGGACTAGGGTTGTGGTCTGACTTCCCTAGAGGGGGGAGGGGTGTGACTCTGTATGTATCCCTCACAAGAATAAGATCACGGATACAAGTGGCAGAAATGAGATTCCTCTGTCCAGTATCTTTGCTTACAATCCTGGACAGGGTGAGAAGCTCAACCATCCGGGAGAGACTGTGAGAGAGCTGCTGCTTCTTTGCATTGAAAGAATCCAGCGGAGGTGGTTCTGGCACCTAGTGAGGATGCCCCCCTAGTTGTATCCTTAAAGACACTGAGTTGCGACATCATGACGACGCCACGTGGATGCAACCTAGTGCCGAGAAGATGGTAGCCGCAACGCCAGAACACCGCAAGGGACACAAAGGACGAAGCCAGTCAGACTCCAAAAATTAAACTTTAATTTTTTTTCTGCGTCCTGTGCTCAATGCAGAAAGGAAATAGTTTAGACGCAAGTCAGAGCAAAGCAACGGTATTCAACGTGACTGTAAACCACACCCTCACAGTAAAACGTTACCCAACGCCAGTTTATGAATCCTGCTTTGTTCCATTGTTCCCAAAGTATAAATCACACAGAATTGTTTTTATACTGTGTACACAATGCAGTAAAAACTACACGCTCAAAAGCACAGAAGAAAAAAATGCTGATTGCAGGCAGCTGCGCGATGTTACCTTGTCTCACAATTGTTTTTGAATAAAGTCCAAAGTCCCTGCTCACAGCCTGATTGTCAGAGACAGGACGTGTGCACAAAATACAGTATAACTCCAGACATCGCCACATTTTCTCAGGGACAGTTCATTCGCGTGCGGACGCAGCTCGCGGTCAGAGAAGATAAACATGACAGAACTCAGCGCAGACCTGCAGCTCAGCACAAGACGTACAAACTAGAAGAGAAATCAGAGCGCACACAGACTGGCTGCAGCTGAGTCTGTCCGCATGCTCTCCTCTGTGTCCTCACCTCCTCTCTGCCCCTCTGCTGTGCGGTCTTCAAGGCATTTCCTACTGGGAGGAAACCCCGGGGAAGACTCAGGACACACAGAAGGGATTATATTTCCCCACTCATTTGGGAATGCCTCAAGATCCCCCAGGAAGCATTACAGGACTTGGCCGAGGATAACGAAGTGTGGGATGAGCTCCCTTAGTCTGCCATCAATAATGGCTGAAAATGAATGAATGACTTCATACTTTTTCTTAACGTGTTACTACACAGGCAAGGGATGCAAAAACAGTGTGTGTGTGTGTGTGGTGTGTGGGGGGGGGGGGGGGGGGGGGTTCTGCCAGTTATTTTATTTGATTAAAAAAAAAACAAAACAAGATATTAGGAAGCTTTCACCTCATTTTTTCAGAGTGTAACTTCTGTCATATTGTTTTTCACACTGGGTTGTTTTACCCTTTATGGGCTGTGTGAAACATTTAACAAATACCTCATTCATGGACTGCAGAGTTTGAGAAACAGCCCTTTTATTATTCTCTGCTAAAAGCAAACGGGAGCATTCACACCCATTTAAAATTGCAACTGGAACTGAGTATTGCACTGTGAAAAGAATGTGCAAGAGGATATAGTGCCCTCCAAAAGTATTTTAAACACATTTTAATTTGTTTGTGCCATTTCAAGTGGTATAGAGGATTTTTTGAAAAAGAAGACCTGAAAGTTCAGTTACAATTTGCTAGAAGGTACATCTAAGATGTAAGCCTAGATTTGATTTGCTTTTGTGAAAGAAAACCCTCCTCTGTACCACTTCATCATGAAGCTGTATAACTGGGGATACATAATGCAAAATGCGCACAATGCACAATTTCTCCATCTGTAGCCAGAGAAGACTGGGAGTTCTTCTGAGCTGCCTGGGTGTATTGGTGGCTTTCCTCACTCGTCTCCTTCTTGCACAGTCACTCAGTTTTTGAGGACTGTCTACTCCACACAGGCTTACTATAGAGTGTCGTACTTTGATTTTCTTCATAACTGTTGTAAATAAAGTCCAAGACATTCAGTGGCTTGGAAATGTTCATGTATCCATCCCCTGACTTGTCTGAAGAAAACTAGCAATAAGACTGATTTACAGGTATTATACCAAAGGGTCCACTATTTATGCAACCCATCATCTTGGCTTTTATATTTTTAAAGTTGTAGAGATTTGGTTTGAGTTTAAGGAAGACTTTTTTTTATTATTTTTATATTGAGAAGCCAGATTTACTTTTTGTTTGAAATGGCATAAACAAATGAAAATGCATGAAATACCAAGGGCCTGAATACTTTTGGAGGGCACTATAAATCATTAAGGTCTAGTCTGGCAGCACGTGCTGGCACCCTGGGTTGGTACATCTGCCACAGTATGAAACCACCTTGGGTACGCTTGAATGTAAAAACTCACAGTTACAAATGGGAAGAGATCTAAAAATGCTGTAATTCTGGTTGTGGACACACTGAGGCAACTTGTAAGCTTACAACAAACATTTTCCATCACTTAAGTGTTTAAAAAAATGTTAGCAGGATCAGACATGTCAGTTGGAGACATTTTCCATATTTTGTCACATGGAATGTGTGCTGCTTGGTCAATTAGATCAAATTAGAGTCTTATTTGTGTTTCTACTTTAGGTGGGCAAAAGACAAGAGAGTTGTGCTTGCAACTTCTCTTGAAAGGAAAAAGTGGGCGGCGATTCGACCCCTTCCAACCAAGAAGCCCATCCCATCTCAATTTGAGGTATGTTTCCATCAATTACGACAGGAGCATTTGTTTCTCCCAGCCCCCAGCAGTTAGTTCAGTTTCAGTTAATGCACAGTACTTCCTTTCAGATTTGCATGCATGTGACAGCTGGCAAGAAGTGTCAATACATCGGGAACTGCACCTTTGCTCACAGCGTAGAAGAAAGAGACCTTTGGGGCTACATGAAGGAAAACAACAGTGAGTTTGATTTACTTTTTTTTTTTTTAAGACGTTTGTGTTTATAGAGTTCTTTCAGATGTGCATCAGTCGCCACATCTTTTATGAAGCTGTAAACGCACTCCGTACGTCCTTTGTAGTTCCAGATATGGATCAGCTGTACGAGATGTGGCTTCAGTCTCAGAAGCCTGGCTGGGGCGAAGAATCTTCCAGTAACTCTGTTCGTGAGAACGGCAAGCAGATCCACATGCCGACAGACTATGCTGAGGAAGTGGTGAGTTCAGCAAATGTATGGTGGTCGGTGTTTGCGCCTTGTAATCATAGTTGTTGAGATACCAACGTTTTGGTACAAACCAAGTCTATCTCTATATCTATCTAGGTTCTTGAAAGTGCCAAGAAAGCTTTATAAAGGAACCCACCACTTTAATCATATTTTAGATCTTGTTCTGACTTATGGTATGGAAATAGAAAGACTTAACAGTATTCCCTGAAAAACTCCCTTTTGTCTGATCATTTTTAATAACATTTACATTTACCCTGATGGACTACCCTGCAGTGGGGAATAAGTTTCATTACACTAGAAGTCTTTCAGAAAGCGCTGTAACTAGGTTTAAGGATATGATTCCTTCTTTATGTTCTCTGTCATATACCAACCACAGAGCAGAGTAGCTACCTAAACTCTGTAAGGGAGATAGAGTATCTTGTCAATAGTTTTACATCCTCATTGAAGACAACTTTGGATGCTGTAGCTCCTCTGAAAAAGAGAGCTTTAATCAGAAGTGTCTGACTCCGTGGTATAACTCACAAACTCGTAGCTTAAAGCAGATAACCCGTAAGTTGGAGAGGAAATGGCGTCTCACTAATTTAGAAGATCTTCACTTAGCCTGGAAAAAGAGTTTGTTGCTCTATAAGAAAGCCCTTCGTGAAGCTAGGACATCTTTCTACTCATCACTAATTGAAGAAAATAAGAACAACCCCAGGTTTCTTTTCAGCACTGTAGCCAGGCTGACAAAGAGTCAGAGCTCTATTGAGCTGAGTATTCCATTAACTTGAACTAGTAATGACTTCATGACTTTCTTTGCTAACAAAATTTTGACTATTAGAGAAAAAATTACTCATAACCATCCCAAAGATGTATCGTTATCTTTGGCTGCTTTCAGTGATGCCGGTATTTGGTTAGACTCTTTCTCTCCGATTGTTCTGTCTGAGTTATTTTCATTAGTTACTTCATCCAAACCATCAATATGCTTATTAGACCCCATTCCTGCCAGGCTGCTCAAGGAAGTCCTACCATTATTTAATGCTTCAATCTTAAATATGATCAATCTATCTTTGTTAGTTGGTTATGTACCACAGGCCTTTAAGGTGGCAGTAATTAAACCATTACTTAAAAAGCCATCACTTGACCCCAGCTAATCTTAGCTAATTATAGGCCAATCTCCAACCTTCCTTTTCTCTCAAAGATTCTTGAGAGGGTAGTTGTAAAACAGCTAACTGATCACCTGCAGAGGAATGGTCTATTTGAAGCGTTTCAGTCAGGTTTTAGAATTCATCATAGTACAGAAACAGCATTAGTGAAGGTTACAAATGATCTTCTTATGGCTTCGGACAGTGGACTTATCTCTGTGCTTGTTCTGTTGGACCTCAGTGCTGCTTTTGATACTGTTGACCATAAAATTTTATTACAGAGATTAGAGCATGTCATAGGTATTAAAGGCATTGCGCTGCGGTGGTTTGAATCATATTGTCTAATAGATTACAGTTTGTTCATGTAAATGGGGAATCTTCTTCACAGACTAAAGTTAATTATGGAGTTCCACAAGGTTCTGTGCTAGGACCAATTTTATTCACTTTATACATGCTTCCCTTGGGCAGTATTATTAGACGGTATTGCTTAAATTTTCATTGTTACGCAGATGATACCCAGCTTTATCTATCCATGAAGCCAGAGGATACACACCAATTAGCTAAACTGCAGGATTGTCTTACAGACATAAAGACATGGATGACCTCTAATTTCCTGCTTTTAAACTCAGATAAAACTGAAGTTATTGTACTTGGCCCCACAAATCTTAGAAGCATGGTGTCTAACCAGATCGTTACTCTGGATGGCATTCCCTGATCTCTAGTAATACAGTGAGAAATCTTGGAGTTATTTTTGATCAGGATATGTCATTCAAAGCGCATATTAAACAAATATGTAGGACTGCCTTTTTGCATTTACGCAATATCTCTAAAATCAGAAAGGTCTTGTCTCAGAGTGATGCTGAAAAATTAATTCATGCATTTATTTCCTCTAGGCTGGACTATTGTAATTCATTATTATCAGGTTGTCCTAAAAGTTCCCTAAAAAGCCTTCAGTTGGTTCAGAATGCTGCAGCTAGAGTACTGACGGGGACTAGCAGGAGAGAGCATATCTCACCCGTGTTGGCCTCCCTTCATTGGCTTCCTGTTAATGCTAGAATAGAATTTAAAATTCTTCTTCTTACTTATAAGGTTTTGAATAATCAGGTCCCATCTTATCTTAGGGACCTCGTAGTACCATATTACCCCATTAGAGCGCTTCGCTCTCAGACTGCGGGCTTACTTGTAGTTCCTAGGGTTTGTAAGAGTAGAATGGGAGGCAGAGCCTTCAGCTTTCAGGCTCCTCTCCTGTGGAACCAGCTCCCAATTCAGATCAGGGAGACAGATACCCTCTCTACTTTTAAGATTAGGCTTAAAACTTTCCTTTTCGCTAAGGCTTATAGTTAGGGCTGGATCGGGGTGACCCTGGACCATCCCTTGGTTATGTTGCTTTAGACGTAGACTGTGGGGGGTTCCCATGATGCACTGTTTCTTTCTCTTTTTGCTCCGTATGCATCACTCTGCATTTAATCATTAGTGATCGATCTCTTTTTCCTGGTTCTTTCCCTCAGCCCCAACCAGTCTCAGCAGAAGACTGCCCCTCCCTGAGCCTGGTTCTGCTGGAGGTTTCTTCCTGTTAAAGGGAGTTTTTCCTTCCCACTGTGGCCAAGTGCTTGCTCATAGGGGGTCGTTTTGACCGTTGGGGTTTTTCATAATTATTGTATGGCCTTGCCTTGCAATGTGGAGCGCCTTGGGGCAACTGTTTGTTGTGATTTGGCGCTATATAAGAAAAAAGTTGATTGATTGATTGAAATAACACTGGTTTCTACCCAAAAAAAAGTTCTTGCATGGACTTTGAGAGCTAATTTAGGGTGATTTTGGCATAGAATCTGAACTCACATTTCCTCTAATCACTTTTTTTTTTTTTTTTTTTTGCAATTTGCATGTTCCATATTGATGGATTCTGCAAATGTTGCTCATTCAGAAGTTTGACACCACTAATCCTGCTTCAAAAGAATAGTGTTCTAAACAGGTTTGCGAAATGTGAACAAGAGCCATATCGTTTATGGTGCCGAAGAGGTGTGCGAGACTGCAGCTTTTGCTTCAGTGCTTGATACGAGAATGTTTTCATATCTCAAAAACGTGATTGGGAAGAACTAACACCATATTACCCAAAATCTGTTGGAAAAACTCCATGCAAGAAAAATTGTGTTGACCAGTGTAATGCGGTCAGCTCTTAATGTTTAGTTTCCTTGCTTCGGGCAACTAAGTGAAATGTGTAAAGCTGCCAGTATGTTTTTATGAATGAGCTTCACCATAAAATTTTAACATTAAAATAATGGCATCTGTATCGCCAAAAGATCATTGTGGTCCTATGGAGTAAACGGGCTAAGCGAGAACAAACATCTGTTCAAGAAGTAATTTAGGAAAGCTTCACATGGGAATTAAGTTCCAACTATACGCTCTTGGCTTTAGAAGACTATTAAATTGCTGCCTGCAAGTATCGTCCTTGTTTATCAGAAGGCGGTGCTCCAAACATGCTAAGATCCAGGGTCTCTGACTTTTCAAAGAAAATAACTTTCAGTAGTGTGATTGAACAATTTGTAATCACTCTCGTTGCTGTTTCGTCTTTTCACAGGCTGGTAATCACTGTTGGCTGTGCGGTAAAAACTGCAATAGTGAGAAGCAGTGGCAGCAGCATATCACTTCAGAAAAACACAAGGAGCGAGTTTTCAACTCTGAGGATGATCAGAACTGCTGGCAGTATCGATTTCCCACGGGCACTTTTAAAGTTTGCGAGCGGTAAGACCAGTGTCCTCAGAACAGGCTCGAGGAGGCATGTGTGCTTCTAACCCTCTTTACGTCTGATCTCGTGCGTTTGTTGTTTTTTTTTTGGAACAGGTTCCTCAAAGGCACGTGCACGGAGGAGGACTTGTGTAAGCTGGCCCATGGGGAGCAGGAACTAAAAGAGTGGCTGGAACGCCGTGAATTCCTTTTGATGAAACTTGCCAAAGCCAGAAAAGACCATCTTATAGCACCGAACGACAATGACTTTGGAAAATACAGTTTTCTGCTTAAAGACATTAAGTAAATGACGTAGACATGATCCCTGACAAAGAAAGCAGTATTGTGTGGCACAAACAGTCTTGAGACGGGGGTGATCCTTCAGGTCCCACGTGGAAGGAGGGAAACACCCTGATCTCACAGCATGATTTTACTGAAGGGCTCTCCGACCCCGCCCTCTGATTGGTGGTTGGTTTACTCTGTAAAGGCGTGTTACTGTTAACAGTGAATGTTACATGGGACATTCCTGGAGCTTTGCTATGCACCTTTCAGAATAACTGAAACTGGTGATGAAAATAGCATGTGTAAACCTCAATCAGAGACACGATCAGATACTTATAAAATTCAATTCTTAAGCAGGTTCTGTGTTAATGACCTTTACCCTTCAGTAAGTTTTAAGTATGAGATACTTAAAAAAAAAAAATCAAGTGTTGAGTTAACATTATCTTATTTTAAATTGTCAACATTTTCAATTTACATTTGTGTAATAGTGTTACCAGTGTATTGGGCACCAACCAAATAAAGGATTTTTTTTAAAAGTGATGTTTAGATTGCTGTGTTTTAATATTTACACATCAGCGCAGTCAGAAGCGAAGTTCAGTAGACTATTTATTCAGAGATAAAATTGTACATCCACTACTTTGTGAGTTATCTCAAATGGAACCTCCATTAGTCCACAGGCCAGACAACCTAACAACAACACTTGAGAGAACTAAACACAAGAAAGCATGGTGGCCATCCCAGTGTGGCTGCTGTAGCCAGGTAGGGGGTCAACATTTAAAAAAAAAAAAAAGCTACAGTCATATTGAAAAGTACATTTGTTCATAAAGATTCCAAAAGGGTATTGCTTGGACTACCTATGACAGAATGGGGTAAAAAAAAAAAAAGTCAAGTTCAGTTTGTACAGGAGTCAAAAGTTAAAATTGCTCCAGTTTAGGTTATAAAACTAGGCAAATTATTGGTTGAGCTAATTGGGTAATAAAAAAGCCATAATTGAATTGAATTACCTTTAGCCAAACTTGAAGCAACTTTTTGATGTTTTTACCTCATACAGGCCATCCAAACTGTATCCTTTAGAAATCTTTATGATCAGATGGTATAGTTTAATATGACCACAGCATTTTTAAATGTTGACCCCTGCCCCCATCCTCCTGACAGCCAGGGATGACCGCCATACATTTTCATGCATGCCATGGTATAGTGAGGCTGGATTCTAGGTGCTGTTTACATCGCTACAGCAGATCACACATCTCCATGTCACCCTATATGTGATCTTTGTGCAGTTTTATACCAGATGCCCTTCTTGATCCCAGACTCTTCCTGACTCAGCTCTCCATTTTCATCTAAGCTTTATCTTGTTCGCCCCCCAGTGGCTGAGTTTTGCCAATACAATCTTGTGTTAAATGGGGGGGGGAACCCCAGCAGGTTTCACAAACCTCTACAATGGAGCGGTTACAGATTTGCTCCTCTTGTTATGGTCTGGTGATGTCAGGTCTTGGATCATGCAGTGGGGTTGTTGCCTCCATCACACTATGGTCACAGACCAGTTGTCTGCCTCGTTGGTTGCCATCCAGGACCAAGTTTGTGACAAAGTGACAGTGACCAAAGACATCAAGCTGTTGTCTTTGGTCACTGTCACACAACCATACAGTAACACAAGAAGCACAAGGACCCAAAAAACATGGACATTCTGCAAAGACAAGTCACTCCTCAAAGAGATGCACGTCTGATGGCAGAGTCCAGGAAGGCACTGAAATCCTGGATGTTTGTCTTTGACTGTCATAAACCCAGACACTCGGATTCCTCACTCAGCTTCAAGTACTTATGGATCTGTTTAATTTTTTGGTAAATACTCCAGATGAGTCCGTGTTTAACATTTTAACATTCTTTAAATTTAACATTCTGCTCATATTTGATCACAGCATGACGGCCTGTATATTTATAAAAAAAAAAAATGTTCAGAAAGACAAATCTGTGTTTACAGTCTTAACGGCTGAGTGTGTCCGTGTCCATGGTTCATTTCACTCTGCACACACCTCTGATCCTGGTTTGTGGAGTCTGATTTTATCCTGCTGCCATCCAGTAGATTCTGCTGTGAGGTGGGTCTCTAACCCCCCTCCCCAACTGTCAGAATACTCGTCCAGACATTTGATGCGCAGGTTGTCATATTTCCACCCACACGGGTGTCTTCAAGTCAGCAGCACCTCCTGCAGGTCCTCCACCTCCAGCTTCCACATCCGTCTGTGGAGCGTGGTGAGCTCAGAGAGGTCTGCCATTTTGACGGCCTGGATGACGGGCTCCGGCGAGGCGGCCCGGATGACACCCATCACCATCATGTAGCTGCCTGTTTAAAAAAAAAAACTGGTTCGAGAACACTGAACTGCTACAGTCAGTTACTGGGTGACAAGCCACAGCTTAATAATTAAGGATTTTCTCAGGGGATGAATGCATGAATATTTCTAATAAGTTTGACTTTGACATCAGTCATCAAGTACAAACAGTGTGGTACTGGATGGCAAATCCATCTGGAGTAGGCAGTTCTCAAAATCTGAAGAAAGCAAGGGCGAGGGAAGCCACCAAGATGCCAGAACTTTAAAAGGAGTTAAGAGGCTTCTGCGGCTGTGTGATCAGAAACTGCATTGTACAGCTTTTGTCTGCTACATTACCATTTGCACAGCTTCAGTGGAACAGGGTGTGAAAATTTCAGCTCGTCTGCCAGAAGGCACGTGGGAGACTGGAGCCTACATTTCTACATTTGATGTGTTTGTGTTGCAAATTCTGTTCCACCATGAAGGTGTGACTTCAGCAACAGATAAAAACTGCACCATACATACATAGGCCGTGGGCCAGAAATGGTCCCTTCTCACACACACACACACACAAAACAAAATTCATCTTTTTTTTTTTTTCTTCAGTCTTACATAAATTTAGCATTGAAAATATTGGGATGCTCTGGCTTACATTCATGTATCCAAACTGTCTTTGATAATGTGCAAATAATAAACAGATTGCATCCCAGTATTTAACATTATTTTCAGAAGTGGGTGACTTGGTGGCTTTCCTCACCTGTACACTTCACTCAGGTTTTTAGAATGGCCTCTTTCAGACAGAATTAAATATACCGATTTGTGGTGTTTATGATGTCAGTGAATATCAAGACTTTCTCTTCATGTCTGAATTAAGGCTGAAAGTTTAAACTACAACCACACGCTGTTTATTCTCCATTAGTGGTGATGTAGAAGAAAAACTCAGTGTAAATAATAAATAAATCCTTAGGAGGGTTTAGTTTTCAGCACTAGCTATCCGCTAGCTAACTAGTTACCAGGCTACATCTGAACTGTGGTGGTTGATGAATTCACCTGGAGACAAACACGGTTTTCCTTTGGGAATGGTGTTGATGCCCTGGACGACAAAGGTACCGGTTTCGTCCATCAGGAGCACCGTGTCTCGGTGCAGCTGGACCTCCAGCACAGTTCCCTGCATCCACACCATGGATACCGGCAGAGAGCGGGCCCGGCCCGGGCGCAGCACGCACTCGAGCCTGCCGTCGGCGCTTCTCTGGCTCTCTGCCGTCCTCAGCTGCCCTGACAGAACTTTAACAGGAGGAGGACGTGTCGTTTTCTCCCCAGTGTTCATTATCAACTACAGGGGAAGTTTTCTGACTGGACGGACGGAGCCTTGACCCGCTTTACCGCGTACTCAAGACAGAAAATACAAAACGTATCCTTCCGCTGAGTTCCTTCAAAATAAAAGCATCGCTTCAGGTAGCTTGTGCAAAATGCATGTTAACATACCTACACAAATAATGACACAGATTGGAATGCACCATGGAACATTGTCAAGCATGGTGGCCTGCAAATAGTCCGGATCTTAATCCAACTGAAAATCTTTGGTGGAAGTTGAAGAAAATGGTCCATGACAAGGCTCCAACCTGCAAAGCTGATCTGGAAACAGCAATCAGAGAAAGTTGGAGCCAGATTGATGAGGAGTACTGTTTGTCACTCATTAAGTCCATGCTTCAGAGACTGCAAGCTGTTATAAAAGCCAGAGGTGGTGCAACAAAATACTAGTGATGTGTTGGGAGCGTTGTTTTGTTTTTCATGATTCCATATTTTTTTCCCTCTGCTTGGTCTAAAAAAGTAACTAAAAAAGTTACTGACTGCCAGTTTTTTTTTTCCTGATTTCTCATAGTGTTTCTTAAAGCCAGAAAGTTGCCATTTGAAATGACTTTAGTTTTGTGTCATGTCTGTGATCTGCTTTTTTTCTCCAAGATTAAACTGAATGAACATCCTTCGAGGCCGGTGATTCCATAATTTTTGCCAGGGGTTGTATATATAATACTTTCTGTAGAGTGAAGCAGATGAGACACTACAACACCCCCTGGATGGGGTGCCATTCCATCGTAGGTTCCTTCCCAAGCCAAGAGCCGTTTTCCATTTACAACAGTTCCTGTACATTTATTGGTAGTCGTGTTTCATCCCATCTGGACTTCTCATCTTTTTTATGTTTTTTTTTTTTTTTTTCTGTTTCTTCAGCTTTGTAAAACTTTGCAAAACTGTAACTGTTAGTATGGCCTAAGCAGTGGGTCACCCCTTTGAGTCTGGTCTGCTTGAGGTTTCTTCCTCAATATCAGAGGGAGTTTTTCCCTTACCACTGTCGCCTGTGTGCTTGCTCTCAGGGATGGTAAGGTTAGACCTTACTTGTGTGAAGCACATTGAGGCAGCTTTGTTGTGATTTGGCGCTATATAAATTGAATACAGCCACCTGCTCTGCCTCCTACTGCTGGTTTGTGAAAAATGGAGTTGCCTCAGAGTAAATAGCTAAAACTGATCACGTATTATTATTATTTGAGCACAGCTGACTTGGACATGGGAGCCCACGCAATTACTAGAAGAGTTTCGACCAGATTTTAACCATTCTTTGTGATTATGTGAATGAGTGAGACCAACCAAGGACAAACTCATTTGATTTAGAGAAAAATCAGTTAAGTCAAGGTTAAAGGTCAAAATTTGTGTCCAGTGTTTACACATAGTAAATATTTTGAATGGCTACGCTGAAGAATTGTTTAAACCTAAACCTATGGTTTATATTAAACACAAATATGAAGATATGTCAACTTTCTCTTGTTAACATGACCTGTGACTCTGAAAGGCCAAACTTGAGGTTACAGCAGTTTCACTCAGTTTAGAGCCTGTATGGATTAACATGGTGACAGGTTAGTGTTTGGTTCCATTTTGGATAGAACTGATCAAATATCAAGGCCACACACATCCATATATTAGGAGTGAACCAAAAATAAGGAATCAACACAACTTGGTGTCCAACAAATAAGGTTGTGGTTGTTGCACTCTTTGCCTTTTCACCCAGTGACTGCTGGGAAAGGCTCCAGCTCCTCTGTGACCCTTAAATTGGAATAAGCAGGTGCAGGAAATGAATGAATTTAAAGTAGTCTTGCAAATGAGCTGTATTCAATCATGTGTGCTGCTCATTACATGCTGAAAGCATGTAAAGAAAACCTTGCATATGCATCACAATAATTAGAAATAAAACAATGTTGGTATATTTTGTAAGGTTTTTACTGTTTTGTGAAGTGGAAAATGTTTTCCTATCCTGTATTCTATTTGTGCAGCAACCGTAGGAGCATATTACTAACTAAATGAAATCAGTCTAAATTTCTGTAATAGATTACAAAACAGCAGGCAACAAACTCAACAAGAAGAGGAGCTGGAGGTTTGTTTTAAAACTACAATACTGAATCCCAGAGTATGACTTTGGAACAGAAACACAAGTCAGTTTTTTGAGGATTTAGGCAGCTTATGTGTGTATCAGTCAATATAGGGACACTGACCAACCCACTTGCCTTTCTGTTCTATGAAAGAATATTATTGTCAAAATGTCAACCATATATTCAGACAAAACAAGTCCACTGCGTTCCTTTGTTTAAATAAGATTTATTTCTTTACGAATAACTGAAGAAAAGTGTTAGCAATTTCTGTACAATTATATCTTTGTTGTCCCTTGGATTTTCTGAAAACCTTGTATGATTGACAGGTTTGAGAAATATGCTGCCACATAGTGCTGTATTTTTTGTTTTTTAAACCTAAAATGGATCTGGTTAGTCCACAGGTATCTGTCTGTTTCATTCTAATATAATCCAAGAAGGAGTTCGTTAAGCCTCACTGTTGTCTCCAGTTTGATTTTTCATTAGCTCCTCTTCTCTCCATCAGTTCAGCATTGTCTTAAAAGAGGCACATTAGAAATACTGCCATTTCCCAAGGACTGTGTCTTTGATTGCATCCACAAACTGTGCAGGCACCCAGTAGACCCAATACTGAGAGGCTTCCGTTGGACCCAGCTGAAAAGCCTGCAAAATTGGAAAAACCCATTAGCGATTTGTAACTAATAGTGTAAGCACACTACTGTACAGTCATAAAACTCAGGACACAAAATACTGAATCCAGAGCATTGAACACCCTTTCTGTTAAATGGTAAATGGACTGTATTTATATAGCGCTTTTCTATCTGCATCAGACGCTCAAAGCACGTTACAATTATGCCTCACATTCACCCATTCACACAAACACACACACACCGCTGCCATGCAAGGCGCTCACTGCACACCGGGAGTAGCTTTGGGATTAAGGACCTTGCCCAAGGGCCCTTAGTGATCTTTCCGTTCAGGCTGGGGTTTGAACCGAGGATCCTCTGGTCCCAAGCCCAATGCTTTTCCACTAAACATCACCTCCCTCCCTGTTAGATGTTATACCATTATACTGTTCATTTTCTTATTTTTTCCTTTGTGATTTTATTCCTTATTGAACATTTTTGTCACAAGATGTTAAGGAGGGAAAACAACACACACAGAGCATATGTTAATTTAGAAGCTTTAACTTATAGATTTTTGTGCTGTACCCAGTAATCAGAGATAAATCTCTATCAATATATTCACAATGTAACACTGATGAACAATGACATTCGAAATGCCCACACACCAGTTTGTCTCACAGTCAAATATCAGTGTTGTAAACACTTAAGCATCTATTAATTTCAGGAAAAGGTGATGAAATAACATCAGAATCAGTTTCTACTATACAAAATGGCAAAGAAAAGGACAAATCTTTCCATCTTACATGTATGATGGAATGTTTTGCCAGTATTGCGCTGACAGGTCTTTTGGGGTTTTTTTTTTTTTTTTTTGGCTGACTCTGATTTCACTAACAACAACAACAACAACAACAAAAAAAAACAGACAAGTCTTTAGACATAAAGGTTAGAGGAGGTACTGACATTTCTTGCTCTGCTAAACTCAGAATGACAGATGACCCCATCAACATGATGCACTCTCAGCAGTAACTTTTATCAACATCTCCACCTGCACGGTTTACTTCCACAAAAACACTTTCATAGCTGACACATAAACTGAACTGTAAATTTTGTTTAGGGCTGTGGCATTCAACAAATACCTCCGGGGCCAGAGGCACGAAACTCTGCTGATCTGGGATGAAAAGTCAGCATACGCAAGGACTGCTCAATGACGGCAAAAATCATAATCACAATTATTTTGGCTGAAATTCTAATCACGTTTACGGAACACCATCTTCTTTAAAATAGAAATCCAATTTAAATATCACTGAACTGAAAAACAATAATAAAAAAAAGTAAAAATACAACTCCTGGACAATCCATGTATGGGTGAAGAGGTGGAGCACGGGCAAGACCAGCGTGACATGAGTGGAACGACTGAAGCCCCCCCCCCCCCCCCCCCCGCAAAAAAGCTCAGTTACCAAGACAGCCAAGGCTAACAGGCTAACTTTGATCTGGGTGTTACAGTAACTCCTATTTTTGTAGAATGGGTAGTCTGGAACGTCACCAGTAGAGCAAACGTTGCCAAGCTATCGACGCCTGCCTATTAGTGCTAGTCATGCTAACAAACCAAAAAAAAAAAAGGTTCACTCAATGAAGCTACTGGAACACGGAATTCTAAATTCCAGGCAAGGCTAAGCAAAAAGTTAAAATTTTAAAGCAACCATCAGATAGTATGATAATGTACCCCCGGGAGATACTGTGGGAGGTGCTGCGGGAATATGGAGCAAGGTGGTACTGCACTCGCAAAGCGAGAGCTGTGTTCAGGTTCTCTTCAGTAAGTCGGACTCGTTTCCGGTGGAGGTTGGCCTCCACCAGGGCTGCACCTTGTCACCAATTTTGTTTGTGATATTCATGGACAGGATATCAAGGAGTAGTCAGGGGAAGAGGGTCTTCAGTTTGGTGGGCTCAGGGTTTCATCGCTGCTTTTTGCATATTATGTGGTCCTGTTGGCTTCATCGGCCTGACTAACACTCACTGGGTTGGTTCACAACAGAGTGTGAAGAGGCTAGGATGAGGATCAGCACCTCTAAATTTGAGGCCATGGTTCTCAGCAGGAAACTGCCTACTCCGGGTTGGGAATGCAGTCTTGCCCCAACTGAAGGTGTTCAGGTACCTCAGGGTTTTGTTCACGAGTGAGGGGACAATGGAATGTGTGATTGGCCATAGAATCGGTGCAGCAGACACGGTATTGCATTCGTGCTACCGTACTGTAGTGATGAAAATTGAGCTGAGCCAAAAGGCGAAGCTCTTGATCTACTGGTCAGTCTTCGTTCCTACTCTCACCTATGGTCATGAGGGTTGGATCATAACTGAAAGAACTAGATCACGGGTACAAGAGGCTGAAATGGGTTTCCTTAGGAGGGCGGCTGGTGTCTCACTTAGAGATAGGGTGAGAAGCTCGGTCATCGGGGGGGGGGGGGGGGGGGGCTTGGAGTAGAGCCACTGCTCCTTCACGTTGAAAGGAGCCAGCTGAGGTGGTTCGGGCAGCTGGTAAGGATGGTCCCTGGGCGCCTCCCTAGGGATGTGTTCCAGGCACGTCCATCTGGGAGGAGACCCCGGGAAAGATCCAGGACTAGGTGGAGAGATTATATGTCCACACTGGCCTGGGAATGCCTCGGTATCCCACAGTCAGAGGTGGTTAATATGGCCCGGGAAAGGGAAGTTTGCGTCTGCGGCAGGAACTGGCAATCTTGATTGCAAACCTGGCATTATGGATTCCCAGGCCATTTTAAAGAGAAACATGATGCCTTCTGTTGACAAATTAAACCTTACTGATTAGTGGATTTTCCAGCAAGACAATGATCCAAGCACACCTCCTAGTCAACCAAAGCCTGTTCGAGAAAAAGATCCTGGAAAGCCCTTGAGTGGCCTTCTCACTCACCAGATTTAAGTCCGATTGAAAATCTTTGGTGGTACTTAATGGAGGTAGTTGCAGCACGGAAGCCACTGAACATTACTGAGCTAGAGGTTTTTGCACATGAAGAATGGGCAAAGACTGCAATTGAGAGGTCTGAAAAGATTGTCAGCACTTACCGAAAACATTTGTTAGAAGTTATAAAAGCTGAAGGATGCTCCACAAAGTACTGAAGTTGGGGCTGAATAATATTGCACATGTATTAAAAGAGCTACATTTTCATTTGAATTTCAAAGTTAAGTCAACTCCTGTTGTCAAAATACCCCATTCTTCCATCAAAGGGCCCAGGGCTCTCCACACGAAATTCTACCTGAAGAGGTGGGCCGATGCATGAGCATGGCCAATATCATGTACATCAGAATGCCAATTTCAATAAAATGTCTAATTTCATCACAAATAAAAAAGATATCACAAATAACTCATCTGATTGTGTCCTTTTCTCGTTCATTAAATGTATTCCATGTAATTCAATTTCAGGTGGACATTTAACCAACTTTCTTGAAAAACAGGGTGGGCACCCTCTGATGGTCAAATGGTGAACTCAAACATGTATCAATAAATATTTTTATTGTTTAATGATGTTTTTGTCATTTATTGCCATTATCTTTCACCCAAATCACTACGTCCTTTGAGGGGAGCGGGTTGAATCTTTCTGATTATAACTGCAGGTCGATCATTACTTTTATAAACAGAGAATGTGAAAGTCCAAGAATATAGAATCTCTCCTAGGGTGCCTAGAGCACTAAAAGCAGACACAAGGCTACTCACAAACTCAGTGAAAGGTGCTGTTGTTCAGTCACTTAAATGGAACACAAGTTGCTAACCCAAAAAATAGTACTGATAAGTATATAAAAAGTAAACTGGAAGTATACTTGAAACATACTTGCATGTACTACTTTTTGGTAAGGGAAACTCACACAAATTTACCAGATTTGTCGTGAGTCAGACAAATTTCTAGTCGTTAGGGGAAGCACAAAGTCGCCAAACTATCAACACTGCCATCACAGCTAAAACTTAATATTGC